>NC_092004.1:8616969-8953576 GCF_044704955.1 Pristiophorus japonicus | reverse complement strand
TGAGAGATTATGTTCAATGGGCTTATACTATCTGGAGCTTACAAGAATGAGAGATGATCATATTGAGATTGAAAAGATTCTGAAGGGGATTGCCAGGGAGGCTGAAAGCTTGTTCCCCGTCCATGCCTGCAGTGCCTACACATGGGGATACAATCTCCATATAAGGCGTCGGGCATTAGAGACAAAGATGACGAGTAATATCTTCACTCAGAGCGTTGCGAATATTTGCACATCTCTGCCCCAGAGGGATGTGGATGCTGAGTCCCCGAATATATTCAAGGCTGAGATGGATAGATTTTTGGAGTCTTGGGCAATTAAGAGATAGTGCAATCGGGTGGGAAACATAGAAACATATAAACATAGAACATATTTGCAGGATTAGGACATTCGGCCCTTCGAGCCTGCACCACCATTCAATATGATCATGGCTGATCATTCCCTCAGTACCCCTTTCCTGCTCTCTCACCATACCCCTTGATACCTTAGCCGTAAGAGCCATATCTAACTCACTTTTGAATATATCCAATTCACTGCCATTAACAAATCTCTGCGACAGGGAATTCCACAAATTAACAACTCTCTGAGTGAAGAAGTTTCTCCTCATATCAGTCCTAAATGGCCTATCACTTATCCTAAGACTGTGTCCCCTGGTTCTGGACTTCCCCAACATCTGGAACATTCTACCCCTAGCTAACCTGTCCCGTCCTGTCAGAATCGTATATGTATCTATGAGATCCCCTATCATCCTTCTAACCTCCGATGTATAAAGGCACAGTTGATACAGTCTCTCCTCATATGTCAGTCCTGCCATCGCAGTAATCAGTCTGGTGAACCTTCGCTGCACTCCATCAAAAGCAAGAACGTCCTTCCTCAGATTAGGAGAACAAAACCCAACAGAAGTTTCAAGGTGAGACCTCAGCAATGCCCTGTACAACTGCAGTAAGACCTCCCTGCTCCTATACTCAAATCCCCTAGCTGTGAAGGCCAACATAGCATTTGCCTTCTTCACCGCCCGCTGTACCTATATGCCAACTTTCAAAGACTGATGAACCATGATACCCAGGTCTCGTTGCCCCTCCCCTTTTCCTAATGTGCAGCCATTCAGATAATAATCTGTCTTCGCGTTTTTGCCCCCAAGCTGGATAACCTCACATTTATCCACATTATACTGCATCTGCCATGCATTTGCCCTCTCACCTCACCTATCTAAGTCACCCTGCAGTCTCGAAGCGTCCCCCTGTCAGCTCACACAGCCACCCAATTTAGTGTAATCTGCAAACTTGGAGATATTACACTCAATTACTTAATCTAAATCATTGATGTATATTGTAGAGAGCTGGGGTCCCAGCACTGAGCCCTGCACCACTCCACTAGTCACTGCCTGCCATTCTAAATAGCACCCTACCCTCTGCATCCTGTCTGCCAAACAGTTCTCTACCCACATCAGTATGTTACCCCCAATTTCATGTGCTTTGATTTTGCACACCAATCTCTTGAGTGTGACCTTGTCAAAAGCCTTTTGAAAGTCCAAGTGCACCACATCCACTGGTTCTCCCTTGTGCACACAAAATTTTACATCCTCAAAAAATTCCAGAAGATTTGTCAAGCATGATTTCCCCTTCTTAAATCCATCCTGACTTGGATCAGTGCTGTCATTGCTTTCCAAATGCGTTGCCAATTTATCTTTACTAACTGATTCCAACATTTTCCACACTACTGATGTCAGGCTAACCGATCTATAACTACCCGCTTTCTCTCTCGCTCCCTTTTTAAAAAGTGGTGTTAAATTAGCTAGCCTCTAGTCCATAGGAACTGATCCAGAGTCGATAGACTGTTGTAAAATAATCACCAATGCATCCAGTATTTCTCGGGCCAATTTCGTCAGTACTCTGGAATGCAGACAATGAGGCCCTGGGCATTTAACAGCCTTCAATCCCATCAATTTTCCTAACACAATTTCCCGACGAATAAGGATATCCTTCAGTTCCTCCTTCTCACTAGACCCTCGCTCCCCTAGTACTTCTGGAAGGTTATTTTTGTATTCCTTCGTGAAGACAGAAGGAAAGTATTTGTTCAATTGATCTGCCATTTCTTTTGTTGCCCATTATAAATTCACCTGAAGCTGACTGCAAAGGACCTACGTTTGTCTTCACGATTCTTTTTATCTTCACAATTCTATAGAATCTTTTGCAGTCAGTTTTTATGTTCCCAGCAAGCTTCTTCCCGTACTCTGTTTTCCCCCTCTTAATTAAACCCTTTGTCTCCTCTGCTGGAGTCTAAATTTCTCCCCGTCCTCAGGTTTGTTGCTTTTTCTTGTCAATTTATATCCCTCTTCTTTGGATTTAACACTATCCTTAATTGGCCTTGTTAGCCACGGTTGAGCCACCTTCCCCAATTTATTTTTACTCCCTACAGGTATTTACAATTGCTGAAGTTAATTCATGTGATCTTTAAATGCTTGCCATTGCCTATCCACCGTTAACCCTTTAAGTATCATTTGCCAGTTCATTCCAGCCAATTCACGTCTCAAACCATCGAAGTTACCTTTCCTTATGTTTAGTACCCGAGTTTCTGAATTAACTGTGTCACTCTCCATTTTAATAAAAAAATTACCATGTTATGGTCACTCTTCCCCAGGGGTCTCGCACAACAAGATTGCTAATTAGTCCTTTCTCATTACACGTCACCCAGCCTAGGATGGCCTGCTCCCTAGTTGGTTCCTCGATATATTGGTCTAGAAAACCGTCCATAATACACTCCAGGAAATCCTCCTCCACCGCATTGCTATCGAGGTTGGTTAGCCCAATCAGTGTGTAGATTAAAGACACCCATGATAACTGCATCATGTATTGCATGCATCCCTAATTTCTTGTTTGATGCTGTCCCCAACCTTACTACGACTGTTTGATGATCTGTACACAACTCCCACTAGCGTTTTCTGCCCCTTGGTAATCCGTAGCTCCATCCAAACCAATTCCACACCATCCAAGCTAATGTCCTTTCTTACTATTGCATTACTTTCCTCTTTAACCAGCATTGCCAGCCCGCCTCCTTTTCCTTTCTGTATATCCTTCCTAAATGTTGAATACTCCTGGGTGTTGACTTCCCAGCTTTCGTCACCGTGGAGCCATGTCTCTGTGATGCCAATTACTTAATACCCGTTAACTGCTATCTGCGCAGTTAATTCGTTCGCTTTATTACCAATACTCCTCGCAATAAGGCACGGAGCCTTCAGGCTTGTCTTTCTAAGACACATTGCCCCTTTAGAATTTTGGTGTAATGTGCCCGTTTTTGCTTTTTGCCTTATGTTTCTCTGCCCTCCAATTTTACTTTTATTATCTATATCTTTTGCTTCTGCCGCCACCCGACTTCCCTCTGTCTCCCTGCATACGTTCCCATCCCCCTAACATGACAGCTTAACTACTCTCCAACAGCACGAGCAAACATTACCCCGAGGACATTGGTTATGGTCCTGCCCAGGTGCAGACCATTAGGTTTGGATTGGTTCCACCTCCCCCAGAACCGGTTCCAATATCCCAGGAATTTGAATCATTCCCTTGTGCACCAATCCTCAAGCCACACATTCATCTGAGCTATCCTGCGATTCCTACTCTGACTAGCACGTGGCACTGGTAGCAATCCTGAGATAACATGTTTTGAGGTCCTACTTTATAATTTAGCTCCTAGCTCCCTAAATTCGTAGTGTTGAGGGCGATGAACAGCGATGATCTTATTGAATGGCGCAGAAATCTCGTGCAGCTGTATAGCCTGCGTTGCTCCTATTCCTTTTGCTGTTATGTTCTTTTCATAAAGGTCACAGGCTAAATCATAGCGAAGCCATAACGAAATCATATCTGTTCACTTCCCAGGTGAGATCAATAATGGACAAGGATGGAAAAATCTCGCTTGCATGAGACATTGTTAGGTCATGAAACACAAACGATGTCAGTAGAAGGAAAGGGTCATGAGGGTCGTCGTTTGACACGGACAGGCAGGATCAGTGAGTCGGTGGCATCCCTGTAACTGAGAAATTGAATTCAGGTTTACCTCCATGATTGCCTGAACTGGTCCCCATAAGTTTTTCTGTGAAGAAGTTGTGTAACAGTGGTTCTCTTAGATTTAAATGTTTTCTAGGCATTTTGCTGAAAAGATTGGGTCAATCCACAAATGGGCTGGAGGAGGGAACACATGAATGATACCCACCAGACGCCGAGGCAGAAGGACTCATTGAGCAGTGGGGTGGAGGAAGACTTCATAGAGTGTACGCAATGTTTTCTTGCAACAATACGTTGTGGAGCCAATATGGGAGCAGACTATTTTAGATATGGTAATGTGTAAAGTGTCTGGAGTAATTAAAGTTCTTCTAGTGAAAGATCCTCTTTGAAAGAGTGATCATAGCAGGGTACAATTCCTAATTCAATTCGAGGGTGAGAAAGCTACGTCTCAATCTTGTGTTCTGAGCTTAAGTATAGGTAATTACAAGATATGAAGGCAGAGTGGATTGAAAACATTTTTAAAGGGTAAGACCGTAGAAAAGCAGTGGCAAGCATTTCAGGTGACATTTCACAACTCTCAGCAAAGATTTATTACAGTGGGAAAAAAGATGCAAAGCGAAAGATGAACCATTTTTGCCGAACTAACGAAAAAAAGGATGTTATCAAAATGAAAACAGATTCAAAACAAATGCTGCGAACGTCATTGAAAGGACAGAGGATTACGAAATGTTTAGAAACCAGCAAAGGACGACTAAAATATGTTAAAGACATAGAAGATAGCATATGATAGTAAATAAGTAAGACATATAAAAACTGGCAATAAGCGCTTTTACAAGTATTGATGTGGAGTTTGACAAAGACATTCAACACAGGCCTGTTGTGGAGAAAATAATTGTTTAATTGCTTCATCAAGGGAGACATGGTCTACACCTGTTTCTTAATTTGATGCCTTCCCAACCTTTCTCGTCGAACCCTTTAGGAGCTACATCTTTTATACTGAATTCTTTGCAAAGTCACAGGAATTGCAGCATTGTCCTAATGTTGCACCTGCAAATTGTGTCACATCAGTAAATTTTGTTTTTGCCTTCCTAATGTAAAAGCTGTTTAACTGTTTAATTCCCGCTTGATTTCCGACTTTCATCACATGGTTATTCTATTAACGCAACGTGACCAATTATTTTATCTTACTAGACCCGTGTGTCTCTCGCCCCGATTTCTTTGAGCAGACGATAGGATTGGGACACTCACGACTCATGTCAGCTATTCGCGTTGGTTTGATTCATCACCCCTTAACTTACTTTCAGGAAAACCTTAGTTTCATATTTCAGAGCGGCTTTGACAAGCGCTTTCATCCTTCTCCTCACACCTAAGGCACCATTCAAACAGCAACATAAGTAAAGCAACATCTGCATTATTACTAATAGATATGACATAATTCTTATCCAAGAGTTTACATGAACATTATGTCCATAATCCCATAGTCGTGTATACCAGGGTTCATTGACCAGCACTTTCTTTGTATCCTTTTGAAGCTCACCAATCTCTTCCATCAGGATGATGTATTTTTGTCGTTGCTCAAGGAGACTCTTCTCCAACGCTGCCTGTTCCTCACTTATATTGGGAACAGGTTTTCCCTGAGGCTATTCGAAGCTCTCTTTAAATTCTGGGTATATGATATGTCCTTGATGTTAACCTCTTCTGTGGTTGCAAAGCATTAGTCGGTGGTAGTGGTGGGGCAGTGCATTACTCCTCCCACAGTCATGTTAGTGACTGTGATGCTGACACACCATTGCCCGTTACTTCGTGGTGCTGCTGTTGACTCATAATACAGCATCAGCGGGTTTCTGCTCAGTATGTATCCTTCTGCGTGGCTGTATCCACAGTCATCTAGCTCAAATTTAGGATTTTTCTGCACAAAATAACCTGGTTATTTTTATAACAATCTTGAATGTACACACCCTTGGCGTCATCTCCCTTCTTAATAATGTATTGGTGCAGTTTGTGGTATCTGACCGTGTTTGATTTCTTATTTCTCCTATGTTGTCAAGTTTATTAAAGGACGTTTCCCTTGGTCATATCATATTGTGCCATTGACAGTGCAAATCCGATTATATACTAATGACCAGTTACACATTTAGTTTTAGGAGCCAATGCATGGCTGTTTTACCTGATTTCACAGGTGTCTGTTTCCCTTGTTCTTTGGTCCATTTCCTAAATAGATCATTGCTTATCCAAACGGAAACATCCCGATTTTGTTGCTGTTCTAAGTTATGTTCTACTCTACTTATCATCCATTCTCTATACCCAGCGCATACCACGGCACTTTGTCCGCTTTTGCCATTGTACTTTTTTTTTGCGTTTATTAAGTTAATTGTCTTGGCATGATCCCTTAGTGAGTGGGCCACTTGTAAAAATTCTCGTTTTGCCCCATCTCCCAATTGGGCCTGCATTTTCTCATTATCATTTCCCCTCTCAAGCAACCCACTTACAGTTTCGGTGAGTGTGACAGCCTGTTCTTCCACCATTTGGAGATCTATAGCGTTTACTGTGACGACGTCCGCCTCATACCCCGCGCCCATCACTTCTAATAACTCCCTTTTGCGTCTAACTTTCGCTGTTAATGTGATTAACTTCAGGATCTTGAACTCGTATCCATCTAAGGCCCGGAGTGTCAGATGTTTATACATGATTATTGTTTTTGACCTGCGGAAACTGGGAATCGTTAGATTCGTCAGATTTTGAAATATCCTGATTATCTTCTGGCGTATTCCAAAATGTATCTTTTCCTTTGTCTTCTTGATCACCAAGCCTCCACTTGGTCCTTCCTCTGTTTGAGTTGAATCTGGTGGTGCGGGATTCGGAGTTTCTTGCGTGGGTATAGGGGTTAGTTCTGAGCTTCAACATCCAAGTGCTGCACGATCTGCTATGGCCCTATTATTCAGGCATGCAAGATCTTTTTGTGTGGTCTGCCCATCCGGCCCCCTCCCCCGAACTTTAGGTCTTGGTTATACAGGGAAAATATAGAAATTTATGTCCCGGATCACAGCCTACCTTCCAGCCATCTAAGGCTGGTGGACCAACGCATTGGTCGCTGTCCTTATCCTCTGATCCTTTATAGACGGGGTGAGAATTACGGTGACACTCTCAACATTGAAACTTCTATTTCATGAAATAATGTGTGATCACCTTTTCATCTTCGGGGATGGTAGTCTCACTATCTTATCTGTTGGACAGCATCACGGGGTATTCTGTACCTCTGGTCAGCTCCAGCAGGCCCAAAAAGCCAATAACCGCATCCTTTCGAGTCACCTGTTTGGGGAAACAAAATCTGGACAGCCCATACAGGGGTCAGATCCTTACCATCTGCACTTGGCCATTCCTATTCCCCTCATGGGTCCTCTCCCACAGCCAGATTATCACAACTACTAGGCTTAAAATTACAAATATGATACACATCCCTCCTATTAGTCTGCCTACTAATCCATTTACCCAACTGTCTTATGCCTCTGCATACCATTCAGAGAGTTATATTGGTACAAATTTGTGGTCAGTCATTGGTCATGTCCCTTATATTATTTGAGTTGAGACCAGTGATTCCACCTGCTTCCACCTTTCATATTTGTGCATGCACCGTGGTCTCCACTAATCAGTACATCACAGGGTGAATCCAGATTTTTCTGGTAATACCCTTACCTTTACTCTTGGCCCCATCTCGGGTACTACCACTGGGGTGTTTGTTCCTTTATCCACATATTCCTCTTCCTGCTTATCTGGCACTTCCTGTTGCATAACTTTCAACTGCCTACTCAGTTCCATCATATACTTCCTAATTCTATTGCGTAAATTACTTAATACTACTCGTCCTGTAACTATTTCCTCGGGGAGTTTCATTGCTCGTCTAGTCATTAATTCTTAAGGGGCGAGTCCTGTTGCTCATTTCGGTGTAGCACACAGTCTCATCAATATGGTGGGCAGGAGTTCAGGCCTACCTGTCTGGCTCCCTGGATTGCTTTACTCAAGGAGGTTTTGAGGGTTCTATTCATTCTTTTTACCATGCCCGAACTCTGGGGATGGTAAAGGATGTGGAATTTCTGTTTAACGTTCAGTATTTTAAAAGTTTCCTTCATTACATTTCCTGTGAAATGAATCCCCTCGGCCGAATCTATCTGAATGGGAATCACCCATCTAGGTATTACCTATTCTGCTAATATACGGGCGACCATGGTTGCTGTGCAATTGCGGGTGGCGAATACTTCCACCCACGTTGTAAACGGGTCAATTATCACCAGCAGTATTTCCTTCCCATGGAGTTTATTATGGGCCCAGTAAAATCAATCTGTATGCTAATCCATTGTCCCCCGTGGGCGGGGTTGGTGCGCCATCCTTATGTTTATTGATTTTACCGGGTTATGTTGGGCGCACATGACTCAGTGCTGACAAGGTTTAATAATGTTGCAATCACTTCCTGGCCACCACCAATACTGTGAGATATTGGATGTCATGGCATTACGCCCGGCATGGTTAATGCCGTGGTGTAACTCCATGATCATTTGCCGTAAACAGGAAGGGGCCAACACCTTTCCGTTCTTTCTCCACACGGAGTCTCGACCAAATGATCCTCCCTTCCTCTCTCATTCTGCTCTTTCTTCCTCATTCGTATTGAGTGCAGTTTAACTATGGTTATGTCCTCTGTGGTAATGCTACAGACTGACTCTATCTTTATGTCTGAGGATGTGGCCACTTCTCCGACGGCATTTTCCGCAGCCTCATTGCCACGCTGTATTTCGTCCATGACTCATTGATGGGCCTTTAACTTTATCACTGGTGCTTTAACTGATTTGCTGGCTGCTTCTAATATAATTTTATACGTTGATCGACTTTGATGTCCCTCCGCCAGAGGTAACAAATCCTCTCCTTCCCCATGCTACCATGTCGTCAGGTACAACCCCAAAGACATAACTGCTATGTTTATATATATTCACTGTCTTTTCCTCTGCCAGTAATAAGGCTTCCGTCAGTGCGTTTACTTCTCCTACTTGGGCTGAAAGGCCTCTGTCCAGCGCTCCCTGCAACACTACCTCAAGATGCTGGTTGAATACCGCCCAACCCATATGTGGGTGGCCGTTGACACACCGGCGGCAGTCGGGAGCAGCGTCGAGGAGGTGCGTGGAGAGGCCTATAAAAGACACAGCAGGGAGTCCGGGGCCCAGCGTCGGCGGCAGTCGGGAGCAGTGTCGAGGAGGTGCGTGGAGAGGCTTATAAAAGGCACAGCAGGGAGTCCGGGGCCCAGCGTCGGCGGCAGTCGGGAGCAGCTTCGAAGAGGTGCGTGGAGAGGCCTATAAAAGGCACAGCAGGGAATCCGGGGCCCAGCGTCGGCGGCAGTCGGGAGCAGCGTCGAGGAGGTGCGTGGAGAGGCCTATAAAAGGCACAGCAGGGAGTCCGGGGCCCAGCGTCGGCGGCAGTCGGGAGCAGTGTCGAGGAGGTGCGTGGAGAGGCCTATAAAAGGCACAGCAGGGAGTCCGGGGCCCAGCGTCGGCGGCAGTCGGGAGCAGCGTCGGAGGTGCGTGGAGAGGCCTATAAAGGCGGGACTTGTGCAGCTACAGGGAGAAGGCAAAAAAGAAGTAGAAAGAAATCAAAAGGTGACATCACAGCCAAGAGGGTAAGTGATTGGCTGGTGATTGGTGAGTAGTTTTTCTTTTTTCTCCTATATCAGTGAGTAACTTTTAACATTGTTGTTGCCAATTTAAGTGTATATAAGGGTTAAGTCATGGCAGGAGAGCTCGGGCGGGTGTTATGCTCCACCTGTACCATGTGGGAACTCAGGGACACTTCCGGTGTCCCTGACGATTACGTGTGCGGGAAGTGTATCCGCCTCCAGCTCCTGACAGACCGCGTTGCGGAGTTGGAGCTGAGGGTGGATTCACTCTGGAGCATCCACGATGCTGAGAATGACGTGAGTATCACGTGTAGCGAGTTGGTCGTACCACAGGGAAAGGGTCCACAGCCAGATAGGGAATGCAAGACTAACAGGAAGAGCAGTGCAAGTAAGGTAGTGCAGGAGTCCCCTGTGGTCATCCCCCTGCAAAACAGATACACTGCTTTGGGTACTGTTGAGGGGGATGACTCATCAGGGGAGGGCAGCAGCAGCCAAGTTCATGGCACTGTGCCTGGCTCTGCTGCACAGGAGGGCAGGAGAAAGTGTGGGACAGCAATAGTGATTGGGGATTCAATGTTGTGGGGAATAGATAGGCGTTTCTGCGGCCGCAACCGAGACTCCAGGATGGTATGTTGCCTCCCTGGTGCAAGGGTCAAGGATGTCTCGGAGCGGGTGCAGGACAATCTAAAAAGTGAGGGAGAACAGCCAGTTGTCGTGGTGCACATTGGTACCAACGACATAGGTAAAAAGAGGGATGAGGTCCTACGAAACGAATTTAAGGAGCTAGGAGCTAAATTAAAAAGTAGGACCTCAAAAGTAGTAATCTCGGGATTGCTACCAGTGCCACGTGATAGTCAGAGTAGGAATCGCAGGATAGCGCAGATGAATACGTGGCTTGAGCAGTGGTGCAACAGGGAGGGATTCAAATTCCTGGGTCATTGGAACCGGTTCTGGGGGAGGTGGGACCAGTACAAACCGGACGGTCTGCACCTGGGCAGGACCGGAACCAATGTCCTAGGGGGAGTGTTTGCTAGTGCTGTTGGGGAGGATTTAAACTGTTATGGCAGGGGGATGGGAACCAATGCAGGGAGACAGAGGGAAACAAAAAGGAGGCTAAAACAAAAGACAGAAAGGAGATGAGGAAAAGTGGAGGGCAGAGAAACCCAAGGCAAAGAACAAAAAGGGCCACTGTACAGCAAAATTCTAAAAGGACAAAGGGTGTTAAAAGAACAAGCCTGAAGGCTTTGTGTCTTAATGCAAGGAGTATCCGCAATAAAGTGGATGAATTAACTGTGCAAATAGATGTTAACAAACATGATGTGATCGGGATTACGGAGACGTGGCTCCAGGATGATCAGGGCTGGGAACTCAACAACCAGGGGTATTCAACATTCAGGAAAGATAGAATAAAAGGAAAAGGAAGTGGGGTAGCATTGCTGGTTAAGGAGCAAATTAAGGCAATAGTTCGGAAGGACATTAGCTTGGATGATGTGGAATCTATATGGGTAGAGCTGCAGAATACCAAAGGACAAAAAACGTTAGTGGGAGTTGTGTACAGACCTCCAAACAGTAGTAGTGATTTTGGGGAGGGCATCAAACATGAAAGGTGCAGCAGTTATAATGGGTGATTTTAATATGCACACAGATTGGGTTAACCAAACTGGAAGCAATACGGTAGAGGAGGATTTCCTGGAGTGCATAAGGGATGGTTTTTTAGACCAATATGTCGAGGAACCAACTAGGGGGGAGGCCATCTTAGACTGGGTGTTGTGTAATGAGAGAGGATTAATTAGCAATCTCGTTGTGCGAGGCCCCTTGGGGAAGAGTGACCATAATATGGTGGAATTCTGCATTAGGATGGAGAATGAAACAGTTAATTCAGAGACCATGGGCCAGAACTTAAAGAAGGGTAACTTTGAAGGTATGAGGCGTGAATTGGCTAGGATAGATTGGCGAATGATACTGAAGGGGTTGACTGTGGATGGGCAATGGCAGACATTTAGAGACCGCATGGATGAACTACAACAATTGTACATTCCTGTCTGTCGTAAAAATAAAAAAGGGAAGGTGGCTCAACCGTGGCGATCAAGGGAAATCAGGGATAGCATTAAAGCCAAGGAAGTGGCATACAAATTGGCCAGAAATAGCAGAGAACCCGGGGACTGGGAGAAATTTAGAATTCAGCAGAGGAGGACAAAGGGTTTGATTAGGGCAGGGAAAATGGAGTACGAGAAGAAGCTTGCAGGGAACATTAAGACGGATTGCAAAAGTTTCTATAGATATGTAAAGAGAAAAAGGTTAGTAAAAACAAACGTATGTCCCCTGCAGTCAGAATCAGGGGAAGTCATAACGGGGAACAAAGAAATGGCGGACCAATTGAAGAAGTACTTTGGTTCGGTATTCACTGAGGAGGACACAAACAACCTTCCGGATATAAAAGGGGTCGGAGGGTCTAGTAAGGAGGAGGAACTGAGGGAAATCCTTATTAGTCGGGAAATTGTGTTGGGGAAATTGATGGGATTGAAGGCCGATAATTCCCCAGGGCCTGATGGACTGCATCCCAGAGTAATTAAGGAGGTGGCCTTGGAAATAGTGGATGCATTGACAGTCATTTTCCAACATTCGATTGACTCTGGATCAGTTCCTAATGAGTGGAGGGTAGCCAATGTAAACCCACTTTTTAAAAAAGGAGGGAGAGAGAAAAGAGGGAATTACAGACTAGTCAGCCTGACATCGGAAGTGGGTAAAATGATGGAATCAATTATTAAGGATGTCATCGCAGTGTATTTGGAAAGAGGTAATATGATAGGTCCAAGTCAGCATGGATTTGTGAAAGGGAAATCATGCTTGACAAATCTTCTGGAATTTTTTGAGGATGTTTCCAGTAGAGTGGACAAGGGAGAACCAGTCGATGTGGTATATTTGGACTTTCAGAAGGCTTTCGACAAGGTCCCACACAAGAGATTAATGTGCAAAGTTAAAGCACATGGGATTGGGGGTAGTGTGCTGAAATGGATTGAGAACTGGTTGTCAGACAGGAAGCAAAGAGTAGGAGTAAATGGGGACTTTTCAGAATGGCAGGCAGTGACTAGTGGGGTACCGCAAGGTTCTGTGCTGGGGCCCCAGCTGTTTACACTGTACATTAATGATTTAGACGAGGGGATTAAATGTAGTATCTCCAAATTTGCGGATGACACTAAGTTGCGTGGCAGTGTGAGCTGCAAGGAGGATTCTATGAGGCTGCAGAGCGACTTGGATTGGTTAGGTGAGTGGGCAAATGCATGGCAGATGAAGTATAATGTGGATAAATGTGAGGTTATCCACTTTGGTGGTAAAAACAGAGAGACAGACTATTATCTGAATGGTGACAGATTAGGAAAAGGAGAGGTGCAACGAGACCTGGGTGTCATGGTACATCAGTCATTGAAGGTTGGCATGCAGGTACAGCAGGCGGTTAAGAAATCAAATGGCATGTTGGCCTTCATAGCGAGGGGATTTGAGTACAAGGGCAGGGAGGTGTTGCTACAATTGTACAGGGCCTTGGTGAGGCCACACCTGGAGTATTGTGTACAGTTTTGGTCTCCTAACCTGAGGAAGGACATTCTTGCTATTGAGGGAGTGCAGCTAAGGTTCAGCAGACTGATTCCCGGGATGGCGGGACTGACCTATCAAGAAAGACTGGATCAACTGGGCTTGTATTCACTGGAGTTCAGAAGAATGAGAGGGGACCTCATAGAAACGTTTAAAATTCTGACGGGGTTAGACAGGTTAGATGCAGGAAGAATGTTCCCAATGTTGGGGAAGTCCAGAACCAGGGGACACAGTCTAAGGATAAGGGGGAAGCCATTTAGGACTGAGATGAGGAGGAATTTCTTCACCCAGAGAGTGTTGAACCTGTGGACTTCTCTACCACAGAAAGTTGTTGAGGCCAATTCACTAAATATATTCAAAAAGGAGTTAGATGAAGTCCTTACTACTAGGGGAATCAAGGGGTATGGTGAGAAAGCAGGAATGGGGTACTGAAGTTGCATGTTCACCCATGAACTCATTGAATGGCGGTGCAGGCTAGAAGGGCCGAATGGCCTACTCCTGCACCTATTTTCTATGTTTCAATGTTTCTATCGGGATCCGTCCACATACAATGTGAGGTCTGGGCTTTCAAGAGTTACCTCACTTATATTCCTGGGGAAATCTTCCCATTCAAAGTGGTGCAATCATGAGGCTCGTCCCTAGTGAGGATTCCTTCTGCCGGGTTTTCCCCGGTGTCTCTAACTCTCTTTACTGATTCATCGTGGGGCAGTGAAACGGCTTCAGACTTCGCTCGGTGGACCTGGAGCTTTCCAGTATTCAACCTTTCTACCAGAGTGTGGTTAGTGTGCAGGACAATTTCACCTGTCATTACGACAGATTCGCTGAACTTGACTGCCCATGTGGTGCAGTCTGGTGCAGTCGAGTGCAACCAAGCATCTGGACAAGCCCGCAGATACTGGTGCTTGTTGGATTGAATCGTAAGCTATTGGGCTCATTCTGTCCCCTTGCATTTCTGTCTCTCATCAGAGAAAATTGCATTTTTAGATTGTTTCCAAATTTTTAGTATTTTTTAAACTGTTTCGTATTATTTCTTATAGAAAGGTTTCTAAACTCAAGATCTTTCCATGCAACCAAAATGTTTATCAAGAAGAATATCACAAAATCCCAATTCAAATACTGCACTGCAAATCTTTTTATTTAAATAGCTTTTACTAAACTAGAAGCTTTCACATTGTTTAATATAAAATCCTACACAAAGGAAATGAGGGCGGAGCTTCCCCAGCCTGTAGCATCAAGATACTCACGCAGACTTTTTTAAAAATATATTAAACTCATCCCTTCTCCTTCCTTTATCTCACTCATAGACTAAATGTATTATCTTTCAACCCAATGTAATCAATGAGTAGGTGTTTTTGTTATACAAGTAATTGGGCGTCTTGGCCTGCAATAATCAAATTGAAAAGACAACACTTTGTTTACGACTGTAATTGATTTAAAATGAGCCACACAATTTAATTGAAGTTTTATCTTTTGTTAAACTAACCCAATGTTTGTGCATTTCCTAGCGCTGTAACTTATCCTCAAAATAGTTCCACATCTTTGCTTCTAACTTAAAGTGTCATTCAATTCTAGATGCACAATTCAACTTTTTCACATTTCATAAACTTCATACATCTCGGACAACACTACAAAGGGTTAAACACTTTCAGCACTCTGCCCGAAAAAAGTGGGTGGAGCTAAAACCAACTTACAGATACAACATTTCTCTTTTAAACGTCCAGCTTTCAGACAATCGAAAAATGTATTAACTCCCACATTAAATATTCTGCAGTCAAGAATACTTCCACGCAACCACTTTCATTTAACCAAACTTATTGACTGATCACCATCAAACCTGCTTTGGCCATCTTTTTATTTTTTTTTGTTTCTCCCATCATTTTTGTTTTGCGGGGTCTTCTTTGGGATCCCATCTGTCACTTAACATAGTAAATATCATTTTTTTATGGTCGTCGGCAAACTACCTACTCAGCGAACCTTCTGGCCCCTTGCATTTCTGTCTCTCATCAGATGCACGCCATCTATGTTTGGTCCGTCTACCCCTCTCACGGTCCGTTGTCCCCTTTAACCTGATTTCCTCGATTCTCGGGTCTGCAATTACAAACCTACGAAGCCGGTCCTAATTTGATAATTAATATTTTGATCTCTTAACTAGGCACAAGCTTTTTACCCCATTATACACCTTTCGCACAAATTCGGACACCTCAGGCGACTGACACGTTTCATGGAGATTACATCGGATTTATGAGTGGTATTTAAATATATATACTCACTCGTGACGGTGTGCAAACCTCCGTCTGTCTGTCTGCCGACTACGCCATTGGATGTGGAGTATGGTAAAGACACTCAACACAGGCATGTTGTGGAGCAAAAATTTGTTTAATTGCTTGATCAAGGGAGATACGGTTTACATCAGTTCCTTAACAGGATGCCATCCCACCGTTCTCGAATAACACTTCAGGAGCTCCTTCTTTGATACATAATTATTTGCAAAGTCTAAATTTACATTCTCATTGGTCAGTCTTTCTACTGCGTGACAACTTTTTTCGTTTTCTTACAGATTTTCAATTTCAACTTTGCTAATTGATTTACATCCTCCTTGGGTATGAACATATCCTGCCTCATGCCACTATTTCTTAGTTCTGAATAACAACGGTAATCTATTTCTCAGTTCTGAATAACAGGAAATGCACCATTGTCCTACAGTTGCATCTGATAATTTCACAACATCAGTAAATTATGTTTTTGCCTTCCTAATCTAAAACGTATTTAACTCTTTAATTCCCGCTTCAGGCGCCAAAGAATCTTTCCCGGTTTGGGGTCAATTACTGCGCCTGCTTCCCTTAATATATCAACTGCCAATATTGGCCCCACTTAATTCGGACAAACCAAGAAATGGACTGCATAATCTCGCGATGGCCCCTTTGCAAGAACCTCCGAAAATCCTTGACCTCTACCAGCTAGAAGGACAAGGGCAGCATGCGCATGGGACCACCACCACCTCCACGAATCACCTCTAAGTCAGATATTATCCAGACTTGTATATCACCGTTCCTTCATCGTTGCTGTGATAAAAGGCTGGAACTCCCTCCCTAACTGCATTATGTGAGTACTTTCACCACACAGACGGTTCAAGGTGGCGGCTCACCACCATCTTCTCCAGCGCAATTAGGGAAGGGCATTAAATGCAGCATTCCCAGCGATGACATCTCCCATGCAACCCAGTGAGAAGGAGGAACTGAAGGAAATCCTTATTAGTCAGTAAAATATGTTAGGGAAATTGATGGGATTGAAACAAAGAAACATATAAATTATTGCAGGAGCAGGCTATTAGGCCCTTTGAGCCTGCACCGGCATTCAATAAATTCATGGCTGATCATTCAACCTCAGTACAGCTTTCCTGGTTTCTCTCCAAACCCCTTGATCCCTTTGGCCGTAAAGGCCATGTTTAACTCCCTTTTGAATATACCTAACGAACTGGCCTCAACAACTTTCTGACGTAGAGAATTCCACAGGTTCACAATTCTCTGACTGAAGAAGTTTCTCCTCATCTCTGTCCTAAATGGCTTACCCTTTATTCTTAGACTCTGACCCCTGATTCTGAAACTCCCCAGCAAAGGGAACATTCTTCCTGCCTCTAACCTGTCAAGTCCCCTCAGAATTCTAACGGTTTCTATGAGATCCCCACTCATTCACCTAAACTACAGTGCATAGATGCCGAGTTGATCCACTCTCTCCACATATGTCAGTCCTGCCATCCCTGGAATCAGTCTGGTGAATACTCCCTCAAAAGCAAGAACGTTTTTCCTCAGATTAGGATACCAAAACTGAACACAATATCCTTGGTGTGGCCTCGTCAAGGCTCTGTACAACTGCAGTAAAACTTCCCTGCTCCTATACACAAATCTTCTAGCTATGAATGCCAACATGCCATTTGCCTTCTTCACCGCCTGATGTGCCTGCACGTCAACCTTCAATGACTGATGTGCCATGACACCCAGGTCTCGTTGCCCCTCCCCTTTTCCTAATCTGCCGCCATACATAGAATATTCTGTCTTCCTGTTTTTGCCACCAAAGCGGATAACCTCAATTTATCCACATAATACTGCATCTGCCATGCATGTGCCCACTCACCTAACCTGTCCAAGGCACCCTTCAGCCTTTTAGAATCCTCCTCACAGCTCACACCGCCACCCAGCTTAGTGTCATCTTCAAACTTCGAGATAATACATTCAATTCATTTATCTAAATTATTGATGTATTTTGTAAATAGCTTGGGTCCCAGCACTGAACACTGCGGCACCCCACTGGCCACTGCCTGCCATTCTGAAAAGTACCCGTTTATTCCAATTCTCTGCTTCCTGTCTGCCAACCAGTTTATTATCCACGTCAATACCTTACCCCCAATGCCACGTGCTTTAAATTTTGCAAACCAATCTCTTGTGTATGACCTTGTCGAAAGCCTCTTGAAAATCCAAATACACCACTTGCACTGTTTCTCGTTGTCCACTCTACTCGTTACATCTGCAAAAAATTCTAGAAGTTTTCTCAAGCATGATTTCCGTTTCATAAATCCATGCTGACTTGCACCATTCCTGTCATTGCTTTCCAAATACGCTGCTATTTCTTTTTAATAATTGATTCCAACATTTCCCCCACCACCGATGTCAGGCTAACTGCTCTATAATTCACTGTTATCTCTCTCCCTCCTTTTTTAAAAGTGGTGTTCCATTAGCTACCCTCCACTCAATAGGAACTGATCCAGAGTCAATAGAATGTTAGAAAATGATGACCAATGCATCCACTATTTCTAGGGCTGCTTTCTTAAGTACTCTGGGATGCAGCCTATCAGGCCATGGGGATTTATTGGCCTTCAATCCCATCAATTTCCCGAAGACAATTTCCTAACTCATAAGGTTTTCCTTCAGTTCCTCCTTTTCGCTTCACCCTAGAGCCTCTAATATCTCCGAAAGGTTATTTGTGTCTTCCTTAGTGAATACACATCGAATGTATTTATTCAATTGGTCTGCCATTTCTTCGTTTCCCATTATAAATTCACCTAATTCTGACTGTAAAGAACCTGCAAAGGGTCTTCACTAATCTTTGCTTTTCGCATATCTATCGAAGCTTTTGCAGTCAGTTTTTATGTTCCCCACAGGCTTCCTCTCTTACTATATTTCCCCCGCCTAATTAGACCCTTTGTTCTCCTCTGCTGAATTCTAAATTTCTGCCAGTCCTCAGGTTTGCTGCTTTTCTGGCCAATTTATATGCTTCCTCCTTGGATTTAACACTATCCCTAATTTCCATTGTTAGCCTCGGTTGAGCTACCTTCCCCGTTTGATTTTTACTGCACAGAGGGATGTACAATTGTTGAAGTACATCCATGTGATCTATAAATGTCTGCCATTGCCTATCCACTCTCAACCCTTTAAGTATCATTTGCTAGCCTATCCTAGCCAATTCATGATTCATACCATCGACGTTACCTTGCATTAAGTTCCGCACCCTAGTCACTGAATTAACATTGTAACTCTCCATCTTAAAAAATAATTCTACCATATTATGGTCACTCTTTCACAGGGGGGCTCGCACAACAAGATTGCTAATGACTCCTCTCTCACTACACAAGGTTGGCCAGCTCTCTAGTTGATTCCTCGATATATTGATCTAGAAACCGATCCCAAATACCTTCCAGGTAATCCTCCTCCACCGCATTGCTACCAGCTTGGTTAGCCCAATCTATATGTAGATTAAAGTAGCCCATGATAACTGCTGTGCCTTTATTTCATGCATCCCTAATGTCTTATGTGATGCCATCCCCAACCTCATTGCTACTGTTTGGTCGTATGTACAGAATTCCCACCAGCTTTTTCTGCCCTTTGGTATTCTGCAGCTCTAGCATACAGACTCCACGTCATCCAAGCTAATGTCCTTTCTTATAATTGGGTTTATTTCCTCTTGAACCAGCAACGCTACCCCACCTCCTTTTCCTTTTCAACTTTCCATCCTCAATGTTGTATAACACTAGATGTTGAGTTCCCAGCCTTGGTAACCCTAGAGCATTGTCTCCATAATCCGAATTATAACATAGTCGTTAATAGCTGCCTGCGCAGCTAATTCATCCACCTTATCAGGGAAGCTCCTCACATTGAGGCACAGAGCCTTCTGACTTGTCTTTTTAAAACGCTTTGTCCCTTTAGAATTTTGCTGTAAATAGCCCTTTTTGATTTTTGCCTTGGTTTTCTCTGCCCTCCACTTTTACTCTTCTCCTTTCTGTCTTTTGCTTCTGCTCCTATTTTATTTCCCTCTATCTCCATGCATAGGATCCGATCCTCCTGCCATATTAGTTTAAGCCCTACGCAACAGCACTAGCAAACACTCCCCCGAGGACTTGGGTTCCGGTCCTTCCCAGGTGCAGACCACCCAGATTGTACTATTCACACCTCCCCCACATCCAGTTCCAATATCCCAGGAATTTGCATCCCTCCCTCGTGCACCACTCCTCATGCCACCTTTTCATCTTAGCAGTCCTGCTATTTCTTTTCTGACTATCCCATGGTAATGGAGGCAATCCTGAGAATACTACCTTTAAGGTCCTACATATTAATTTAACTCCGAGCTCCATAAATTCAGCTGGTCGGACCTCATCCCGCTTTTTGCCTATATAGTTGGTATTATATGCACCACGGCAACTGGCTTTTTCCCCTCACCCTCCAGAATGCCCTGCAGCCGCTCCGAGACATCCTTGACCCATGTACCATGGAGGCAATATATCATCCTAGCATCTCGGTTGCGACCACAGGAACGCCATTCTATCTCCCTTAAAATAGAATCCACTACCCCTAGAGCTCTCCCCCACTTTTTCCTGCCCTTCTGTGGATCATAGCCACCCACCGTGCCATGAACTTGGCAGTGGCTGCCATCCCCTGGTGAGCCATCTCCCTCAACAATATCCAAAGTGGTGTACCTGTTTTGGAGGGACATGAATGCAGGGAAGTCCTGCACTGCCTTCCTACTCCTGCTCTGCGTGATTCTCACCGTTTCCCGATCTGCCTTTGTAGCCTTTCCTGCGGTGTGGCCAACTCACTGAACGTGCTATCCACGACATTCTCAACATCGCACTTTTCAAGAGTGAATCTGTTTCGAGCTGAGTCACAACTGGCAAATTAACTAAGCTAGCTTGCTTGTTTGTCTCTGCTGAAAACTATAGAATCCTATCTGGTTAGTATTTCAGATTTACTTATACTTGCAATATTATTTTACCTTTCCAAGCTACTCGAAATCGTCAGTAATAATTTACACCAACTTTGAAATAGTTTAAAATGGATTAACCATTAAAACTCTCCCACTTACCAAACTCTTACTTTTGCACTCTGAGCTGCCGTTGCACTCCGTGCAGGTCTGCAAAAGCCCTCTCTTGTTATGCTGTTTCGAGCTGACTCAGCACTGGCCTGTTTAGAGAAACAGTTTTTGCTAGCTGGCCAATTAACTAAGCTAACTATCTTGTTTGTCTCTGTTAAACCTACAGGAATCCCATCTTATTAATATTTAAGTTTTACTTAAACTTGTAATCTTATTTTACCTTTAGAAGCTACGAGAAATTGCTACTTGTAATTTACACCAACCGTGTAATGTTTTAAAAGCGATTAACCCTTAAGCTCACACATTTACCAAACTCTTACCTTTGCACTCTGAGCTCATGCTGCACTCCGATAAATCCCAAGGGCCTGATAGTCTGCATCACAGAGTAATTACGGAGATGGCCCAAGAAATAGTGGATGCATTGGTGATCATTTTCCAATTGTCTATCGACTCTGGATCAGTTCGTATGGACTGGAGTGTATTTAATGTAAAACCACTTTTTATTAAAGGAGGGGGAGCGAAAACGGACAATTATAGACTGGTTAGCCTGATGTCAGTAGTGGGGAAAATGTTGGAATCAATTGTTAAAAATGATATAGCAGCACATTTGGAAATCAATGACACGATCGGTCCAAGTCAGCATGGATTTATGAAAGGAAAATAATGCTTGACAAATTTTGGAGAATTTTTGAGGATTTAACTAGTAGAGTGGACAAGGAAGAACCCGTGAATATGGTGCATTTCGACTTCAAAGGCTTTTGAAAAGGTTACAACCAAGGGATTTGTGTGCAAAATTAAATCACATGGGATTAATGTACTGACGTGGAATGAGAAATGGTTGGCAAACAGGAAGCTGAACGTCGGGATAAACGGGTCCTTTTCATAATGGCTGGCAGCGAGCAGTGGGGTACCGCATGGCTTTGTGCTGGGACTCAATTCCTTTATCAATTATTTAGATGAAGGAAATGAATATAATATCTCCACGTTTGCAGATGACACTAAGCTGTGTGGTGGTGTGAGCTGTGAGGAGGATGGTAAGAGGCTGCAGGGTGATTTGGCCAGGTTAGTTGAGTGAGAAAATGCGAGGCAGATGCAGGATAATGTGAAAAAATGTGGGATTATCTACTTTGGTGGCAAAAACACGAGGCCAGATTATTATCTGAATGGCAGCAGATTAGGAACTGGGGAGGTTCAATGAGACCTGGGCGTCATGGCACAAAGTTGGCATACAAGTACAGCAGGCAATAAAGAAGGCAAATGGCATGTTGGCCTTCTGATCTAGTGGATTTGAGTATAGGTGCAGGGATGTCTTACTGCAGTTGTACAGGGCCTTGGTGAGGCCTCACCTGAAATATTGTGTTCTGCTTTGCTCTCTTCATCTGAGGAAGGACGTTCCAGCTATTGAGGGAGTGCAGCGAAGGTTCACCAGACTGATTCCCTGGATGGCAGGTCTCACATATGAGGAGAGACTGAATCAACTGGGCCTGTACACACTGGAGCTTAGAAGGATGAGACGGGATCTCATAGAAACATATAAAATTCTGATGGGACTGGACAGGTTCGATGCAGAAAGAATGTTCCCGATGGTGGGGAAGTCCAGAACCGGGGAACACAGTCTAATGATAAGGGTTAAGCCAGTTAGAACTGAGGAAGGAGAAACTTCTTCACTCAGAGAGTTTTTACACTGTGAAATTTTCTACCGCAGAGAGTTATTGATGCCAGTTCGTTCGATATATTCAAGGGGGAGTTAGATATGGCCGTCATGGCTAAAGGATCAAGGGGTATGGAGAGGAAGCAGGAAAGGCGTACTCAGGTGAATGATCAGCAATGATCTTATTGAATGGACGTGCAGGCTCGAAGGGGCGAATGGTCTATTCCTGCACCGTTTTTCTATGTTTCTATGAACGAATAAATAAACGAAACATTGATGATGTAAAGTTTCATATATGTAAACCTGTAATTACCATGTCTAAGCACCAGAGGGCCTATCCTCTGCATTCCTAAGCCATCCCACAATCCCTTGGGAGCACCTTTTTATAAGGAGACCTCACAACCTGGAGAGGCACTCTGAGATCTGTCATAAAGGACTACGGTCACACTTACGTTGAGCCTGCAGTATCTAGTTTGACTCCTTATCCAAGACATAACAACTGGCGACGAGTTGGAGATGACGAATCCCAAGGAAACAATGCAGAGAACTGTGGGCATCCTGGAGAAATTTTCAGAGGGAGATGGTTTGGAAACCTTCATGGAGCGATGTGACCAATACTTCATGGCCAACGAGCTGGAAGGAGAAGGGAACGCTGCCAAACGAAGTGCGATCATCCTCACCATTTGCGGGGCACAAACGTATGGCCTCATGATAAACCGGCTCGCTCCAGCAAAACCCACCGACAAGTCGTCCGATGAGTTGTGCACACTGGTCCTGGAGCAACTGAACCCGAAGGAAAGCGTTCTGATGGCGAGGTATCGGTTCTACATGCACAAGAGGTCTGAATGCCAGGAAGTGGCGAGCTACGTCGCCGAGCTAAGCCACTTTGCAGGACATTGCAAATTTGAAGGACAATTGGAGCATATGCTCAGGGATTTCTTTTTACTTGGCATTGGCCATGAAGTTTAACTTCGCAAACGCTTGAATGTAGAGACCCCAACCTTGAGTAAAACCATAGCGATAACCCAGTCGTTTATCTCCAGCAGTGAAAATAGCAAACAAATTTCCCAGCACACTAGTGCTGCTGCAAGTACTGTGAACAAAGTAACTTTGTTTTCGATTCGAAATGTACATGGCAGGATTTACACGCCTGTAGCCTCATGTCCACAGCTGACTCAGAGTCCGCCATCAAGGGTGGTTGAATACAAGTCAATTAACACCTTGTTGGACCTGCCGGGGTGATCATCGATTCCATTCATGGCGCTTCAAATGATGCGTTTGCAAGAGCTGTGGAACAATGGGAAACCTCTACCGTATGTGCAGGCGAGTTGTAAACCCTGCTAATCCTGCAAACCACCACTTTGCAGAGGAGGACAAAGCAAAGGTGGATTATGATGAATCAGAAACTCAGATCGAGGAGGTAGAGGTATATGAACACAAAGTTTCCCCCCGATAATGCTGAACGTTGAATTAAATGGATACCCTTTGTGCTTGGAGCTGGCCATGATGAGTAAAAAGGTTTTCGATATGTTGTGGTGCAACAAAGCTTCAGGGCCAGTCCTGAAATCCATACGTACAAAACTTAGAACGTACACATACAAACTGATTCCCATAATTGGCAGTGCGACCATAAGGTATCCCACGATGGAGCGGTGCATCATTTAACAATCTGGCTGGTACAGGGCGATAACCCCACACTGTATGGCAGGAGATGGCTGGGAAAAATACGCTGGAACTGGGACGACATCCGAGCCCTTTCATCAATCTATGACACCTCATGTGTCCAGGTTCTAAGCAAGTTCCCCTTGCTGTTCGAACCAGGCATCGGGAAGTTCCAAGGAGCAAAAGTGCAGATCCATTTGATTCCTGGAGCGCGATCCATCCATCACAAGGTGAGAGCGTACCTAACATGATGAGAGAGAGGGTGGATATCGGGCTGGACAGGCTGCAACGTGAGAGCATCATTTCGCCAATGGAATTCAATGAGTGGGCCAGTCCGATTGTTCAAGTCCTCAAGGGAGGCGTCACAATCAGAATCTGTAATGATTACAAAGTAACGACCAATCCTTTCTCACTGCAGCATCAATACCCACCACCAAAGGCAGATGACCTATTTGCGACACTGGCGGGAGGGAAAACTTTCACGAAGCTGGATTGACCTCGACCTTCATGATGCAGGAGCTGGTGAAATCTTCGAAAGGCCTCACCTGCATCAACACACAAAAAGGTATTTTCATTTACAACAGATTACCGTTTGGGATGCGATTGGCCATGGCGATATCCCAGAGGAACATGGAAAGTGTGCTGAAGTTGGCCGCGCACACCGTGGTCTTCCAGGACGATCTCTTAGTTACAGCTTGGGACTACGTCGAGCACCTGCAGAACCTGGAGGAGGTTGATAGTCGGCTTATTCATGTGGGACGCAGGCTAAAATGCTCAAAGTCCATTTTCCTGGCGCCTGAAGTGAAGTTTTTGGGGAGAAAAATCGCGGCGGATGGCATTAGGCACACTGATTCGAAGACGGAGGCATTCAAAAACGCACCAATCCACAGAACCTGGCGAAGCTGCGGCCGTTTCTAGGACACCTGATCTATTTTGGTAACTCCTTACCGGGTCTTAGCACAGTGTTAGAAACCCTGCATTCTTTACTGCGTAAAGGAGATGAATAGATATGGGTTAAAGCCAAGAAAATGCCTTTGAGAACGATAGGAAGCTGTTATGTTGAAACAAATTGCTTGTGTTGTACGATCCATGTAAACGTTTGGTACTAGAAAATAATGCGTCGTCGTACGGGGTCGGGTGTGTATGACAACAAGCTAATGAATCTGTGAAATTGTAACAGCTTGCTTATGCATCCAGCAGCCTGTCTGAGGACGAGAGGGCATACAGTATGATCGAAAAAGAAGCGTTAGCGTGTGTTTATCGGGTAAAGAAATGCATCAATATCTGTTCGGGCTCACATTTAAAGTGGAAACCGACCATAAGCTGCTTATATCCCTCTTTTCTGAAAATAAGGGGAAAATACGAATGCATCGGCTCGCATCCAGAGTTGGGCGCTCACGTTGTCGACATACAACTACGCCATCTGCCACAGGTTAGGCACAGAACCCTATGCCGATGCTCTCAGTAGGCCACCATTGTCCACCACAGCGGTGTAGATGGCTCAGCCTGCCGGTGTAGTTATGGTAATGGAAGCATTCGAGAGTGAACAATCACTTGTTACTGCCGACAGATTAGAACCTGGAAGAGACAGGACCACTTACTGTCCTTATTAAAAAAATTGTGTGCTCCACGATTGTTGGATTAGTATCCCGTTAGGATGGAGGAAGAACTAAAGCCGTACCAGTGGTGCAAATTTGAAATGTCTATATAGACAGACAGCCGTCTATGGGGCAATCTGGTAGTTGTGCCAAAAAAGTGCAGGGACACTTTAATTAGTGATCTCCACAGTACCCACCCAGGCATTGTAATGATGAAAGCGATAGCCAGATCCCACTTATGGTGCCCCAGTATTGATACAGACTTAGAGTCCTGTGTGCACAAATATGTTCCCAGTTAAGCAATGTACCCAGGGAGACACCACTAAGTTTATGGCATTGACCTTCAACCGTGGTCTAATGTGCATGTCGACTATGCAGGCTCATTCTTGGAAAAAACGTTTTTAGTGGTTGTCGATGCATACTCCAAGTCGATTGAATGTGTGATAATGTCGGCATGCATGTCCGCTGCTACCATTGAAAACCTATGGGCCATGTTTGCCAATCACGGCATGCCAGATGTCCTTGTCAGTGAGAAAGGGCCTTGCTTTACCAGTGATGAATTCAAGGAATGGGGTCAAACATGTCACATCTGCCCCGGTTAAGCCAGCATCCAATGATCAGGCAGAACGACCAGTTCAAACAATCAAGCAGAGTTTGAAAAGGGTAACTGAAGTCTCACTGCAGACTCGCTTATCCCTAGTCTAGTTTGATACTGCACAAGACACCGCTCGCTCACTGGGGTCCCGCCCGCTGAACTGCTCATGGAACAGCACTTAAGACAAGGCTCTCGTTAGTCTACCCTGATCTACACGAACAGGTAGGGAGCAGGCGGCTACAACAGAATATATATCATGATCACACAAATTTGTCTTGTGAAATTGAAGCAAATGATCCTTTAATTGTGTTGAACTAAGGTCAAGGTTCCAGCTGGCACTGTTTTGGCCAAAGAGGAGAGTCGGGTGTTTGTGGTCAAACTCGCAAATGGACTCATCTGCAGAAAACACTTGGACCAAACCAAACTCAGATTTACAGACTATCCCAAAAAATTCACAATAGATTCTACCTTTTTCGACCCACCAAAACACACACAAGTGGCAACCGTCCCAGTGGTTGACCACCTAAGGAGAACCCATTGCCCTCAGCTGCCCAGCAACATTCACTACCACCAGCAGTCCAGCAAGACCAGCAACGCAGCAGCCCAGTGAAGGCCCAACAAATGACTCACCAACAACAGCATTTGCACCGAGACAATCAACCAGAGAAAGTAAGGCCCCAGTTCGACTCACATTGTAAATAGTTACACTGTTGACTTTGGAGGGCGGGTTGGTGTAGTGTTGTTATATAAGTAATTAACATGTCTAAACACTAGAGGGCTTATCCCATGGAGTCCTAATGGATCCCACAATCTCTTGGCAGCACCTATACGTAAGGAGGCCTCACAGGCTGGAGATGCACTTTGATGTCTGGAATAAAGGACTGATGTGGAAAAATATTTCCGAGACTGTATAATATATAAAGAGAGGTTTATTAAATCGGAGACTGTTGTAGGAGGTAGGCACCTTTAGAATATACCAGAATACTAGGCATTAGGCACCTGCTATATATATCAAAACTCACATAAGCTTAAAATGGACACACACATAAAATGGCTGCCCAGGCATGCTGGGAAATCAGGTAGTCAAGCTGTGAACTGTTGAACGTTCAATGACCAAGCAATAACCCTGTGAGGCCCACTGTAGGAATGCCTGGGATGCGGGAAGACAGAGATAAGAAGGAAACCATCTCCTGTGAACAAGGTCATAAACAATTAATTCCCCAGGAAGAAAGATAAGAGGGAAACCATCTCCTGTAAACAAGGTTATAAACCAATTATTTCTCCCAGATGAAACCATCTTCTCAAATTGGTATCTGCAGTGAAGTCCTTTAATCTTACAAATTACGTCACTTTACAACACATGCTTTAGCACTACAAAGCTTTGAATTATCGAAGGCTAAGCTTTTGATATATAACCCATCCTGCATTGTGCCAGGGCATTATAAACAAGTGCAGGCTTTTGACACGGTTATAAACAAACATACCTAGCACTTAACTTTCCAGTGTTCATTATCTCACTTTCCAATCTCCATTAACTCAAGGCCAGCATGCCTTAAAGTCTAACTATTTAAAGCATAATGCATCAGTATTGTCCCTTAAAAAATTCATTTAAAGGGGAAAATAAAACAAATGTTTGGTCCCGTATACAATCAAATATATGTCCAAAATTCCGCTCCAACAATATTCCCCTTTTGGTCCTGGAGCTTGTTTACGAAATCCAGATGACCACAATGATAGTAGCATATATTCGTCCTTTGGGGTATGTTACTTCCCTCATGTTCTGTATATCCACCTTGCCTATAGCTCTAGGCTCACCTTCAAAGAGAGTGGTCGGTGTCATTGTTCGGCGATTACACTGGCTACTGGCATCAGTCGAGCCATCATAACTTTACAGCAGATATTAAAACACCCGATAATCAGACAGCAAGTAATTATTATTACAACATGAATAATTACTCCATGCATAAGATACGACTCCCAGGATCCCCCTAATAGCCAGTCAAACCAGCCAGATCCTCCAGCTGTCGTGGATAACATCTTTACCTCCCTTCTTATGTGATCAGCGAGGTTGATTATGTTTTCTGAATTATCAGGTAGGTAAGTGCAACATTCAGCTCCAATTAAGGCACATTTGCGTATGGCAACCATTTCAGCAGTTATGCCCTCTATTGCTTCAGCAGTGTCGTTAAGTATCTTTTCCAGTACCCTCTCTAGGTTACGTAATTCATCCATGGTGCGTCCTGTCCCGAATGGGAGCATCATGACCCCAAATAGCCTCTCTACCGGGGTAAGATCTCGTCTTAGTCGACCTGGTGTCTGTACTTCTGCTAAAGTACATACCCGTCTGACAAACGGGACCACATATCCCAAATAACTGGACCCACTCCAGTTCTGAGGCAACCAGGGGTAGGCCTTATGCCCACACACAGAATAAGTGCCATTGTATGCTGTTAAATTCGATCATAATCTCTCACTCAGCCCCCGTCGCCACTTAATCTTAGGGTCCCAGTCCTGTCTACGTGTCTGATTCTTCAAACACTCTATTTCAAAGAACCCCTGGTTTGTTGTTTCGCTGGCTATTATGTTTCACCTGGTGAGGTTAAAGTATTGCGTACTACCTGTTTCCTCACCAGTCAGGTCTCTAGTGAAACAAATGTCAGCGGTGGGCCTTCCAACTCCTGAGGTGTTGGTCAAAACCAGGAACGGGGTCGTACCGACCTATTGTTTTCCGGCTGGTACCATCCGTCAAATGCATCCAAAAGGTAACCCCCCGATCTCCACGTTTCTTTATCCCCACTCTGGTTCTAAGTATCATTTACTTCCCCTGTACCGTTTTGTCGCATTACCCGCTCTGCTACTTCCGAGATATTAAGGGAGATTGACCTCAAAGGAATGCCTCCTTTGCTATGTATGGCGATGTGCGATCATACCCAGCTACTGGAAAAGTTCTCATTTTGCGCATAAACATAAGACATGAACAAAAGGTATTCACATGTAACTCTCGTTTTGGTCTAGCTAGCAGGCCGGACTTAACATGAACTATGATAATCGCACCGATCGCAATATATAGTTTCATCTTATTACTCTTTAATTAACCAATAGTCAAAGGCAAAATGGCTGTATGGCTTGCTTGAAGAATCTCTCGCTGTCAGTCTGTAAATAGACAAACAACAACTAATACTTGTGCTAAATGGCTGGTTCAAAAATCTTAAGCTTGGTCCAATGCTTCCACTGTCCGTTCCCTTTAATATCGATGCAGGCACAAGTGTCCCCTGCTGAATATAACCTCATACTGTCCTTTTTGGGGCAAACCCCGGTTTTCCCGGGAGGACCCTTACGATAACGCGACTTCCCGCCAACGGGACTTCAGGGAGCTTTGTAAGCTCTGCTTCCGTGTCTCTTTCTTCCTGATTGTTCCTAACTAATTTATTCATCAATTTTAATTGAGTACTGAGTTCCAAAACATACCATTTTATTTTGTCTTTTAATGGGCCAACATCGGCCCCACCTGTTATGATGTTCTATGGTAATTGCATCGCCCTTCCTGTCATTAGTTCAGAAGGAGTTAATCCGGTTGTCCGGTTTGTCATGGCTCTTATTTTCATCAATATAATGGGTAATACTTCTGTCCACGTTTTTCCTGACGTTTGCATGGCCTTTGCCAGGGCGTCCTTAAGGGTACGGTTCATGCGGTCTACCATTCCAGAACTCTGCTGGCATATTGTTTTTACAATTTTTCCGGTGAAGTGGGTGCCTTGGTCGGAATCTATTTGAAGAGGCACTCCCCATCGGGGAATCACCTGCTCGGTCAATATCCTTGCCTTTGACTATTTGTTAATTATAGAGTAATAAGATGAAACTATATATTGCGATCGTTGCGATTATCATAGTTCGTGTTAGGTCCGGCCAGTTTGCTAGACCAAAACGAGAGTCACATGTGAATACCTTTTTGTGGAATCACGTGTGAGGAAAGCTTCCACCCACCGGGTAAATTGATCTATTGTGCGCACGTAACGCATCGATGGCAATATTTAGCAATATCTCTCCCCATTCCTTTCCACCACCAATCTCTCCCAAGACTCTCGGTCATGGCTTCTCATCCTGAATGAGACAGGCCATGATGCAACTCCAATAAGGTATTCTGTATGCATTCAGGCGCCATTACCTTGTTGTTTCGTCTCCAAACGTTATCCTTCCCTTGCGTTGCGCCCTGCTTTGTCCACATACCTATTTCCTCCTCAAAATTATCTTTGCGTAATTTCTCAATACTTATCTGTTCGTCTCGGGCCCCAGCGGCACTGACTTAATTTTCATAATTTAAAATCATTATCAATGGAGAGTGTTTTTTTTTACCTCTTCAAATTTTTTTTCAATTAAACCAATATCTTTTTCACAGCTGATATTAACTGGTATTTAGTAAGTTATGTCTTTATCTATCGCAAACACCCCTTCTCCCAAATGCTGTCATATAATCGTGTACTACCCCGATTGCATATCTACTCTCTGTATAGATATTAACAATTTTATTTTCCGATAATTCCAGTGCCCGGGTAAGGGCTACCAGTTCTGCCAATTGAGCTGACGAACCCCCATTAATTCTCCCTGATTCAACTATCTCTAGATCCTGGTTAACTGCGGCCCATCCTGTAGGAGGTATTCCCTCTACGTATTTTCGTGAGCCGTCCACAAACAAGGTTTGTTCTGCGGTTTGAAGGAGGGCGTCTTTTATTCTATCCTCTTCCACAACCTCACATACCTCTTCGCAAAAGTGGGGTTCCCCTTCACCGATCATATGTACTGCGGGGTTGTTTCCTACATCCCTAATTATGGTTACCACGTTGTTGGGTGTTAAGAGGACTGCTTCCCACTTTACCCGTCTCATATTAGATACGGTTCTCAGTTTTCCTGTGTTTAAATTTCTACCAATGTGACTTTAGTGTGGAGAATGATGTTTCCAGTCATCACCACAGGCTCGCTTATTTTTACCGCCCAAGCTGCGCAATCTAGCGTCGCTATACATCTGGATAACCCAGTCACCACCGGGCTTTCGGTGGTTGAGTAATAGGCTATTGGTCTCCTTTTATCCGCGTGATCTTGGGTGACCACGGCCATATAGAACCCACCTTCATTGTAACAGTGGATGTGGAAATCCTTACCCATATCAGGCAGTCCCAATCCAGATGCGGAGACTAGTTCTGACTTGAGTTTACTCGACGCCTGTTCTTGTTCAGGACCCCACTCTATGAGGTCGAGGGACGGTTTCCCCCCTTTCACTAATCTTTGTATTGGCTCAGCAATTTTTACAAAATCAGGGATAAAGTTCTGGCTGTAATTAAAGAGGCCCAGTACCTTCCTCACCCCCTTACAGTTACTGGTCTAGGCATGTCCTTGACAGCCTTTTTCCTTTCTGAAGGCATTTCTTTCAGCCCCTTTGAGAGGCAATAACCGAGGTACAGGACCTGGGATTTCCCTACCGGCCATGTTGGGGAGTTAGTGGTGCTAACTGTTTCTTTTAAGATACCCTTTTCCACCAGCCCTTTTACTATTTCGACAACCGCTGTTCCAGCTTCAGGTCTTATAGGGTATTGTCGATGTGGCTTATGAGATGGTCCAGGGACTTTAATAGTATCCATCTTCGCCTGTCCTGTATCCAATTTTGTCTGTGCCCAGACCCCGTCTGTCATTCCTATGCCACTGGACTGTAATCCCTGCGGGACTGGACTATCTTCCCTGTCAGACTGGATGTGATCCCTGTGGGACTGGACTTTGATCCCTGCGGGACTGGACTGTGCTCCCTGTGGTACTGGACTATCTTCCCTGTCAGACTGGACTGTGATCCTCGTGGGACAGGACTGTGATCCCTGACGGACTATACTGTGATCCCTGTGGGACTGGACTGAGATCCCTGTGGGACTGGACTGTGATCCCTGTGGGACTGGACTGAGATCCATGTGGGACTGGAGTGTGATCCCTGTGGGACTGGTCTGTGAGCCGTGTGGGACTGAACTGTGATCCCTGTAGACTGAACACTGACACCTGTGGGACTGGAGTGTGACCTCTGCAGGACTTGTCTATTACCCCTGTGGGACAGTTCTGTGACCCCTGTGGGACTGGGTTGTGATCCCTGTGGGACTGGTCTGTGATCCCTGTGGAACTGGACTGTGAACGTTTTGGGACTGGACTGTGATCCCCGTGGTTTGGATTGTGAACATTGTCGAACAGGACTGTGACCTTTGTGGGACAGGACTGAGAGCCCTGCGGGACTGGACTGTGCTCCCTGTGGTACTGGACTGTCTTCCCTGTCAGAATGGACTGTGACCCCTGTGGGATTGGACTGTGACCCCTGTGGGACTGTAATGTGAAACATGTGGGACTGTACTGTGATCCCTGTGGGACTGGATTGTGATCCCTGTCGGACATGACTGTGATCCCTGTGGAACTGGACTGTGATCCCTATGGTAGTGGACTGTGATCCCTGTGGGACAGGACTGTGATCCATGTGGGACTGGAGTGTGATCCCTGTGGGACTGGTCTGTGAGCCGTGTGGGACTGAACTGTGATCCCTGTAGACTGAACACTGACACCTGTGGGACTGGAGTGTGACCTCTGCAGGACTTGTCTATTACCCCTGTGGGACAGTTCTGTGACCCCTGTGGGACTGGGTTGTGATCCCTGTGGGACTGGTCTGTGATCCCTGTGGAACTGGACTGTGAACGTTTTGGGACTGGACTGTGATCCCCGTGGTTTGGATTGTGAACATTGTCGAACAGGACTGTGACCTTTGTGGGACAGGACTGAGAGCCCTGCGGGACTGGACTGTGCTCCCTGTGGTACTGGACTGTCTTCCCTGTCAGAATGGACTGTGACCCCTGTGGGATTGGACTGTGACCCCTGTGGGACTGTAATGTGAAACATGTGGGACTGTACTGTGATCCCTGTGGGACTGGATTGTGATCCCTGTCGGACATGACTGTGATCCCTGTGGAACTGGACTGTGATCCCTATGGTAGTGGACTGTGATCCCTGTGGGACAGGACTGTGATCCCTGACGAGTGGACTCTGATCCCTGTGAGACAGGACTGTGATCCCTGTGGGACTGGACTGTGATCCTCGTGGGACTAGACTGTGATCCCTGTGGGACTGGACGGTGATCCCAGTGGGACAGGACTGTGATCCCTGACGGACTGGACTGTGATCCCCGTGGGACAGGACCGCGATCCCTGTGAGACTGGACTGTAATTAAAGTGGGACTGGACTGTGATTAAAGTGGGACAGGACTGTGATCCCTGACCGACTGGACTGTGATCCCTGTGGGACAGGACTGTTATCCCTGTGGGACTGGACAGTGACCCCTGTGGGACTAGATTGTGATCCCTGTGAGACTGGACTGTGACCCCTGTGGGACAGAACTGTGACACCTGTGGGACAGGACTGTGATCCCGGTCGGACTGGACTGTGACCCCTGTTGAGTGGACTGTGACCCCTGTGGGAGTGGATCGTGACCCCAGTGGGACTGGACTGTGACCCCTGTGTGATCACACTGTGATCCCTGTTGGACTGGGCTGTGATCCCTGTGGGACCGGTCTGTCATTCCTATGCCATTGGATTGTGACCCCTGTGGGACTGGACTCTGATCCCTGTGCGACTGGACTGTGAGCATTCTCCAATGATGCAGGATAAGGCGCAGTGTTAACACTGCAGGAGTGGGTCCAGTACCCACACTGACACAGTGATGATTCCCCAATGCTGCAGGATAATGTTCAGTGTTAATACAGCCGGAGTGGATCCAGTACCCACACGGACACAGTGAGGATTCTCCAATGCTGAAGGATAAGACTCAGTGTTAATACTGCAGGAGAGGGTCCAGTACCCACAATGACACATTGAGAGATTCCCCAATGCTGCAGGATAAGGCACAGTGTTAATACTGCAGAAGTGGGTCCAGTACGACATTGACAGTGTCAGGGTTACCCCAATGCTGCAGGATAAGGCTCAGTTTTAATACTGCACTCGAGGGTCCAGTACCCACAAGGACACAGTGAGAGATTCCCCAATGGTGTAGGATAAGGTTCAGCTTTATATGGGAGAAGTGGGTCCAGTACAAAAACTGACAATGTGAGGATTCCCCAATGCTGCAGGATAAGGCTAAGTGCTAATACTGCAGGAGCGGGTCCTGTACCCACACTGACACAGTGAGGTATTCCCCAATGCTGCAGGATAAGGTTCAGTGTTAATACTGCAGGAGTGGATCCACGACCCACAAATGAAACAGTGAGGATTCACCAACGCTGCAGGATAAGGCTCAGTGCTAATACTGCAGCAGTGGGTCCATTACCCACATTGACACAGAGAGGGATTCCCCAATGCTGCAGGATAATGCTCAGTGTTAATACTGCAGGAGTGGGTGCAGTACCCACACTGACACAGTGAGGGATTCCCCAATGCTGCAGGATAAGGCTCAGTGTTAATACTGCAGGAGTGGTCCAGTAGCCACACTGCCACAGTGAGGGATTCCCCAATGCTGCAGGATAAGGCTCAATGTTAACATGGCAGCAGTGGGTCCAGTACCCACACTGACACAGTGAGGATTCCCCAATGGTGCAGGATTAGACTCATTGTTAATATTGCAGGAGTGGGTCCAGTACCCACACTGACACAGTGAGGGATTCCCCAAAGCTGCAGGATAAGGCTCAGTGCTAATACTGCAGGAGTTGGTCCAGTACATACACTGGCACAGTGAGGGATTCCGCAATGCTGCAGGATAAGGCTCAGTGTTCATACTGTAGGATTGGGTCCAGTTCCCAGACTGACATAGTGAGGATTCCCCAATGCTGCAGGATAAGGCTCAGTGCTAATCCTGCAGCAGTCTTTCCAGTACACACACTGACACAGTGAGGGATTCCCCAATGCTGCAGGATAAGGCTCAGTGTTAAAACTGCAGAGTGGGTCATGTACCCACACTAACACAGTGAGGGATTCCCCAATGATGAAGGATAAGGCTCAGTGTTAATACTGCAGGAGTGGTTCCAGTACACACATTGACACAGTGAGGGATTCCCCAGTGCAGCAGCATAAGGCTCAGTGTTAAAACTGCAGAGTGGGTCATGTACCCACACAGACACAGAGATTGATTCCCCAATGCTTCAGGATAAGGCTCAGTGTCAATACTGCATGAGTGGGTCCAGTACCCACACTGACACAGTGAGGGATTCCCCAATGCTGCAGGATAATGCTCAGTGTTAAAACTGCAGGATTGGGCCCAGTTCCCATACTAACACAGTGAGAGATTCCCCAATGCTGCAGGATAAGGCTCAGTGTTAATCCTGCAGGAGTGGGTCCAGTACCCAAACTGGCACAGTGAGGGATTCCACAGTGCTGCATGATAAGACTAAGTGGTAATGCTGCAGGATTGTTTCCAGTACCCACACTGACACAGTGTGGGATTCCTCAATGCTGTAGGATAATGCTCAGTGTTAAAAATGCAGAGTGGGTCATGTACCCACACTAACAGAGTGAGGGATTCCCCAATGATGAAGGATAAGGCTCAGTGTTAATACAGCAGGATTGGTTCCAGTTCACACACTGATGCAGTGAGGGATTCCCCAATGCTGCAGCATAAGGCTCAGTGTTAAAACTGCAGAGTGGGTCATGTACCCACACTGACACAGTGAGTGATTCCCAAATGCTTCAGGATAAGGCTCAGTGTCAATACTGCAGGAGTGGGTCCAGTACACACACTGACACAGTGAGGGATTCGCAAATGCTGCAGGATAAGGCTCAGTGTTAATACTGCAGGAGTGTGTCCAGTACACGCACTGACAATGAGAGATTCCCCAATGCTTCAGGATAAGGCTCAGTGTTAATAATGCAGGAGTGGGCCCAGTACCCGCAGTGACACAGTGAGCATTCCCAAATGCTGCAGGATAAGGCACAGTGTTAATACTGCAGGAGTGGGTCCAGTATCCACAAGGACACAATAAGAGATTCCATAATGCTGCAGGATAAGGCTCAGTGTTAATACTGAGGAGTGGGTCCAGTACCCACACTGACACAGTGAGGCATTCCTCAATGTTGCAGCATAAGCCTCAGTGTTTATACTGCAGGAGTGGTTCCAGTATCCACAAGGACACAGTAAGAGATTCCCCAATGCTGCAGGATAAGGCTCAGTGTTAACACTGCAGGAGTGGGTCCAGTACCCACACTGACACAGTGATAATTCCCCAATGCTGCAGGATAAGTTTCAGTGTTAATACGGCAGGAGTGGTTCCAGTACCCACACGGACACAGTGAGGATTCCCCAATGCTGCAGGATAAGACTCAGTGTTAATACTGCTGGAGTGGGTACGGTACCCGCACTGACACATTGAGAGATTCCCCAATGCTGCAGAATAAGGCTGAGTGTTAATACTGCAGAAGTGGGTCCAGTACGACATTGACAGAGTCAGGGATTCCCCAATGCTGCAGGATAAGGCTCAGTGTTAGTACTGCAGGAGCGGGTCCTGTACCCACGCTGAGACAGTGAGGTATTCCCCAATGCTGCCGGATAAGGTTCAGTGTTAATACTGCAGGAGTGGATCCACGATCCACAAATTAAACAGTGAGGATTCACCAATGCTGCAGGATAAGGCTCAGTGCTAATACTGCAGCAGTGGGTGCAGTACCCACACTGACACAGTGAGGATCCCCCAATGCTGCATGAAAAGGCTCAGTTTTAAAACTGCATGAGTGTGTCCTGTACCCAAACTGACACATTGAGGGATTGCCCAATGCTGAAGGATAAGGCTCAGTGTTAACACTGCAGGTGTGGGTCCAGTACGCAAAAGGACACAGTAATAGATTCCCCAATGCTGCAGGAAAAGGCTCAATGTTAACACTGCAGTAATGGGTCCAGTACCCACACTGACACAGTGACGATTCCCCAATGCTGCAGAATAAGGCTCAGTGCTAATACTGCAGGTGTGGGTCCATTACCCACATTGACACAGAGAGGGATTCCCCAATGCTGCAGCATAAGGCTCAGTGTTAATACTGCAGGAGTGGGTCCTGTACCCACACTGACACAGTGAGGGTTTACCCAATGCTGCAGGATAAGGCTCAGTGTTCATACTGCAGGAGTGGGTCCAGTACCCACAAGGACAAAGTAAGATATACCCTAATTCTTCAGGATAATGTTCAGTGTTAACACTGCAGCAGTGGGTCCAGCGCCCACACTGACGTAGTGATGATTCCACAATGATGCAGGATAAGTCTCAGTGTTAATAATGCAGGAGTGGCTCCTGTACTCACAATGACACAGTGAGGGATTCCACAATGCTGCAGGATAAGACTCAGTGTTAATACTGCTGGAGTGGGTCCACTACCCACAAATGACACAGTGAGGATTGCCCAATGTGGAAGGAGAAGGCTCAGTGTTAATACTGCAGGTGTGGGTCCATTACCCACATTGACACATATATGGATTCCCCAATACTGCAGGATAAGGCTCAGTGTTAATATGCAGGATTGGTTTCAGTAGCCACAATGCCACAGTGAAGGTTTCCCCAATGCTGCAGGATAAGGCTCAGTGTTAACACTGCAGGACTGGGTACTGTACCCACATTGACACAGTGAGGATTCCCCAATGTTGCAGGATTAGACTCAGTGTTAATACTGCATGAGTGGGTCCAGTACGACATTGACAGAGTGAGGGATTCCCCAATGCAGCAGGATAAGGCTCAGTGTTAAACTGCAGGATTGGGTCCAGTAGCCACACTTACACAGTGAGAGATACCAAAATGCTGCAGGATGAGGCTCAGTGTTAATACTGCAGGTGTGGGTCCTGTAGCTACACTGACACAGTGAGGATCCCCCAATGCTGCAGGAAAAGGCTAGTTTTAAAACTGCATGAGTGTGTCCTGTACCCAAACTGACACATTGAGGTTTCTCCAATGCTGCAGGATAAGACTCAGTGTTAATACTGCAGGAGTGCGTCATGTACCCACACTAACACAGTGAAGGATTCCCCAATGATGAAGGATAAGGCTCAGTGTTAATACTGCAGGAGTGGATCCAGTACACACACTGACACTGTGAGGGATTCCCCAATGCTGCAGCATAAGGCTCAGTGTTAAAACTGCAGAGTGGGTCATGTACCCACACTGACATAGTGAGGGATTCCCCAATGCTGCAGGATAAGGTTCAGCATTAATAATGCAGCAGTGGGGCCAGTAACCACACTGACACAGTGAGGGATTCCCCAATGATGCAGGATAAGGCTCAGTGTTGAAACTGCAGATTGGGTCATGTACCCACACAGACACAGAGATTGATTCCCCAATGCTTCAGGATAAGGCTCAGTGTCAATACTGCAGGAGTGGGTCCAGTACCCACACTGACACAGTGAGGGATTCCCCAATGCTGCAGCATAATGCTCAGTGTTAAAACTGCAGGATTGGGCCCAGTTCCCATACTAACACAGTGAGAGATTCCCCAATGCTGCAGGATAAGGCTCAGTGTTAATCCTGCAGGAGTGGGTCCAGTACCCAAACTGGCACAGTGAGGGATTCCACAGTGCTGCAGGATAAGACTAAGTGGTAATGCTGCAGGAGTGTTTCCAGTACCCACACTGACATAGTGTGGGATTCCTCAATGCTGTAGGATAATGCTCAGTGTTAAAAATGCAGAGTGGGTCATGTACCCACACTAACAGAGTGAGGGATTCCCCAATGATGAAGGATAAGGCTCAGTGTTAATACAGCAGGATTGGTTCCAGTTCACACACTGATGCAGTGAGGGATTCCCGAATGCTGCAGCATAAGGCTCAGTGTTAAAACTGCAGAGTGGGTCATGTACCCACACTGACACAGTGAGTGATTCCCAAATGCTTCAGGATAAGGCTCAGTGTCAATACTGCAGGAGTGGGTCCAGTACACACACTGACACAGATGGGATTCGCAAATGCTGCAGGATAAGGCTCAGTGTTAATACTGCAGGAGTGTGTCCAGTACACGCACTGACAATGAGAGATTCCCCAATGCTTCAGGATAAGGCTCAGTGTTAATAATGCAGGAGTGGGCCCAGTACCCGCAGTGACACAGTGAGCATTCCCAAATGCTGCAGGATAAGGCACAGTGTTAATACTGCAGGAGTGGGTCCAGTATCCACAAGGACACAATAAGAGATTCCATAATGCTGCAGGATAAGGCTCAGTGTTAATACTGAGGAGTGGGTCCAGTACCCACACTGACACAGTGAGGCATTCCTCAATGTTGCAGCATAAGCCTCAGTGTTTATACTGCAGGATTGGTTCCGCTACCCACAATGCCACAGTGAGGGATTCCCCAATGCTGCAAGATAAGGCTCAGTGTTAATACTGAAGGAGCGGGTCCTGTAGCCGCACTGACACAGCGATGGATTTCCCAATGCTGCAGGATAAGGCTCAGTGTTAATGCTGCAGGAGAGGGTCTTGTACCCACACTGAAACAGTGAGGGAATCCCGAATGGTGCAGGATTAGACTCAGTGTTAATACTGCAGGAGTGGTTCCAGTGTCCACAAGGACACAGTAAGAGATTCCCCAATGCTGCAGGATAAGGCTCAGTGTTAACACTGCAGGAGTGGGTCCAGTACCCACACTGACACAGTGATAATTCCCCAATGCTGCAGGATAAGTTTCAGTGTTAATACGGCAGGAGTGGTTCCAGTACCCACACGGACACAGTGAGGATTCCCCAATGCTGCAGGATAAGACTCAGTGTTAATACTGCTGGAGTGGGTACGGTACCCGCACTGACACATTGAGAGATTCCCCAATGCTGCAGAATAAGGCTGAGTGTTAATACTGCAGAAGTGGGTCCAGTACGACATTGACAAAGTCAGGGATTCCCCAATGCTGCAGGATAAGGCTCATTTTTAATGCTGCACTAGTAGGTCCTGTACACACACTGACACAGTGAGGGATTCCCCAATGCTGTAGGATAAGGCTCAGTGTTAGTACTGCAGGAGCGGGTCCTGTACCCACGCCGAGACAGTGAGGTATTCCCCAATGCTGCCGGATAAGGTTCAGTGTTAATACTGCAGGAGTGGATCCACGATCCACAAATGAAACAGTGAGGATTCACCAATGCTGCAGGATAAGGCTCAGTGCTAATACTGCAGCAGTGGGTGCAGTACCCACACTGATACAGTGAGGATCCCCCAATGCTGCATGAAAAGGCTCAGTTTTAAAACTGCATGAGTGTGTCCTGTACCCAAACTGACACATTGAGGGATTGCCCAATGCTGAAGGATAAGGCTCAGTGTTAACACTGCAGGTGTGGGTCCAGTACGCAAAAGGACACAGTAAGAGATTCCCCAATGCTGCAGGAAAAGGCTCAATGTTAACACTGCAGTAATGGGTCCAGTACCCACACTGACACAGTGACGATTCCCCAATGCTGCAGAATAAGGCTCAGTGCTAATACTGCAGGTGTGGGTCCATTACCCACATTGACACAGAGAGGGATTCCCCAATGCTGCAGGATAAGACTCAGTGTTAATACTCCTGGAGTGGGTCCACTACCCACAAATGACACAGTGAGGATTGCCCAATGCAGAAGGAGAAGGCTCAGTGTTAATACTGCAGGTGTGGGTCCATTACCCACATTGACACATATATGGATTCCCCAATACTGCAGGATAAGGCTCAGTGTTAATAAGCAGGATTGGTTTCAGTAGCCACAATGCCACAGTGAAGGTTTCCCCAATGCTGCAGGATAAGGCTCAGTGTTAACACTGCAGGACTGGGTACTGTACCCACATTGACACAGTGAGGATTCCCCAATGTTGCAGGATTAGACTCAGTGTTAATACTGCATGAGTGGGTCCAGTACGACATTGACAGAGTGAGGGATTCCCCAATGCAGCAGGATAAGGCTCAGTGTTAAACTGCAGGATTGGGTCCAGTAGCCACACTTACACAGTGAGAGATACCAAAATGCTGCAGGATGAGGCTCAGTGTTAATACTGCAGGTGTGGGTCCTGTACCTACACTGACACAGTGAGGATCCCCCAATGCTGCAGGCAAAGGCTAGTTTTAAAACTGCATGAGTGTGTCCTGTACGCAAACTGACACATTGAGGTTTCTCCAATGCTGCAGGATAAGACTCAGTGTTAATACTGCAGGAGTGGGTCCAGTACCCACACTGACACATTGAGGGATTCCCCAATGCTGCAGGATAAGGCTCAGTGTTAATCCAGCAGGAGTGCGTCATGTACCCACACTAACACAGTGAGAGATTCCCCAATGCTGCAGGATAAGGCTCAGTGTTAATCCTGCAGGAGTGGGTCCAGTACCCAAACTGGCACAGTGAGGGATTGCACAGTGCTGCAGGATAAGACTCAGTGGTAATGCTGCAGGAGTGTTTCCAGTACCCACACTGACATAGTGTGGGATTCCTCAATGCTGTAGGATAATGCTCAGTGTTAAAAATGCAGAGTGTGTCATGTACCCACACTAACAGAGTGAGGGATTCCCCAATGATGAAGGATAAGGCTCAGTGTTAATACAGCAGGATTGGTTCCAGTTCGCACACTGATGCAGTGAGGGATTCCCCAATGCTGCAGCATAAGGCTCAGTGTTAAAACTGCAGAGTGGGTCATGTACCCACACTGACACAGTGAGTGATTCCCAAATGCTTCAGGATAAGGCTCAGTGTCAAATACTGCAGGAGTGGGTCCAGTACACACACTGACACAGTGAGGGATTCGCTAATGCTGCAGGATAAGGCTCAGTGTTAATACTGCAGGAGTGTGTCCAGTACACGCACTGACAATGAGAGATTCCCCAATGCTTCAGGATAAGGCTCAGCGTTAATAATGCAGGAGTGGGCCCAGTACCCGCAGTGACACAGTGAGCATTCCCAAATGCTGCAGGATAAGGCACAGTGTTAATACTGCAGGAGTGGGTCCAGTATCCACAAGGACACAATAAGAGATTCCATAATGCTGCAGGATAAGGCTCAGTGTTAATACTGAGGAGTGGGTCCAGTACCCACACTGACACAGTGAGGCATTCCTCAATGTTGCAGCATAAGCCTCAGTGTTTATACTGCAGGATTGGTTCCGCTACCCACAATGCCACAGTGAGGGATTCCCCAATGCTGCAAGATAAGGCTCAGTGTTAATACTGAAGGAGCGTGTCCTGTAGCCGCACTGACACAGCGATGGATTTCCCAATGCTGCAGGATAAGGCTCAGTGTTAATGCTGCAGGAGAGGGTCTTGTACCCACACTGAAACAGTGAGGGAATCCCTAATGGTGCAGGATTAGACTCAGTGTTAATACTGCAGGAGTGGTTCCAGTATCCACAAGGACACAGTAAGAGATTCCCCAATGCTGCAGGATAAGGCTCAGTGTTAACACTGCAGGAGTGGGTCCAGTACCCACACTGACACAGTGATAATTCCCCAATGCTGCAGGATAAGTTTCAGTGTTAATACGGCAGGAGTGGTTCCAGTACCCACACGGACACAGTGAGGATTCCCCAATGCTGCAGGATAAGACTCAGTGTTAATACTGCTGGAGTGGGTACGGTACCCGCACTGACACATTGAGAGATTCCCCAATGCTGCAGAATAAGGCTGAGTGTTAATACTGCAGAAGTGGGTCCAGTACGACATTGACAGAGTCAGGGATTCCCCAATGCTGCAGGATAAGGCTCAGTGTTAGTACTGCAGGAGCGGGTCCTGTACCCACGCTGAGACAGTGAGGTATTCCCCAATGCTGCCGGATAAGGTTCAGTGTTAATACTGCAGGAGTGGATCCACGATCCACAAATGAAACAGTGAGGATTCACCAATGCTGCAGGATAAGGCTCAGTGCTAATACTGCAGCAGTGGGTGCAGTACCCACACTGACACAGTGAGGATCCCCCAATGCTGCATGAAAAGGCTCAGTTTTAAAACTGCATGAGTGTGTACTGTACCCAAACTGACACATTGAGGGATTGCCCAATGCTGAAGGATAAGGCTCAGTGTTAACACTGCAGGTGTGGGTCCAGTACGCAAAAGGACACAGTAATAGATTCCCCAATGCTGCAGGAAAAGGCTCAATGTTAACACTGCAGTAATGGGTCCAGAACCCACACTGACACAGTGACGATTCCCCAATGCTGCAGAATAAGGCTCAGTGCTAATACTGCAGGTGTGGGTCCATTACCCACATTGACACAGAGAGGGATTCCCCAATGCTGCAGCATAAGGCTCAGTGTTAATACTGCAGGAGTGGGTCCTGTACCCACACTGACACAGTGAGGGTTTACCCAATGCTGCAGGATAAGGCTCAGTGTTCATACTGCAGGAGTGGGTCCAGTACCCACAAGGACAAAGTAAGATATACCCTAATTCTTCAGGATAATGTTCAGTGTTAACACTGCAGCAGTCGGTCCAGCGCCCACACTGACGTAGTGATGATTCCACAATGATGCAGGATAAGTCTCAGTGTTAATAATGCAGGAGTGGCTCCTGTACTCACAATGACACAGTGAGGGATTCCACAATGCTGCAGGATAAGACTCAGTGTTAATACTGCTGGAGTGGGTCCACTACCCACAAATGACACAGTGAGGATTGCCCAATGTGGAAGGAGAAGGCTCAGTGTTAATACTGCAGGTGTGGGTCCATTACCCACATTGACACATATATGGATTCCCCAATACTGCAGGATAAGGCTCAGTGTTAATATGCAGGATTGGTTTCAGTAGCCACAATGCCACAGTGAAGGTTTCCCCAATGCTGCAGGATAAGGCTCAGTGTTAACACTGCAGGACTGGGTACTGTACCCACATTGACACAGTGAGGATTCCCCAATGTTGCAGGATTAGACTCAGTGTTAATACTGCATGAGTGGGTCCAGTACGACATTGACAGAGTGAGGGATTCCCCAATGCAGCAGGATAAGGCTCAGTGTTAAACTGCAGGATTGGGTCCAGTAGCCACACTTACACAGTGAGAGATACCAAAATGCTGCAGGATGAGGCTCAGTGTTAATACTGCAGGTGTGGGTCCTGTACCTACACTGACACAGTGAGGATCCCCCAATGCTGCAGGAAAAGGCTAGTTTTAAAACTGCATGAGTGTGTCCTGTACCCAAACTGACACATTGAGGTTTCTCCAATGCTGCAGGATAAGACTCAGTGTTAATACTGCAGGAGTGCGTCATGTACCCACACTAACACAGTGAGGGATTCCCCAATGATGAAGGATAAGGCTCAGTGTTAATACTGCAGGAGTGGATCCAGTACACACACTGACACTGTGAGGGATTCCCCAATGCTGCAGCATAAGGCTCAGTGTTAAAACTGCAGAGTGGGTCATGTACCCACACTGACATAGTGAGGGATTCCCCAATGCTGCAGGATAAGGCTCAGCGTTAATAATGCAGCAGTGGGGCCAGTAACCACACTGACACAGTGAGGGATTCCCCAATGATGCAGGATAAGGCTCAGTGTTGAAACTGCAGATTGGGTCATGTACCCACACAGACACAGAGATTGATTCCCCAATGCTTCAGGATAAGGCTCAGTGTCAATACTGCAGGAGTGGGTCCAGTACCCACACTGACACAGTGAGGGATTCCCCAATGCTGCAGCATAATGCTCAGTGTTAAAACTGCAGGATTGGGCCCAGTTCCCATACTAACACAGTGAGAGATTCCCCAATGCTGCAGGATGAGGCTCAGTGTTAATACTGCAGGTGTGGGTCCTGTACCTACACTGACACAGTGAGGATCCCCCAATGCTGCAGGCAAAGGCTAGTTTTAAAACTGCATGAGTGTGTCCTGTACGCAAACTGACACATTGAGGTTTCTCCAATGCTGCAGGATAAGACTCAGTGTTAATACTGCAGGAGTGGGTCCAGTATCCACACTGACACATTGAGGGATTCCCCAATGCTGCAGGATAAGGCTCAGTGTTAATCCAGCAGGAGTGCGTCATGTACCCACACTAACACAGTGAGAGATTCCCCAATGCTGCAGGATAAGGCTCAGTGTTAATCCTGCAGGAGTGGGTCCAGTACCCAAACTGGCACAGTGAGGGATTCCACAGTGCTGCAGGATAAAACTCAGTGGTAATGCTGCAGGAGTGTTTCCAGTACCCACACTGACATAGTGTGGGATTCCTCAATGCTGTAGGATAATGCTCAGTGTTAAAAATGCAGAGTGGGTCATGTACCCACACTAACAGAGAGAGGGATTCCCCAATGATGAAGGATAACGCTCAGTGTTAATACAGCAGGATTGGTTCCAGTTCACACACTGATGCAGTGAGGGATTCCCAATGCTGCAGCATAAGGCTCAGTGTTAAAACTGCAGAGTGGGTCATGTACCCACACTGACACAGTGAGTGATTCCCAAATGCTTCAGGATAAGGCTCAGTGTCAAATACTGCAGGAGTGGGTCCAGTACACACACTGACACAGTGAGGGATTCGCTAATGCTGCAGGATAAGGCTCAGTGTTAATACTGCAGGAGTGTGTCCAGTACACGCACTGACAATGAGAGATTCCCCAATGCTTCAGGATAAGGCTCAGCGTTAATAATGCAGGAGTGGGCCCAGTACCCGCAGTGACACAGTGAGCATTCCCAAATGCTGCAGGATAAGGCACAGTGTTAATACTGCAGGAGTGGGTCCAGTATCCACAAGGACACAATAAGAGATTCCATAATGCTGCAGGATAAGGCTCAGTGTTAATACTGAGGAGTGGGTCCAGTACCCACACTGACACAGTGAGGCATTCCTCAATGTTGCAGCATAAGCCTCAGTGTTTATACTGCAGGATTGGTTCCGCTACCCACAATGCCACAGTGAGGGATTCCCCAATGCTGCAAGATAAGGCTCAGTGTTAATACTGAAGGAGCGGGTCCTGTAGCCGCACTGACACAGCGATGGATTTCCCAATGCTGCAGGATAAGGCTCAGTGTTAATGCTGCAGGAGAGGGTCTTGTACCCACACTGAAACAGTGAGGGAATCCCTAATGGTGCAGGATTAGACTCAGTGTTAATACTGCAGGAGTGGTTCCAGTGTCCACAATGACACAGTAAGAGATTCCCCAATGCTGCAGGATAAGGCTCAGTGTTAACACTGCAGGAGTGGGTCCAGTACCCACACTGACACAGTGATAATTCCCCAATGCTGCAGGATAAGTTTCAGTGTTAATACGGCAGGAGTGGTTCCAGTACCCACACGGACACAGTGAGGATTCCCCAATGCTGCAGGATAAGACTCAGTGTTAATACTGCTGGAGTGGGTACGGTACCCGCACTGACACATTGAGAGATTCCCCAATGCTGCAGAATAAGGCTGAGTGTTAATACTGCAGAAGTGGGTCCAGTACGACATTGACAAAGTCAGGGATTCCCCAATGCTGCAGGATAAGGCTCAGTTTTAATGCTGCACTAGTAGGTCCTGTACACACACTGACACAGTGAGGGATTCCCCAATGCTGCAGGATAAGGCTCAGTGTTAGTACTGCAGGAGCGGGTCCTGTACCCACGCTGAGACAGTGAGGTATTCCCCAATGCTGCCGGATAAGGTTCAGTGTTAATACTGCAGGAGTGGATCCACGATCCACAAATGAAACAGTGAGGATTCACCAATGCTGCAGGATAAGGCTCAGTGCTAATACTGCAGCAGTGGGTGCAGTACCCACACTGATACAGTGAGGATCCCCCAATGCTGCATGAAAAGGCTCAGTTTTAAAACTGCATGAGTGTGTCCTGTACCCAAACTGACACATTGAGGGATTGCCCAATGCTGAAGGATAAGGCTCAGTGTTAACACTGCAGGTGTGGGTCCAGTACGCAAAAGGACACAGTAAGAGATTCCCCAATGCTGCAGGAAAAGGCTCAATGTTAACACTGCAGTAATGGGTCCAGTACCCACACTGACACAGTGACGATTCCCCAATGCTGCAGAATAAGGCTCAGTGCTAATACTGCAGGTGTGGGTCCATTACCCACATTGACACAGAGAGGGATTCCCCAATGCTGCAGGATAAGACTCAGTGTTAATACTCCTGGAGTGGGTCCACTACCCACAAATGACACAGTGAGGATTGCCCAATGCAGAAGGAGAAGGCTCAGTGTTAATACTGCAGATGTGGGTCCATTACCCACATTGACACATATATGGATTCCCCAATACTGCAGGATAAGGCTCAGTGTTAATAAGCAGGATTGGTTTCAGTAGCCACAATGCCACAGTGAAGGTTTCCCCAATGCTGCAGGATAAGGCTCAGTGTTAACACTGCAGGACTGGGTACTGTACCCACATTGACACAGTGAGGATTCCCCAATGTTGCAGGATTAGACTCAGTGTTAATACTGCATGAGTGGGTCCAGTACGACATTGACTGAGTGAGGGAATCCCCAATGCAGCAGGATAAGGCTCAGTGTTAAACTGCAGGATTGGGTCCAGTAGCCACACTTACACAGTGAGAGATACCAAAATGCTGCAGGATGAGGCTCAGTGTTAATACTGCAGGTGTGGGTCCTGTACCTACACTGACACAGTGAGGATCCCCCAATGCTGCAGGCAAAGGCTAGTTTTAAAACTGCATGAGTGTGTCCTGTACGCAAACTGACACATTGAGGTTTCTCCAATGCTGCAGGATAAGACTCAGTGTTAATACTGCAGGAGTGGGTCCAGTACCCACACTGACACATTGAGGGATTCCCCAATGCTGCAGGATAAGGCTCAGTGTTAATCCAGCAGGAGTGCGTCATGTACCCACACTAACACAGTGAGGGATTCCCCAATGATGAAGGATAAGGCTCAGTGTTAATACTGCAGGAGTGGATCCAGTACACACACTGACACTGTGAGGGATTCCCCAATGCTGCAGCATAAGGCTCAGTGTTAAAACTGCAGAGTGGTCATGTACCCACACTGACATAGTGAGGGATTCCCCAATGCTGCAGGATAAGGCTCAGCGTTAATAATGCAGCAGTGGGGCCAGTAACCACACTGACACAGTGAGGGATTCCCCAATGATGCAGGATAAGGCTCAGTGTTAATACTGCAGGAGTGGGCCCAGTAACCGCAGTAACACAGTGAGCATTCCCAAATGCTGCAGGATAGGGCACAGTGTTAATACTGCAGGAGCGGGTCCAGTCCCCACAAGGACACAGTAAGAGATTCCATAATGCTGCAGGTTAAGGCTCAGTGTTAGCACTGCAGGATTGGGTCCAGTACCCACAATGACACAGTGATGCTTCCCAAATGCTGCAAGATAAGATTCAGTGTTAATACGGCAGGAGTGGCTGCAGTACCCACACTGACACTTTGAGGGATTCCCCAATGCTGCAGGATAAGGCTCAGTGTTTTGGCTGCAGGAGTGGGTCCACGACTCACAAATGACACAGTGAGGGTTCCCCAATGCTGCAGGATAATGCTCAGTGCTAATACTGCAGGAGTAGTTCCATTACCCACATTAACACAGTGAGGGATTCGCCAATGCTGCAGGATAAGGCTCAGTGTTAATACTGCACTAGTGTGTCCTGTACACACACTGACACAGTGAGGGATTGCCCAATGCTGCAGGATAAGACACAGTGTTAACACTGCAGGAGTGGGTCCAGTTCCCACACTGACACAGTGAGGATTCCCCAATGCTGAAAGATAAGATTCAGTGTTAATACTGCAGGAGCGGATCCTGTACCTGCACTGACATTGAGAATTCCCCAATGGTGAAGGATTAGACTCAGTGTTAATACTGCAGGAGTGGGTCCAGTACCCACAAGGACACAGTAAGAGATTCACCAATGCTGCAGGATAATGCTCAGTGTTAACACTGCAGGATTGGGTCCAGTAGCCACACTGCCACAGTGAGGGATTCCACAATGCTGCAGGATAAGTCTCAGTTTTAATACTGCAGGAGTGGGTCCTGTACCCACACTGACACAGTGAGGATCCCCGAATGCTGCATGAAAAGGCTCAGTTTTAATACTGCATGAGTGTGTCCTGTACCCAAACTGACACATTGAGGTTTCGCCAATGGTGAAGGATGATGAGACTCAGTGTTAATACTGCAGGAGTGGGTCCGGTACCCACACTGACACAGTGAGGATTCCCCAATGGTGTAGGATTAGACTCAGTGTTAACACTGCAGGATTGGGTCCACTAACACATTGACAGAGTGAGGGATTCTACAATGCTGCAGGATAAGGCTCAGTGTTAATACTGCAGCAGTGGGTCCAGTACCCGCACTGACACAGTGAGCATTCCCAAATGCTGCAGGATAACGCACAGTGTTAATACTGCAGGAATTGGTCCAGTACGCACAAGGACACAGTAAGAAATTCCCCAATGCTGCAGGAAAAGGCTCAGTGTTAACACTGCAGGAGTGGGTCCAGTACCCACACTGACACAGGGATGATTCCCCAATGCTGCAGGATAAGGCTCAGTGTTAATGCAGCAGGAGTGGGTCCACTACCCACAAATGAAACAGTGAGGATTACCGAATGCTGCAGGATATGGCTCAGTGCTAATACTGCAGGAGTGGGTCCATTACCTACATTGACACAGAGCGGGATTCCCCAATGCTGCAGAATAAGGCTCAATGTTAATACTGCAGCAGTGGGTCCAGTACCCACACTGACATAATGAGAATTCCCCAATGGCGCAGGATTAGACTCAGTGTTAACACTGCATGAGTGGGTCCAGTATGACATTGACAGAGTGAGGGATTCCCCATTGCCGCAGGTTAAGGCTCAGTGTCAGTACTGCACTAGTGGTACCTGCACGCACACTGACACAGTGAGGAATTCCCCAATGCTGCAGGATAAGGCTCAGTGTTAATACTGCAGGAGTGGGCCCAGTACCCACACTGACACACTGAGCATTCCCAAATGCTGCAGGATAAGGGACAGTGTTAACACTGCAGGAGTGGGTATAGTATCCACAAGGACAAAGTAAGAGATACCCCAATTCTGCAGGATAAGGCTCAGTGCTAACACTGCAGGAGTGGATCCTGTGCCCACACTGACACAGTGATGATTCCCCAAAGCTGCTGGATAAGTTTCAGTGTTAATACGGCAGGAGTGGGTTCAGTATTCACACTGACATAGTGAGGATTCGCTAATGTGCAGGATAAGGCTCAGTGTTAATACTTCAGGAGTGGGTCCTGTACCCACACTGACACAGTGAGGGATTCCCCAATGCTGCAGGATATGGCTCAGTGTTAATACTGCAGGAGTGGGCCCAGTATCCACAATGACACAGTGAGCATTCCCAAATGCTGCAGGATAAGGCACAGTGGTAAAACTGCAGGAGAGAGTCCAGTACCCACAAAGGACACAGTAAGAGATTCCCCAATGCTGCAGGATAAGACTTAGTGTTAATACTGCAGGATTGGTTCCAGTAGCCAAACTGCCACAGTGAGGGATTCCAAAATGCTGCAGGATAAGGCTCAGTGTTAATACGTCATGAGTGGGTCCAGTACTCACACTGACACAATGAGGATTTCCCAATGCTGCAGGATAAATCTCAGAGCTAATACTGCAGGAGTGGGTCCATTACCCACATGGACACAGAGAGGGATTCCCCAATACTGCAGGATAAGGCTCAGTGGTAATACTGCAGGACTGGGTCCTGTACCCACACTGACACATTGAGGGATTCCCCAATGCTGCAGGATAAGTCTCAATGTTAATACGGCAGGAGTGGTTCCAGTACCCACACTGACACAGTGAGGATTCCCCAATAGTTCAGTATTAGACTCAGTGTGAACACTGCAGGAGTGGGTCCAGTATAACATTGACAGATTGAGGGATTCCCCAATGCTGCAGGATGAGGCTCAGTGTTAATACTGCACTAGTCGGTCCTGTACCCTCATTGACACAGTGAGGTATTCCCCAATGCTGCAGGATAATGCCCATTGTTAATACTGCAGGAATGGGCCAATACCCGCACTGACACAGTGGTCATTCACAAATGCTGCAGGATAAGTCACAGTGTTCATACTGCAGGAGTGGGTCCAGTACACACAAGGACACAGTAAGAGATTCCCCAATGCTGCAGGATAAAGCTCAGTGTTAACACTGCAAGAGTGTGTCCAGTACCCACACTGACACAGTGATGATTGCCCAATGCTGCAGGATAAGTTTCAGTGTTAATATGGCAGGAGTGGGTCCAGTACTCACACTGAAACAGTGAGGATTCCCCAATGCTTCAGGAAAAGGCTCAGTGTTAATACTACAGGAGCGGGTCCTGCACCCACGCTGACACAGTGAGGGCTTACCCAATGCTGCAGGATAATACTCAGTGTTAATACTGCAGGAGCGGGTCCAGTACCCACGCTGACACAGTGAGGGATTCCCCAATGCTGCAAGATAAGGCTCAGTGTTAATACTGCAGGAGTGGGTCCTGTAACCACACTGATACAGTGAGGGCTTACCCACTGCTGCAGGATGAGGCTCAGTGTTAATACTGCACTGGTGGGTTCTGTACCCTCACTGACACAGTGAGGGATTCCCCAATGCTGCAGGATAAGGCTCAGTGTTAATACTGCAGGAGTGGGTCCCGTACGACATTGACAGAGTGAGGGATTCCCCAATGCTGCAGGATAAGGCTCAGTGTTAATACTGCAGGAGTGGATCCTGTACCCACACTGACACAGTGAGAGATTCCCCATTGCTGCAGGATAAGACTCAGTGTTAATACTGCAGGAGTGGGTCCAGTACCCACACTGACAGTGACAGGGATTCCCCAATGCTGCAGGATAATTCTCAGTATTAATACTGCAGGAATGGGTCCAGCACACACACTGACACAGTGAGGGATTCCGCAATGCTGCACGATAAGGCTTAGTGTCAATACTGCAGGAGTGGGCCCTGTACCCACACTGTCACAGTGAGCGATTCTCCAATGCAGCAGGATATGGCTCAGTGTTAATATTGCAGGAGTGTGTCCAGTTAACACACTGACACAGTGAGAGATTCCCCAATGCTGCAGGATCAGGCACAGTGTTAATACTGCTGGAGTGGGTCCACTACCAACAAATGACTCAGTGAGGATTCCCCAATGCTGCAGGATAAGGCTCAGTTCTAATACTGCAGGAGTGGGTCCATTACCCACATTGAAACAGAGAGAGATTCCCCAATGCAGCAGTATAAGACTCAGTGTTAATACTGCAGGTTTGGTTCCAGTAGCCACACTGCCACAGTGAGGGATTCTCCAATGCAGCAGGATAAGGCTCAGTGTTAATACTGCAGGAGCGGGTCCAGTACCCACGCTGACACAGTGAGGGATTCCCCAATGCTGCAGGATAAGGCTCAGTGTTAATACTGCAGGAGTGGGTCCTGTAACCACACTGATACAGTGAGGTCTTACCCAATGCTGCAGGATGAGGCTCAGTGTTAATACTGCACGAGTGGGTTCTGTACCCTCACTGACACAGTGAGGGATTCCCCAATGCTGCAGGATAAGGTTCAGTGTTCATACTGCAGGAGTGGGCCCAGTACCCGCACTGACACAGTGGTCATTCCCAAATGCTGCAGGAAAAGCACAGTGTTAATACTGCAGGAGTGTGTCCAGTACGACATTGACAGAGTGAGGGATTCCCCATTGCTGCAGGATAAGGCTCAGTGTTAATACTGCAGGAGTGGGTCCTGTATCCACACTGACACAGTGAGGGATTCCCCATTGCTGCAGGATAAGAATCAGTGTTAATACTGCAGGAGTGCTTCCAGTACCCACACGGACACAGTGAGTGATTTTCCAATGCTGCAGGATAAGGCTCAGTGTTAAAACTGCAGAGTGGGTCATGTACCCACATTGACACAGTGAGGCATTCCCCAATGATGAAGGATAAGGCAAAGTGTTAATACTGCGGGAGTGGGTCCAGTACCCACACTGACAGTGAGAGGGATTCCCCATTGCTGCAGGATAATTCTCAGTATTAATACTGCAGGAATGGGTCCAGCACACACACTGACACAGTGAGGGATTCCGCAATGCTGCACGATAAGGCTTAGTGTCAATACTGCAGGAATGGGCCCTGTACCCACACTGACACAGTGAGCGTTTCTCCAATGCAGCAGGATATGGCTCAGTGTTAATACTGCAGGAGTATGTCCAGTTAACACACTGACACAGTGAGAGATTCCCCAATGCTGCAGGATAAGGCTCATTGTCAATACTGCAGGAGTGGGCCCAGTACCCGCACTGACTCAGTGAGCATTCCCAAATGCTGAAAGATAAGGCACAGTGTTAATGCTGCAGGAGAGGGTACAGTACCCACAAGGACACAGGAAGAGATTCCCAATGCTGCAGTATAAGGCTCAGTTTTAACACTGCAGGAGTCGGTCGAGTACCCACACTGACACAGTGATGATTCCCCAATTCTGCAGGATAAGTCTCAGTGTTAAAACTGCAGGAGCGGGTCCTTTACCCACACTGACACAGTGAGGGATTCCCCAATGCTGCAGGATGAGGCTCAGTGTTAATACTGCAGGAGTGGGTCCTGTACCCACATTGACAGAGTGAGGATCCCCCAATGCTGCAGGAAAAGTCTCGGTGTTAACACTGCATGAGTGTGTCCTGTACCCACACTGACACAGTGAGGATTTTCCGATGCAGCAGGATTAGACTCAGTAATAATACTGCAGGAATGGTTCCAGTACGACATTGACAGAGTGAGGGATTCCCCAATGCTGCAATATAAGGCTCAGTGCTAATATTGCACTAGTGGGTCCTGTACCCACACTGACACAGTGAAGGATTCACAATGATGCAGGATAAGGCTCAGTGTTAATACTGCAGTAGTGGACCCAGGACCGCACTGGCAGAGTGAGGGATTCCCAAATACTGCAGGATAAGGCTCAGTTCTAATACTGCAGGAGTGGGTCCATTACCCACATTGAAACAGAGAGAGATTCCCCAATGCTGCAGTATAAGACTCAGTGTTAATACTGCAGGTTTGGTTCCAGTAGCCACACTGCCACAGTGAGGGATTCTACAATGCAGCAGGATAAGGCTCAGTGTTAATACTGCAGGAGCGGGTCCAGTACCCACGCTGACACAGTGAGGGATTCCCCAATGCTGCAGGATAAGGCTCAGTGTTAATACTGCAGGAGTGGGTCCTGTAACCACACTGATACAGTGAAGGCTTACCCAATGCTGCAGGATGAGGCTCAGTGTTAATACTGCACGAGTGGGTTCTGTACCCTCACTGACACAGTGAGGGATTCCCCAATGCTGCAGGATAAGGTTCAGTGTTCATACTGCAGGAGTGGGCCCAGTACCCGCACTGACACAGTGGTCATTCCCAAATGCTGCAGGAAAAGCACAGTGTTAATACTGCAGGAGTGTGTCCAGTACGACATTGACAGAGTGAGGGATTCCCCATTGCTGCAGGATAAGGCTCAGTGTTAATACTGCAGGAGTGGGTCCTGTATCCACACTGACACAGTGAGGGATTCCCCATTGCTGCAGGATAAGAATCAGTGTTAATACTGCAGGAGTGCTTCCAGTACCCACACGGACACAGTGAGTGATTTTCCAATGCTGCAGGATAATGCTCAGTCTTAAAACTGCAGAGTGGGTCATGTACCCACATTGACACAGTGAGGCATTCCCCAATGATGAAGGATAAGGCAAAGTGTTAATACTGCGGGAGTGGGTCCAGTACCCACACTGACAGTGAGAGGGATTCCCCATTGCTGCAGGATAATTCTCAGTATTAATACTGCAGGAATGGGTCCAGCACACACACTGAAACAGTGAGGGATTCCGCAATGCTGCACGATAAGGCTTAGTGTCAATACTGCAGGAATGGGCCCTGTACCCACACTGACACAGTGAGCGTTTCTCCAATGCAGCAGGATATGGCTCAGTGTTAATACTGCAGGAGTATGTCCAGTTAACACACTGACACAGTGAGAGATTCCCCAATGCTGCAGGATAAGGCTCATTGTCAATACTGCAGGAGTGGGCCCAGTACCCGCACTGACTCAGTGAGCATTCCCAAATGCTGAAAGATAAGGCACAGTGTTAATGCTGCAGGAGAGGGTACAGTACCCACAAGGACACAGGAAGAGATTCCCAATGCTGCAGTATAAGGCTCAGTTTTAACACTGCAGGAGTCGGTCGAGTACCCACACTGACACAGTGATGATTCCCCAATTCTGCAGGATAAGTCTCAGTGTTAAATCTGCAGGAGCGGGTCCTTTACCCACACTGACACAGTGAGGGATTCCCCAATGCTGCAGGATGAGGCTCAGTGTTAATACTGCAGGAGTGGGTCCTGTACCCACATTGACACAGTGAGGATCCCCCAATGCTGCAGGAAAAGTCTCGGTGTTAACACTGCATGAGTGTGTCCTGTACCCACACTGACACAGTGAGGATTTTCCAATGCAGCAGGATTACACTCAGTAATAATACTGCAGGAATGGTTCCAGTACGACATTGACAGAGTGAGGGATTCCCCAATGCTGCAATATAAGGCTCAGTGCTAATACTGCACTAGTGGGTCCTGTACCCACACTGACACAGTGAAGGATTCACAATGATGCAGGATAAGGCTCAGTGTTAATACTGCAGTAGTGGACCCAGGACCCGCACTGGCACAGTGAGGGATTCCCAAATACTGCAGGATAAGGCACAGTGTTAATACTGCAAGAGTGGTTCCACAACCCACAAGGACATAGTAAGAGATTCCCCAATGCTGCAGGATAAGGCTCAGTGTTAACACTGCAGTAGTGGGTCCAGTACCCACACTGACAGAGTGATGATCCCCACTGCTGCAGGATAAGGTTCAGTGTTAATATGGCAGGGGTGCGTCCAGTACCCACACTGACACAGTGAGTATTCCCCAATGCTGCAGGATAAGGCTCAGTGTTAATACTGTAGGAGTGTGGCCTGTACCCACATTGACACAGTGAGGGATTACCCAATACTGCAGGATAAGGCTCAGTGTTAATACTGCATGATAAGGTCCAGTACTCACACTGCCACAGTGAGGGATTCACCAATGCTGCAGGATAAGACACACTGATAATACTGCAGGAGTGGTTCCAGTACCCACACTGACACTGTAAGGGATTCCCCAATGCTGTAGGATAAGGCTCAGTGATAAAACTGTAGGAGTGGGTCGTGTACCCACACTGACACAGTGAGGATTCCCCAATGCTGCAGGATAAGTCTCAGTGTTAATACTGCAGGAGTGGGTCCAGTACCCACACTGACACAGTGACGGATTCCCCAATGCTGCAGGATAAGGCTCAGTGTTAAAACTTCATTAGTGTGTCCTGTACCCACACTGACACAGTGTTGATTCCACTATGCTGCAGAATTAGACTCAGTGTTTATACTGCAGGAGTGGGCCCTGTACACACACTGACACAGTGAGGGATTCCCCAAAGCTGCAGGATAAGGCTCACTGTAAATACTGCAGGAGTTGGTCCAGTACACACACTGACAGAGTGATGAATCCCCAATGCTGCAGGATAAGGCTTAGTGTTAATACTGCAGGAGTGGGTCCAGTACCCACACTGACACAGTAAGTATTCCCCAATGCTGCACGATAAGACTCAGTGTTAATACTGCAGGAGAGTGTCCTGTACCCATTCTGACACAGTGACGGATTACACAATTCAGCCGGATAAGGATCAGTGTTAATACTGCAGGAGTAGGTACAGTACCAACGCTGACACAGTGAGAAATTCCCCAATGCTGCAGGATAAGTCTCATTGTTAATACTGCAGCAGTGGGTCCAGTACCCGCACTGACACAGTGAGGGATTCTCCATTGCTACTAGATGAGGCTCAGTGTAAATACTGCAGGAAAGTGTCCAATAACCACACTGACACAGTGAGTATTCCCCAATGCTGCAGGATAAGGCTCAGTGTTAATACTGCATGATAAGTTCCAGTACTCACACTGCCACAGTGAGGGATTCACCAATACTGCAGGATAAGACACAGTGTTAATACTGCAGGAATGGTTCCAGTACCCACACTGACACAGCAAGGGATTCCCCAATGCTGTAGGATAAGGCTCAGTGATAAAACTATAGGAGTGGGTTGTGTACCCGCACTGACACTGTGAGGCATTCCCCAATGATGAAGGATAAGGATCAATGTTAATACTGCAGGAGTGGGTCCAGTACCCACACTGACACAGTGACGGATTCCCCAATGCTGCAGGATAAGGCTCAGTGTTAAAACTTCATTCGTGTGTCCTGTAGCCACACTGACACAGTGTTGATTCCACAATGCTGCAGAATTGGACTCAGTGTTTATACTGCAGGAGTGGGTCCAGTACCCACAATGGCACAGTGAGGGATTTCCCAATGCTGCAGGATAAGGCTCAGTGTCAATACTGCAGGATTGGGCCCTGTACACACACTGACACAGTGAGGGATTCCCCAAAGCTGCAGGATAAGGCTCAGTGTTAATACTGCAGGAGTGGGTCCAGTACACACACTGACAGAGTGATGATTCCCCAATGCTGCAGGATAAGGCTTAGCGTTAATACTGCAGGAGTGGGTCCAGTACACACACTGACACAGTGAGGGATTCCCCAAAGCTGCAGGATAAGGCTTAGCGTTAATACTGCAGGAGTGGGTCCAGTACCCACACTGACACTGTAAGTATTCCCCAATGCTGCACGATAAGGCTCAGTGTTAATACTGCAGGAGAGTGTCCTGTACCCACACTGACACAGTGACGGATGACACAATTCTGCAGGATAAGGCTCAGTGTTAATACTGCAGGAGCAGGTACAGTACCAACACTGACACAGTGAGAAATTCCCCAATGCTGCAGGATAAGGCTCATTTTTAATACTGCAGCATGGGGTCCACTACCCGCACTGACACAGTGAGGGATTCTCCAATGCTACTCGATACGAACTAGGGGGGAGGCCATCTTAGACTGGGTGTTATGTAATGAGAGAGGATTAATTAGCAATCTCGCAGTGCGAGGCCCCTTGGGGAAGAGTGACCATAATATGGTGGAATTCTGCATTGGGATGGAGAATGAAACAGTTAATTCAGAGAACATGGTCCAGAATTTAAAGAAGGCTAACTTTGAAGGTATGAGGCGTGAATTGGCTGGGATGGATTGGCGAATGATACTTAAGGGGTTGACTGTGGATGGGCAATGGCAGACATTTAGAGACCGCATGGATGAACTACAAAAATTGTACATTACTGTCTGGCATAGAAATAAAAAAGGGAAGGTGGCTCAACCGTGGCTATCAAGGGAAATCAGGGATAGTATTAAAGCCAAGGAAGTGGCATACAAATTGGCCAGAAATAGCAGCGAACCTGGGGACTGGGAGAAATTTAGAACTCAGCAGAGGAGGACAAAGGGTTTGATTAGGGCAGGGAAAATGGAGTATGAGAAGAAGCTTGCAGGGAACATTAAGACGGATTGCAAAAGTTTCTATCGATATGTAAAGAGAAAAAGGTTAGTAAAGACAAACGTAGGTCCCCTGCAGTCAGAATCAGGGGAAGTCATAACGGGGAACTAAGAAATGGCAGACCAATTGAACAAGTACTTTGGTTCGGTATTCACGAAGGAGGACACGAACAACCTTCCGGTTATAAAAGGGGTCGGGGGGTCTAGTAAGGAGGAGGAACTGAGGGAAATCCTTATTAGCCGGGAAATTGTGTTGGGGAAATTGATGGGATTGAAGGCCGATAAATCCCCAGGGCCTGATGGACTGCATCCCAGACTACTTAAGGAGGTGGCCTTGGAAATAGTGGATGCGTTGACAGTCATTTTCCAACATTCCATTGACTCTGGATCAGTTCCTATGGAGTGGAGGGTAGCCAATGTAACCCCACTTTTTAAAAAAGGAGGGAGAGAGAAAACAGGGAATTATAGACCGGTCAGCCTGACATCGGTAGTGGGTAAAATGATGGAATCAATTATTAAGGATGTCATAGCAGTGCATTTGGAAATAGGTGACATGATAGGTCCAAGTCAGCATGGATTTGTGAAAGGGAAATCATGCTTGACAAATCTTCTGGAATTTTTTGAGGATGTTTCCAGTAGAGTGGATAAGGGAGAACCAGTTGATGTGGTATATTTGGACTTTCAGAAAGCGTTCGACAAGGTCCCACACAAGAGATCGATGTGCAAAGTTAGAGCACATGGGATTGGGGGTAGTGTACTGACATGGATTGAGAACTGGTTGTCAGACAGGAAGCAAAGAGTAGGAGTAAATGGGTACTTTTCAGAATGGCAGGCAGTGACTAGTGGCGTACCACAAGGTTCTTTGCTGGGGCCCCAGATGTTTACACTGTACATTAATAATTTAGATGAGGGGATTAAATGTAGTATCGCCAAATTTGCGGATGACACTAAGTTGGGTGGCAGTGTGAGCTGCGAGGAGGATGCTGTGAGGCTGCAGAGCGACTTGGATAGGTTAGTTGAGTGGGCAAATGCATGGCAGATGAAGTATAATGTGGATAAATGTGAGGTTATCCAATTTGGTGGTAAAAACAGAGAGACAGACTATTATCTGAATGGTGACAGATTAGGAAAAGGGGAGGTGCAAAGAGACCTGGGTGTCATGGTACGTCAGTCATTGAAGGTTGGCATGCAGGTGCAGTAGGCGATTAAGAAAGCAAATGGCATGTTGGCCTTCATAGCAAGGGGATTTGAGTACAGGGGCAGGGAGGTGTTGCTACAGTTGTACAGGGCATTGGTGAGGCCACACTTGGAGTATTGTGTACAGTTTTGGTCTCCTAACCTGAGGAAGGACATTCTTGCTATTGAGGGAGTGCAGCGAAGGTTCACCAGACTGATTCCCGGGATGGTGGGACTGACCTATCAAGAAAGACTGGATCAACTTCGCTTGTATTCACTGGAGTTCAGATGAATGAGAGGGGACCTCATAGAAACATTCAAAATTCTGACGGGGTTACACAGGTTAGATGCAGGAAGAATGTTCCCAATGTTGGGGAAGTCCAGAACCAGAGGTCACAGTCTAAGGATAAGGGGTAAGCCATTTAGGACCGAGATGCGGAGGAACTTCTTCACCCAGAGAGTGGTGAACCTGTGGAATTCTCTACCACAGAAAGTTGTTGAGGCCAATTCACTAAATATATTCAAAAAGGAGTGAGATGAGGTCCTTACTACTAGGGGGATCAAGGGGTATGGCGAGAAAGCAGGAATTGGGTACTGAAGTTTCATGTTCATCCATGAACTCATTGAATGGCGGTGCAGGCTAGAAGGGCCGAATGGCCTACTCCTGCACCTATTTTCTATGTTTCTATGAGGCTCAGTGTAAATACTGCAGGACTGGGTCCAGTAACCACACTGATACAGTCAGGATTCCCCAATGCTGCAGAATTAGACTCACTGTCAAAACTGCAGGAGTGGGTCCTTAACTATACTGACACATTGAGGGATTCCCCAATGCTGCAGGATAAGGCTCAGTGTTGAAACTGCAGGAGTGGGTCCTGTGCCCACAATGACACAGTGAGGGATTCGCCAATGCTGCAGGATAAGGCTCAGTGTTGATACTGTAGGAGTGGGTCCTGTACCCACACTGACACAGTGAGGTATTCCCCAATGCTGCAGGATAAGCCTCAGTGTTGATACTGTAGGAGTGGGTCCTGTACCCACACTGACACAGTGAGGGATTCCCCAATGCTGCAGGATAAGGCTCAGTCTTAATACTGCAGGAGTGGGTCCAGTACCCACGCTGATAGAGTGAGGGATTCCCCAATGCTGCAGGATAAGGATTAGTGTTAATACTGCAGGAGTGGGTCCTGTAACCAAACTGACACAGTGAGCGATTCCCCAAGGCTGCAGGATAAGGCTCAGTGTTAATACTGCAGGAGTGGTTCCTGTACCCACACTGACACAGTGAGGGATTCCCCAATGCTGCTGGATAATGGTCAGTATTAATACTGCAGAAGTGGGTCCATTACCAACAATGACTCAGTGAGGGATTCCCTATTGCTGCAGGATAAGGATCAGTGTCAATACTGCAGGAGTGGCTCCTGTACCCACATTGACACAGTGTTGATTCCCCATTTCTGCAGAATATGGCTCAGTATAAATACTGCAGGAGTGGGTCCACTACTTACACTGATACAGTGAGGATTCCCCAATACTGCAGTATAAGACTCAGTGTTAATATTGCAGGAGCGGGTACTGTACCTACACTGACATAGTGCAGATTCCCCAATGTGGCAGAATAAGGCTCAGTGTTAATATTGCAGAAGTGGGTCCAGTACCCACACTGACACAGTGAGGATTCCCCAGTGCTGCAGGATAAGGCTCAGTGAAAATACTGCAGGAGTGGGTCCACTACCCGCACTGATATAGTGAGTATTTCCCAATGTTGAAGGATAAGGCTCAGTGTTAATACTGCAGGAGTGGGTCCTGTACCCACACTGACACAGAGAAAAATTCCCCAACGCTGCAAGATAACGCTCAGTATTGATTCTGCAGGAGTGGGTCCAGTACCCACACAGACACAGTGAGGGATTCTCCAGTGCTGAACGATTATTCTCAGTGTTAATACTGCATGAATGTGTCCAGTATCCACACTAACACATTGAGGGATTCCCCAATGCTGCAGGATAAGGCTCAGTGTTAATGCTGCAGGAGTTTTTCCAGTTCACACACTGACACAGTAAGGGATTCCCCAATGCGGCAGGATAAAGCTCAGTGTTAACACTGCAGGATTGGGTCCAGTTTCCAAAATGACACAGTGAGAGATTCCCCAATGTTGCTGGATAAGGCTCAGTGTTAATACTGCAGGAGTGGGTCCAGTACCCTAAATGGCACAGTGAGGGATTCCCCAGTGCTTCAGGATTAGGGTCAGTGTTAACACTGCAGGAGTGGGTCCTGTACCCACACTGAAACAGAGAGGAATTCCCCAATGTTGCAAGATAAGGCTCAGTGTTGATACTGCAGGAGTGGGTCCTGTACCCACAATGACACAGTGAGGGATTTGCCAATGCTGCAGGATAAGCATCAGTGTTAATACTGCTGGAGTGGGTCCAGCACCCACACAGACACAGTGAGGGATTCCCCAGTGCTGCAGTATAATACTCAGTGTTAATACTGCAGGAGTGTTCCTGTATCCACACTGACACAGTGAGCGATTCCCCAATGCTGCAGGATAAGGCTCAGTGTTAATAGTGCATGAGTGTGTCCAGTATCCACACTGACACATTGAGGGATTCCCCAATGCTGCAGGATAAGGTTCAGTGTTAATGCTGCAGGAATGACTCCAGTACCCACACTGCCACAGTGAGGGATTCCCCAATGCGGCAGGATAATGCTCAGTGTTAACACTGCAGGATTGGGTCCAGTTCCCACAATGTCACAGTGAGAGATTACCCAATGCTGCAGGATAAGGCTCAGTGTTAATACTGCAGGAGTGGGTCCAGTACCCACAATGACTGAGTGAGGGATTCCCCAGTGCTGCAGGGTTAGGGTCACTGTTAACACTGCAGGAGTGGATCCAGTCCTCACACTGACACAGTGAGGGATTCACCAATGCTTCAGGATAAGACTCAGTGTTAATACTGCAGGAGTTGTTCCAGTACCCACACTGAAACAGTGAGGGATTCCCCAATGCTGCAGGATAAGGCTCAGTGTGAAATCTGCAGGAGTGGGTCATGTACCCACACTGACACAGTGAGGATCCCCCAATGCTGCAGGATAAGGCTCAGTGTTAAGACTGCAGGAGTGGTTCCAGTTCACACACTGAAACAGTGAGGGATTTCCCAATGCTGCAGCAGAAGGCTCAGTGTTAATACTGCAGGAGTGGGCCCTGTATCCACACTGACACAGTGAGGGATTCCCCATGATGAAGGATAAGTCTCAGTCTTAAGACTGCAGGAGTGGGTCCTGTATCCACATTGACACATTAAGCGATTCCCCAATGCTGCAGGATAAGACTCAGTGTTAAGACAGCAGGAGTGGGTCCTGTACCCTAACTTACAGAGTGATGGATTCCCCAATGCTGCTGGATAATGCTCAGTATTAATACTGCAGGAGTGGGTCCTGTATTCACACTGACACAGTGAGGGATTCCTCAAAGCTGCAGGATAAGGCTCAGTGTTAATACTGCAGGAGTGGGTCCAGTACCCGCGCTGATACAGTGATGGATTCCACAGTGCTGCAGGATAAGGCTCAGTGTTAATACTGCAGGAGTGGGTCCTGTATTCACACTGACACAGTGAGGGATTCCTCAAAGCTGCAGGATAAGGCTCAGTGTTAATACTGCAGGAGTGGGTCCAGTACCCGCGCTGATACAGTGATGGATTCCACAGTGCTGCAGGATAAGGCTCAGTTTTAATACTGCAGGAGTGGGTCCTGTATTCACACTGACTCAGTGATGGATTCCCAAATGCTGCAGGATAAGGCTCAGTGTTAATACTGCAGGAGTGGGTCCAGTACCCACGCTGATACAGTGATGGATTCCACAATGCTGCAGGATAAGGCTCAGTGTTAATACTGCAGGAGTGGGTCCTGTATTCACACTGACACAGTGATGGATTCCCAAATGCTGCAGGATAAGGCTCAGTGTTAATACTGCAGGAGTGGGTCCAGTACCCACGCTGATACAGTGATGGATTGCACAATGCTGCAGGATAAGGCTCAGTGTTAATACTGCAGGAGTGGGTCCTGTATTCACACTGACACAGTGAGGGATTCCTCAATGCTGAAGGATAAGGCTCAGTGTTAATACTGAAGGAGTGGGTCCAGTACCCACACTGACGCAGTGAGGAATTCCCCAATGCTCTAGGATAAGTCTCATTGTTAAAACTGCAGGAGGGGGTCCAGTACCCACACTGACAGAATGAGGGTTTCCCCAATGCTGTAGGATAAGGCTCAGTTTAATACTGCAGGAATGGGTCCTGTACCCACACTGACACAGAGAGGAATTCCCCAATGCTGCAAGATAAGGCTTTGTGTTGATACTGCAGGATTGGGTCCAGTTCCCACCATGTCACAGTGAGAGATTCCCCAATGCTGCAGGAAAAGGCTCAGTGTTAATACTGCAGGAGTGGTTACAGTACCCACACTGACACAGAGGGATTCCCCAATGCTGCAGGATAAGGCTCAGTGTTCAGTCTGCAGGAGTGGTGCCAGTTCACACACTGACACAGTGAGGGATTCCCCAATGCTGCAGCAGAAGGCTCAGTGTTAATACTGCAGGAGTGGGCCCTGTACCCACACTGACACAGTGAGGGATTCCCCAATGATGAAGGATAAGGCTCAGTGTTAACACTGCAGGAGTGGGTCCTGTACCCACACTGACACAGAGAGAAATTCCCCAATGCTGCAAGATAAGGCTCATTGTTGATACTGCAGGAGTGGGTCCTGTACCCACACTGACACAGTGAGGGATTTGCCAACGCTGCAGGATAAGCCTCAGTGTTAATACTGCTGGAGTGCGTCCAGCACCCACACAGACACAGTGAGTGATTCCCCAGTCCTGCAGTATAATACTCAGTGTTAATACTGCAGGAGTGTTCCTGTATCTACACTGACACAGTGAGCGATTCCCCAATGCTGCAGGATAAGGCTCAGTGTTAATAGTGCATGAGTGTGTCTAGTATCCACACTGACACATTGAGGGATTCCCCAATGCTGCAGCATAAGGTTCAGTGTTAATGCTGCAGGAATGAATCCAGTACCCACAAAGTCACAGTGAGGGAATCCCCAATGCGGCAGGATAATGCTCAGTGTTAACACTGCAGGATTGGGTCCAGTTCCCACAATGTCACAGTGAGAGATTCCCCAATGCTGCAGGATAAGGCTCAGTGTTAATACTGCAGGAGTGGTTCCAGTTCACACACTGACACAGTGAGGGATTTCCCAATGCTGCAGCAGAAGGTTCAGTGTTAATACTGCAGGAGTGGGCACTGTACCCACACTGACACAGTGAGGGATTCCCCAATGATGAAGGATAAGGGTCAGTCTTAAGACTGCAGGAGTGGGTCCAGTACCCACATTGACACAGTGTGCGATTCCCCAATGCTGCAGGATAAGACTCAGTGTTAAGACAGCAGGAGTGGGGCCAGTAACCACACTGACAGAGTGAGGGGTTCCTCAATTCTGCTGCATAAGTCTCAGTGTTAATACTGCAGGAGTGCGTCCTGTACCCATACTGACAGAGTGATGGATTCCCCAATGCTGCTGGATAATGCTCAGTATTAATACTGCAGGAGTGATTCCAGTACCAACAATGACTCAGTGAGGGATTCCCAAATGCTGCAGGATAAGGCTCAGTGTTAATACTGCAGGTGTGGGTCCAGTACCCACGCTGATACAGTGATGGATTCCCCAATGCTGCAGGATAAGGCTCAGTGTTAATACTGCAGGAGTGGGTCCTGTATTCACACTGACACAGTGAGGGATTCCTCAATACTGAAGGATAAGGCTCAGTGTTAATACTGCAGGAGTGGGTCCAGTAGCCAAACTGACACAGTGAGGATTCCCCAATGCTGCAGGATAAGACTCAGTGTTCAGTCTGCAGGAGTGGTGCCAGTTCACACACTGACACAGTGAGGGATTCCCCAATGCTGCAGCAGAAGGCTCAGTGTTAATACTGCAGGAGTGGGCCCTGTACCCACACTGACACAATGAGGGATTCCCCAATGATGAAGGATAAGGCTCAGTGTTAACACTGCAGGAGTGGGTCCTGTACCCACACTGACACAGAGAGAAATTCCCCAATGCTGCAAGATAAGGCTCATTGTTGATACTGCAGGAGTGGGTCCTGTACCCACACTGACACAGTGAGGGATTTGCCAACGCTGCAGGATAAGCCTCAGTGTTAATACTGCTGGAGTGCGTCCAGCACCCACACAGACACAGTGAGTGATTCCCCAGTCCTGCAGTATAATACTCAGTGTTAATACTGCAGGAGTGTACCTGTATCCACACTGACACAGTGAGCGATTCCCCAATGCTGCAGGATAAGGCTCAGTGTTAATAGTGCATGAGTGTGTCTAGTATCCACACTGACACATTGAGGGATTCCCAAATGCTGCAGGATAAGGCTCAGTGTTAATACTGCAGGTGTGGGTCCAGTACCCACGCTGATACAGTGATGGATTCCCCAATGCTGCAGGATAAGGCTCAGTGTTAATACTGCAGGAGTGGGTCCTGTATTCACACTGACACAGTGAGGGATTCCTCAATACTGAAGGATAAGGCTCAGTGTTAATACTGCAGGAGTGGGTCCAGTAGCCAAACTGACACAGTGAGGATTCCCCAATGCTGCAGGATAAGGCTCAGTGTTTATCCTGCAGGAGTTTTCCTGAACCCACACTGATACAGTGAGGGATTCCCCAATGCTGCAGGATAAGGTTCAGTGTTAATACTGCAGCAGTGGGTCCAGCACCCACACTGACGCAGTGAGGAATTCCCCAATGCTGTAGGATAAGTCTCATTGTTAATACTGCAGGAGTGGGTCCAGTACCCACACTGACACAGTGACGGATTACCCAATGTGGCTCAATAAGGCAAAGTGTTAATACTGCAGGAGTGGGTCCTGTACCCACACTGACACAGAGAGGAATTCACCATTGCTGCAAGATAAGGCTTTGTGTTGATACTGCAGGAGTGGGTTCTGTACCCACACTGACACAGTGAGGGATTTGCGAATGCTGCAGGATAAGCCTCAGTGTTAATACTGCTGGAGTGGGTCCTGTACCCAAACTGACACAGTGAGGGATTCCCCAGTGCTGCAGGATAATACTCAGTGTTAATACTGCAGGAGTGGTCCTGTACCCACACTGACACAGTGAGCGATTCCCCAATGCTGCAGGATAAGGCTCAGTTTTAATAGTGCATGAGTGTGTCCAGTATCCACACTGACACATTGAGGGATTCCCCAATGCTGCAGGATAAGGCTCAGTGTTAATGCTGCAGGAATGACTCCAGTGCCCACACTGCCACAGTGAGGTATTCCCCAATGCGGCAGGATAATGCTCAGTGTTAACACTGCAGGATCGGGTCCAGTTCCCACAATGTCACAGTGAGAGATTCCCCAATGCTGCAGGATAAGGCTCAGTGTTTATACTGCAGGAGTGGTTCCAGTACCCACACTGACACTAAGGGACTCCCCAATGCTGCAGGATAAGGCTCAGTGTTAATGCTGCAGGAATGACTCCAGTGCCCACACTGCCACAGTGAGGTATTCCCCAATGCGGCAGGATAATGCTCAGTGTTAACACTGCAGGATCGGGTCCAGTTCCCACAATGTCACAGTGAGAGATTCCCCAATGCTGCAGGATAAGGCTCAGTGTTTATACTGCAGGAGTGGGTCATGTACCCACACTGACACAGTGAGGATCCCATAATGCTGCAGGATAAGGCTCATTGTTAAGTCTGCAGGAGTGGTGCCAGTTCACACACTGACACAGTGAGGGATTCCCCAATGCTGCAGCAGTAGCCTCAGTGTTAATACTGCAGGAGTCGGCCCTGTACCCACACTGACACAGTGAGGGATTCCCCAATGATGAAGGATAAGGCTCAGTCTTAAGAGTGCAGGAGTGGGTACTATACCAACATTGAAACAGTGTGCAATTCCCCAATGCTGCAGGATAAGACTCAGTGTTAAGACAGCCGCAGTGGGGCCAGTAACCACACTGACAGAGTGAGGGTTTCCCCAATGCTGAAGGATAAGACTCAGTGTTAATACTGCAGGAGTGGGTCCAGTAGCCAAGCTGACACAGTGAGGATTCCACAATGCTGCAGGATGTGGCTCAGTGTTAATACTGCATGAATGTGTCCAGTATCCACACTGACACACTGAGGGATTGCACAATGAAGCAAGATAAGGCTCAGTGTTAATGCTGCAGGAGATTTTCCAGTTCACACACTGACGCAGTGAGCGATTCCCCAATGCGGCAAGATAATGTTCAGCGTTAACACTGCATGATTGGGTCCAGTTCCCAAAATGACACAGTGACGGATTCGCCAATGTTGCAGGATAAGGCTCAGTGTTAATACTGCAGGAGTGGGTCCAGTACCCACACTGACAGTGTGAGGGATTCCCCAATGCTGCAGGATAAGGCTCAGTGGTAATACTGCAGGAGTGGGGCCAGTAACCACACTGACACAGTGATGGATTCCCCAATGCTGCAGGATAAGGCTCAGTGTTAATACTGCAGGAGTGGGTCCTGTATTCACACTGACACAGTGAGGGATTCCTCAATACTGAAGGATAAGGCTCAGTGTTAATACTGCAGGAGTGGGTCCAGTAGCCAAACTGACACAGTGAGGATTCCCCAATGCTGCACGATAAGGCTCAGTGTTTATCCTGCAGGAGTTTTCCTGAACCCACACTGATACAGTGAGGGATTCCCCAATGCTGCAGGATAAGGTTCAGTGTTAATACTGCAGCAGTGGGTCCAGCACCCACACTGACGCAGTGAGGAATTCCCCAATGCTGTAGGATAAGTCTCATTGTTAATACTGCAGGAGTGGGTCCAGTACCCACACTGACACAGTGACGGATTACCCAATGTGGCTCAATAAGGCAAAGTGTTAATACTGCAGGAGTGGGTCCTGTACCCACACTGACACAGAGAGGAATTCACCATTGCTGCAAGATAAGGCTTTGTGTTGATACTGCAGGAGTGGGTTCTGTACCCACACTGACACAGTGAGGGATTTGCGAATGCTGCAGGATAAGCCTCAGTGTTAATACTGCTGGAGTGGGTCCAGCACCCACACAGACACAGTGAGGGATTCCCCAGTGCTGCAGGATAATACTCAGTGTTAATACTGCAGGAGTGGTCCTGTACCCACACTGACACAGTGAGCGATTCCCCAATGCTGCAGGATAAGGCTCAGTTTTAATAGTGCATGAGTGTGTCCAGTATCCACACTGACACGTTGAGGGATTCCCCAATGCTGCAGGATAAGGCTCAGTGTTAATGCTGCAGGAATGACTCCAGTACCCACACTGCCCACAGTGAGGTATTCCCCAATGCGGCAGGATAATGCTCAGTGTTAACACTGCAGGATCGGGTCCAGTTCCCACAATGTCACAGTGAGAGATTCCCCAATGCTGCAGGATAAGGCTCAGTGTTTATACTGCTGGAGTGGATCCAGTACCCACACTGACACAGAGGGACTCCCCAATGCTGCAGGATAAGGCTCAGTGTGAAATCTGCAGGAGTGGGTCATGTACCCACACTGACACAGTGAGGATCCCATAATGCTGCAGGATAAGGCTCAGTGTTAAGTCTGCAGGAGTGGTGCCAGTTCACACACTGACACAGTGAGGGATTCCCCAATGCTGCAGCAGTAGGCTCAGTGTTAATACTGCAGGAGTCGGCCCTGTACCCACACTGACACAGTGAGGGATTCCCCAATGATGAAGGATAAGGCTCAGTCTTAAGACTGCAGGAGTGGGTACTATACCCACATTGAAACAGTGTGCAATTCCCCAATGCTGCAGGATAAGACTCAGTGTTAAGACAGCCGCAGTGGGGCCAGTAACCACACTGACAGAGTGAGGGTTTCCCCAATGCTGAAGGATAAGACTCAGTGTTAATACTGCAGGAGTGGGTCCAGTAGCCAAGCTGACACAGTGAGGATTCCACAATGCTGCAGGATGTGGCTCAGTGTTAATACTGCATGAATGTGTCCAGTATCCACACTGACACACTGAGGGATTGCACAATGATGCAAGATAAGGCTCAGTGTTAATGCTGCAGGAGATTTTCCAGTTCACACACTGACGCAGTGAGGGATTCCCCAATGCGGCAAGATAATGTTCAGCGTTAACACTGCATGATTGGGTCCAGTTCCCAAAATGACACAGTGACGGATTCGCCAATGTTGCAGGATAAGGCTCAGTGTTAATACTGCAGGAGTGGGTCCAGTACCCACACTGACAGTGTGAGGGATTCCCCAATGCTGCAGGATAAGGCTCAGTGGTAATACTGCAGGAGTGGGGCCAGTAACCACACTGACACAGTGATGGATTCACCAATGCTGCTGGATAATGCTCAGTATTAATAATGCAGAAGTGGGTCCTGTTCCCACATTGACACATTGAGGGATTCCCCAATGCTGCAGGATAAGGCTCAGTGTTAATACTGCAGAGTGGGTCCAGTACACACACTGACACAGTGAGAGTTTCCCCAATGCTGCAGGATAAGTATCAGTGTTAATACTGCAGAAGTGGGTCCAGTACACACACTGGCGCAGTGAGGAATTCCCCAATGCTGCAGGATAAGGCTCAGTGTTAATACTGCAGGATTGGGTCCTGTACCCACATTGACATAGTGTGAATTCCCCAAATCTGCAGGATAAGACTCAGTGTTAATACTGCAGGAGTGGGCCCAGTACCCACACTGACACAGTGATGGATTCACCAATGCTGCTGGATAATGTTCAGTATTAATAATGCAGAAGTGGGTCCTGTTCCCACATTGACACATTGAGGGATTCCCTAATGCTGCAGGATAAGGTTCAGTGTTAATACTGCAGAGTGGGTCCAGTACACACACTGACACAGTGCGAGATTCCTTAATGCTGCAGGATAAGGCTCAGTGTAAATACTGCAGGAGTGGGTCCACTAACCTCACTGATAGAGAGAGCATTTCCCAATGCTGCAGGATAAGACACAGTGTTAACCTGCAGGATTGGGTCCAGTACCAACACTGACACAGTGAGGATTCCCTAATGCTGCAGGATAAGCCTCAGTGTTAATACAGCAGGAGTGAGTGCAGTACCCACACTGACACAGTGAGGGATTTGCCAATGCTGCAGGATAAGCCTCAGTGTTAATACTGCTGGAGTGGGTCCAGCACCCACACAGACACAGTGAGTGATTCCCCAGTGCTGCAGTATAATACTCAGTGTTAATACTGCAGGAGTGTTCCTGTATCCACACTGACACAGTGAGCGATTCCCCAATGCTGCAGGATAAGGCTCAGTGTTAATAGTGCATGAGTGTGTCTAGTATCCACACTGACACATTGAGGGATTCCCCAATGCTGCAGGATAAGGCTCAGTGTTAATGCTGCAGGAATCACTCCAGTACCCACAATGTCACAGTGAGGGAATCCCCAATGCGGCAGGATAATGCTCAGTGTTAACACTGCAAGATTGGGTCCAGTACCCACAATGTCACAGTGAGAGATTCCCCAATGCTGCAGGATAAGGCTCAGTATTAATACTGCAGGAGTGGGTCCAGTACCCACAATGGCACAGTGAGGGATTCCCCAGTGCTGCAGAATAAGGCTCAGTGTTAAAACTGCAGGAGTGGTTCCAGTTCACACACTGACACAGTGAGGGATTTCCCAATGCTGCAGCAGAAGGCTCAGTGTTAATACTGCTGGAGTGCGCACTGTACCCACACTGACACAGTGAGGGGTTCCTCAATTCTGCAGCATAAGTCTCAGTGTTAATACTGCAGGAGTGCGTCCTGTACCCATACTGACAGAGTGATGGATTCCCCAATGCTGCTGGATAATGCTCAGTGTTAATACTGCAGGAGTGGGTCCTCTATTCACACTGACACAGTGAGGGATTCCTCAATACTGAAGGATAAGGCTCAGTGTTAATACTGCAGGAGTGGGTCCAGTAGCCAAACTGACACTGTGAGGATTCCCCAATGCTGCAGGATAAGGCTCAGTGTTTATCCTGCAGGAGTTTTCCTGAACCCACACTGATACAGTGAGGGATTCCCCAATGCTGCAGGATAAGGTTCAGTGTTAATACTGCAGCAGTGGGTCCAGCACCCACACTGACGCAGTGAGGAATTCCCCAATGCTGTCGGATAAGTCTCATTGTTAATACTGCAGGAGTGGGTCCAATACCCACACTGACACAGTGACGGATTACCCAATGTGGCTCAATAAGGCAAAGTGTTAATACTGCTGGAGTGGGTCCAGCACCCACACAGACACAGTGAGGGATTCCCCAGTGCTGCAGGATAATACTCAGTGTTAATACTGCAGGAGTGGTCCTGTACCCACACTGACACAGTGAGCGATTCCCCAATGCTGCAGGATAAGGCTCAGTTTTAATAGTGCATGAGTGTGTCCAGTATCCACACTGACACATTGTGGGATTCCCCAATGCTGCAGGATAAGGCTCAGTGTTAATGCTGCAGGAATGACTCCAGTACCCACACTGCCACAGTGAGGTATTCCCCAATGCGGCAGGATAATGCTCAGTGTTAACACTGCAGGATCGGATCCAGATCCCACAATGTCACAATGAGAGATTCCCCAATGCTGCAGGATAAGGCTCAGTGTTAATACTGCAGGAGTGGTTCCAGTACTCACTGACACAGAGGTACTCCCCAATGCTGCAGGATAAGGCTCAGTGTGAAATCTGCAGGAGTGGGTCATGTACCCACACTGATAGTGAGGATCCCATAATGCTGCAGGAAAAGGCTCAGTGTTAATACTGCAGGAGTGGCTCCAGTACCCACACTGACACAGAGGGATTCCCCAATGCTGCAGGATAAGGCTCAGTGTTCAGTCTGCAGGAGTGGTGCCAGTTCACACACTGACACAGTGAGGGATTCCCCAATGCTGCAGCAGAAGGCTCAGTGTTAATACTGCAGGAGTCGGCCCTGTACCCACACTGACACAGTGAGGGATTCCCCAATGATGAAGGATAAGGCTCAGTCTTAAGACTGCAGGAGTGGGTACTATACCCACATTGAAACAGTGTGCAATTCCCCAATGCTGCAGGATAAGACTCAGTGTTAAGACAGCCAGAGTGGGGCCAGTAACCACACTGACAGAGTGAGGGTTTCCCCAATGCTGCAGGATAAGGCTCAGTATTAATACTGCAGGAGTGATTCCAGTCCCAACAATGACTCAGTGAGGGATTGCAAAATGCTGCAGGATAAGACTCAGTGTAAATACTGCAGGAGTGGGTCCAGTACCCACGCTGATACAGTGATGGATTCCCCAATGCTGCAGGATAAGGCTCAGTGTTAATACTGCAGGAGTGGGTCCTGTACTCACACTGACACAGTGAGGGATTCCCCAAAGCTGAAGGATAAGGCTCAGTATTAATACTGCAGGAGTGGGTCCAGTAGCCAAGCTGACACAGTGAGGATTCCCCAATGCTGCAGGATGTGGCTCAGTATTAGTACTGCAGGAGTAGGTTCAGTGCGCACACTGACACAGTGATTGATTCCCCAATGCTGCAGGATAAGGCTCAGTGTTATAACTGCAGGAGTGGGTCCTGTACCCATACTGACAGAGTGATGGAAACCCCAATGCTGCAGGATGTGGCTCAGTATTAGTACTGCAGGAGTAGGTTCAGTGCCCACACTGACACAGTGATTGATTCCCCAATGCTGCAGGATAAGGCTCAGTATTATAACTGCAGGAGTGGGTCCTGTACCCATACTGACAGAATGATGGATTCCCCAATGCTGCTGCATAATGAACAGAGTTAATACTGCAGGAGTGGGTTCAGTATCCACACTGACTCAGTGAGGATTCCCCAATGCTGCAGAATAAGTGTCATTGTTAATACTGCAGGAGGGGTTTCTCTACCCACACTGACACAGCGAGGGATTCCGCAATGCTGCAGAATAAGGCTCAGTGTTAATAATGCAGCAGGTGTTCCAGTACCCGCACTGACACTGTGAGATATTCTCCAATGCTACTGGATGAGGCTCAGTGTTAATACTGCAGGAGTGGATCCAGTACTCACACTGATACAGTCAGGATTCCCCAATGCAGCAGGATTAAACTCAGTGTCAAAACTGCAGGAGTGGGTCCTTAACTACACTGACACAGTGAGGGATTCCCCAATGCTGCAGGATAAGGCTCAGTGTTAATACTGCAGGAGTGGGTTTAGTACCCACACTGACACATTGACGGATTCCCCAATGTGGCAGAATATAGCAAAATGTTGATACTGCAGGAGAGGGTCCTGTATCCACACTGACACAGTGAGGAATTCCACAATGCTGCAGGATAATGATCAGTGTTGATATTGCAGGAGTGGTTCCTGTACCCACACTGGCACAGTGAGGGATTCCCAGTGCTGCAGGATAAGTCTCAGTGTTAATACTGCAGGAGTGGTTCCAGTTCACACACTGATACAGTGAGGAATTCCCCAATGCTGCAGAATAAATCGCAGTGTTAATACTGCAGGAGTGGCTCCCGTACACAAACTGACACAGTGAGGGATTCCACAATGCTGCAGGATAAGCCTCAGTGTGAATACAGCAGGAGTGGGACCAGTACCAACACTGACACAGTGAGGATTAAACAATGCTGCAGGATAAGGCTCTTTGTTAATACTGCAGGAGTGGGTCCTGTACCCACACTGACACAGCGAGGGATTCCGAAATTCTGCAGGATAAGGCTCAATGTTAACACTGCATCAGTGGGTACAGCACCCGCGCTGACACAGTGAGCGCTTCCCCAATCCTGCAGGATAAAGCTCAGTATTAATACTGCAGGAGTGGGTCCAGTACCCACGCTGATACAGTGAGGGATTCCCCAATGCTGCAGGATAAGGCTCAGTTTTAATATTGCAGGAGTGGGTCCTTTACCCACATTGACATAGTGTTGATTCCCCAATTCTGCAGGGTAAGGCTCAGTGTTAATACTGCAGGAGTGGGTCCAGTAGCCAAACTGAGACAATGAGGATTCCCCAATGCTGCAGGATAAGGCTCAGTGTTTATCCTGCAGGAGTTTTCCTGAACCCACACTGATACAGTGAGGGATTCCCCAATGCTGCAGGATAAGGTTCAGTGTTAATACTGCAGCAGTGGGTCCAGCACCCACACTGACGCAGTGAGGAATTCCCCAATGCTGCAGGATAAGTCTCATTGTTAATACTGCAGGAGTGGGTCCAGTACCCACACTGACACAGTGACGGATTACCCAATGTGGCTCAATAAGGCAAAGTGTTAATACTGCAGGAGTGGGTCCTGTACCCACACTGACACAGAGAGGGATTCCACAATGCTGCAGGATAAGGCTCAGTGTTAATACTGCAGCAGTGGGTCCAGTACCCACACTGACGCAGTGAAGTATTCCCCAATGCAGCAGGATAAGACTCAGTGTTAATTCTGCAGGAGTGGGTCCAGTACCAACAGAGACACAGTGAGGATTAACCAATGCTGCAGGATAAGGCTCATTGTTAATACTGCAGGAGTGGGCCCTGCAACCACACTGACACAGTGATGGATTCGCAAATACTGCAGGATAAAGCTCAGTGTTAATACTGCAGGAGTGGGTCCTGTACCCATATTGACACAGTGATGGATTCCCCAATGCTGCAGGATAAGTCTCAGTGTTAATACTGCAGGAGTGGGTCCAGTACACACACTGACACAGTGAGGGATTCCACAATGCTGCAGGATAAGCCTCAGTGTGAATACAGCAGGAGTGGGTCCAGTACCAACTCTGACACAGTGAGGATTAAACAATGCTGCAGGATAAGGCTCTTTGTTAATACTGCATGAGTGGTTCCAGTACCCACACTGACACAGAAGGACTCCCCAATGCTGCAGGGTAAGGCTCAGTGTGAAATCTGCAGGAGTGGGTCATGTACCCACACTGACACAGTGAGGATCCCATAATGCTGCAGGATAAGGCTCAGTGTTAAGTCTGCAGGAGTGGTGCCAGTTCACACACTGACGCAGTGAGGGATTCCCCAATGCTGCAGCAGAAGGCCCAGTGTTAATACTGCAGGAGTCGGCCCTGTACCCACACTGATACAGTGAGGGATTCCCCAATGATGAAGGATAAGGCTCAGTCTTAAGACTGCAGGAGTGGGTACTAAACCCACATTGAAACAGTGTGCAATTCCCCAATGCTGCAGGATAACACTCAGTGTTAAGACAGCCGGAGTGGGGCCAGTAACCACACTGACAGAGTGAGGGTTTCCCCAATGCTGCAGGATAATTCTCAGTATTAATACTGCAGGAGTGATTACAGTCCCAACAATGACTCAGTGAGGGATTGCAAAATGCTGCAGGATAAGACTCAGTGTAAATACTGCAGGAGTGGGTCCAGTACCCACGCTGATACAGTGATGGATTCCCCAATGCTGCAGGATAAGGCTCAGTGTTAATACTGCAGGAGTGGCTCTTGTACTCACACTGACACAGTGAGGGATTCCCCAATGCTGAAGGATAAGGCTCAGTATTAATACTGCAGGAGTGGGTCCAGTAGCCAAGCTGACACAGTGAGGATTCTCCAATGCTGCAGAATGTGGCTCAGTATTAGTACTGCAGGAGCAGGTTCAGTGCGCACACTGACACAGTGATTGATTCCCCAATGCTGCAGGATAAGGCTCAGTGTTATAACTGCAGGAGTGGGTCCTGTACCCATACTGACAGAGTGATGGATTCCCCAATGCTGCAGGATGTGGCTCAGTATTAGTACTGCAGGAGTAGGTTCAGTGCCCACACTGACACAGTGATTGATTCCCCAATGCTGCAGGATAAGGCTCAGTTTTAATATTGCAGGAGTTTGTCCTTTACCCACATTGACATAGTGTTGATTCCCCAATTCTGCAGGGTAAGGCTCAGTGTTAATACTGCACTAGTGGGTCCACAACTTACACTGAGACAGTGAGGTTTCCCCAATACTGTAGGATAAGACTCAGTGTCAATACTGCAAGCCTGGGACCTGTACCCACACTGACAAAATGAGGGATTCCCCAATGCTGCAGAATAAGGCTCAGTGTAAATACTGCAGGAGTGGGTCCAGTACCCACACTGGCACAGTGAGGGATTCCCTCGTGCTGCAGGATAAGACTCAGTATTAAACTGCAGGAGTGGATCCAGTCCCCACACTGATACAGTGAGGGATTACCCAATGCTGCAGGATAAGGCTCAGTGTTAATACTGCAGGAGTGGGTCCAGTACCCACACTGGCACAGTGAGGGATTCCCCAATGCTGCAGGATAAGGCTCAGTGTCAATACTGCAGGGGTGGGCCCTGTAGCCACACTGACAAAATGAGTGATTCCACAATGCTGCAGGATAAGTCTCAGTGTTAATAATGCAGGAGTGGGTCCAGTACCCACACTGACATAGTGAGGTATTCCCCAATGCTGCAGGATAAGACTCAGTGTTAAGACTGCAGGAGTGTTTCCAGTTCACACACTGACACACTGAGGGATTCCCCATTGCTGCAGGATATGGCACCGTGTTAATACTGCAGGAGTGGTTCCAGTTCACGCACTGACACAGTGAGGGATTCCCCAATGCTGCAGAATAAGTCTCAGAGTTAATACTGCAGGAGTGGGTCCATACACACACTGACACAGTGAGGGATTCCCCATTGCTGCAGGATATGGCTCAGTTTTAATACTGCAGGTTTGGGTCCAGTACCCACACAGACACAGTGATTGATTCCCAATGCTGCAGGATAAGGCTCAGTGTTAATATTGCAGCAGTGGGTCCAGTACCCACACTGACATAGTGAGGTATTCCCCAATGCTGCAGGATAAGACTCAGTGTTAATACTGCATGAGTGGGTCCAGTACCAACACTGACACAGTGAGGATTCCCTAATGCTGCAGGAAAAGCCTCAGTGTGAATACAGCAGGAGTGGGTCCAGTACCAACACTGAGACAGTGAGGATTAACCAATGCTGCAGGATAAGGCTCATTGTTAATACGGCAGGAATGGGTCCTGTACCCACACTGACACAGCGAGGGATTCCGCAATGCTGCAGGATAAGGCTCAGTGTTAATACTGCAGGAGTGGGCCCAGTACACACACTGACACAGTGAGGGATTCCCCATTGCTGCAGGATAAGGCTCAGTGTTAATACCTCAGGAGTGGGACCAGTTCCCACACTGTCACAGTGATTGATTCCCAATGCTGCAGGATAAAGCTCAGTGTTAATATTGCAGGAGTGGGTCCTGTACCCACACACACAGTGAGGGATTCCACAATGCTGCAGGATAAGGCTCAGTGTTAATACTGCAGCAGTGGGTCCAGTACCCACACTGACGCAGTGAAGTATTCCCCATTGCAGCAGGATAAGACTCAGTGTTAATACTGCAGGAGTGGATCCAGTACCAACAGAGACACAGTGAGGATTAACCAATGCTGCAGGATAAGGCTCATTGTTAATACGGTAGGAGTGGGCCCTGCAACCACACTGACGCAGTGATGGATTCGCAAATACTGCAGGATAAAGCTCAGTGTTAATACTGCAGGAGTGGGTCCTGTACCCATATTGACACAGTGATGGATTCCCCAATGCTGCAGGTTAAGTCTCAGTGTTAATTCTGCAGGAGTGGGTCCAGTACACACACTGACACAGTGAGGGATTCCACAATGCTGCAGGATAAGCCTCAGTGTGAATACAGCAGGAGTGGGTCCAGTACCAACACTGACACAGTGAGGATTAAACAATGCTGCAGGATAAGACTCTTTTTTAATACTGCAGGAGTGGTTCCAGTACCCACACTGACACAGATGGACTCCCCAATGCTGCAGGATAAGGCTCAGTGTGAAATCTGCAGGAGTGGGTCATGTACCCACACTGACACAGTGAGGATCCCATAATGCTGCAGTATAAGGCTCAGTGTTAAGTCTGCAGGAGTGGTGCCAGTTCACACACTGACATAGTGAGGGATTCCCCAATGCTGCAGCAGAAGGCTCAGTGTTAATACTGCAGGAGTCGGCCCTGTACCCACACTGATACAGTGAGGGATTCCCCAATGATGAAGGATAAGGCTCAGTGTTAAGACTGCAGGAGTGGGTACTATACCCACATTGAAACAGTGTGCAATTCCCCAATGCTGCAGGATAAGACTCAGTGTTAAGACAGCCGGAGTGGGGCCAGTAACAACACTGACAGAGTGAGGGTTTCCCCAATGCTGCAGGATAAGGCTCAGTATTAATACTGCAGGAGTGATTCCAGTCCCAAAAATGACTCAGTGAGGGAGTGGAAAATGCTGCAGGATAAGACTCAGTGTAAATACTGCAGGAGTGGGTCCAGTACCCACGCTGATACAGTGATGGATTCCCCAATGCTGCAGGATAAGGCTCAGTGTTAATACTGCAGGAGTGGGTCCTGTACTCACACTGACACAGTGAGGGATTCCCCAATGCTGAAGGATAAGGCTCAGCATTAATACTGCAGGAGTGGGTCCAGTAGCCAAGCTGACACAGTGAGGATTCCCCAATGCTGCAGGATGTGGCTCAGTATTAGTACTGCAGGAGTAGGTTCAGTGCGCACATTGACACAGTGATTGATTCCCCAATGCTGCAGGATAAGGCTCAGTGTTATAACTGCAGGAGTGGGTCCCGTACCCATACTGACAGAGTGATGGATTCCCCAATGCTGCAGGATGTGGCTCAGTATTAGTACTGCAGGAGTAGGTTCAGTGCCCACACTGACACAGTGATTGATTCCCCAATGCTGCAGGATAAGGCTCAGTATTATAACTGCAGGAGTGGGTCCTGTACCCATACTGACAGACTGATGGGTTCCCCAATGCTGCTGCATAATGAACAGAGTTAATACTGCAGGAGTGGGTTCAGTACCCACACTGACTCAGTGATGATTCCCCAATGCTGCAGGATAAGTCTCATTGTTAATACTGCAGGAGGGGGTTCTGTACCCACACTGACACAGCGAGGGATTCCGCAATGCTGCAGAATAAGGCTCAGTGTTAATACTGCAGCAGGTGTTCCAGTACCCGCACTGACACTGTGAGATATTCTCCAATGCTACTGGATGAGGCTCAGTGTTAATACTGCAGGAGTGGATCCAGTACTCACCCTGATACGGTCAGGATTCCCCAATGCTGCAGGATAAGGCTCAGTGTTAATACTGCAGGAGTGGGTTTAGTACCCACACTGACACATTGACGGATTCCCCAATGTGGCAGAATAAGGCAAAATATTGATACTGCAGGAGAGGGACCTGTATCCACACTGACACAGTGAGGAATTCCACAATGCTGCAGGATAAGGATCAGTGTTGATATTGCAGGAGTGGTTCCTGTACCCACAATGACACAGTGAGGGATTCGCCAATGCTGCAGGATAAGCCTCAGTGTTAATACTGCAGGAGAATGTCCAGTACCCACACTGGCACAGTGAGGGATTCCCAGTGCTGCAGGATAAGACTCAGTGTTAATACTGCAGGAGTGGTTCCAGTTCACACACTGACACAGTGAGGAATTCCACAATGCTGCAGAATAAATCGCAGTGTTAATACTGCAGGAGTGGGTCCTGTACCCACACTGACACAGCGAGGGATTCCGCAATTCTGCAGGATGAGGCTCAATGTTAATACTGCATCAGTGGGTCCAGCACCCGCGCTGACACAGTGAGCGCTTCCCCAATGCTGCAGGATAAAGCTCAGTATTAATACTGCAGGAGTGGGTCCAGTACCCACGCTGATACAGTGAGGGATTCCCCAATGCTGCAGGATAAGGCTCAGTTTTAATATTGCAGGAGTGGGTCCTTTACCCACATTGACATAGTGTTGAATCCCCAATTCTGCAGGGTAAGGCTCAGTGTTAATACTGCACTAGTGGGTCCACAACTTACACTGAGACAGTGAGGTTTCCCCAATACTGTAGGATAAGACCCAGTGTCAATACTGCAAGCGTGGGACCTGTACCCACACTGACAAAATGAGGGATTCCCCAATGCTGCAGGATAAGGCTCAGTGTAAATACTGCAGGAGTGGTTCCAGTACCCACACTGGCACAGTGAGGGATTCCCTCGTGCTGCAGGATAAGACTCAGTATTATCACTGCAGGAGTGGATCCAGTCCCCACACTGATACAGTGAGGGATTCCCCAATGCTGCAGGATAAGGCTCAGTGTTAATACTGCAGGAGTGGGTCCAGTACCCACACTGGCACAGTGAGTGATTCCCCAATGCTGCAGGATAAGGCTCAGTGTCAATACTGCAGGGGTGGGCCCTGTAGCCACACTGACAAAATGAGTGATTCCACAATGCTGCAGGATAAGTCTCAGTGTTAATAATGCAGGAGTGGGTCCTGTACCCACACTGACACAGTGAGGATCCCCCAATGCTGCAGGATAAGGCTCAGTGTTAAGACTGCAGGAGTGGTTCCAGTTCACACACTGACACACTGAGGGATTCCCCATTGCTGCAGGATATGGCAAAGTGTTAATACTGCAGGAGTGGTTCCAGTTCACGCACTGACACAGTGAGGGATTCCCCAATGCTGCAGAATAAGTCTCAGAGTTAATACTGCAGGAGTGGGTCCATACACACACTGACACAGTGAGGGATTCCCCATTGCTGCAGCAGAAGGTTCAGTGTTAATACTGCATGAGTGGGTCCAGTACCAACACTGACACAGTGAGGATTCCCTAATGCTGCAGGATAAGGCTCATTGTTAATACTGCAGGAATGGGTCCTGTACCCACACTGACACAGCGAGGGATTCCGCAATGCTGCAGGATAAGGCTCAGTGTTAATACTGCAGGAGTGGGCCCAGTACACACACTGACACAGTGAGGGATTCACCATTGCTGCAGGATAAGGCTCAGTGTTAATACTGCAGGAGTGGGCCCAGTACACACACTGACACAGTGAGGGATTCCCCATTGCTGCAGGATAAGGCTCAGTGTTAATACCTCAGGAGTGGGACCAGTTCCCACACTGTCACAGTGATTGATTCCCAATGCTGCAGGATAAAGCTCAGTGTTAATATTGCAGGAGTGAGTCCTGTACCCACACACACAGTGAGGGATTCCACAATGCTGCAGGATAAGGCTCAGTGTTAATACTGCAGCAGTGGGTCCAGTACCCACACTGACGCAGTGAAGTATTCCCGATTGCAGCAGGATAAGACTCAGTGTTAATACTGCAGGAGTGGATCCAGTACCAACAGAGACACAGTGAGGATTAACCAATGCTGCAGGATAAGGCTCATTGTTAATACTGTAGGAGTGGGCCCTGCAACCACACTGACGCAGTGATGGATTCGCAAATACTGCAGGATAAAGCTCAGTGTTAATACTGCAGGAGTGGGTCCTGTACCCATATTGACACAGTGATGGATTCCCCAATGCTGCAGGTTAAGTCTCAGTGTTATTACTGCAGGAGTGGGTCCAGTACACACACTGACACAGTGAGGGATTCCACAATGCTGCAGGATAAGCCTCAGTGTGAATACAGCAGGAGTGGGTCCAGTACCAACACTGACACAGTGAGGATTAAACAATGCTGCAGGATAAGGCTCTTTTTTAATACTGCAGGAGTGGTTCCAGTACCCACACTGACACAGATGGACTCCCCAATGCTGCAGGATAAGGCTCAGTGTGAAATCTGCAGGAGTGGGTCATGTACCCACACTGACACAGTGAGGATCCCATAATGCTGCAGGATAAGGCTCAGTGTTAAGTCTGCAGGAGTGGTGCCAGTTCACACACTGACATAGTGAGGGATTCCCCAATGCTGCAGCAGAAGGCTCAGTGTTAATACTGCAGGAGTCGGCCCTGTACCCACACTGATACAGTGAGGGATTCCCCAATGATGAAGGATAAGGCTCAGTGTTAAGACTGCAGGAGTGGGTACTATACCCACATTGAAACAGTGTGCAATTCCCCAATGCTGCAGGATAAGACTCAGTGTTAAGACAGCCGGAGTGGGGCCAGTAACAACACTGACAGAGTGAGGGTTTCCCCAATGCTGCAGGATAAGGCTCAGTATTAATACTGCAGGAGTGATTCCAGTCCCAAAAATGACTCAGTGAGGGATTGGAAAATGCTGCAGGATAAGACTCAGTGTAAATACTGCAGGAGTGGGTCCAGTACCCACGCTGATACAGTGATGGATTCCCCAATGCTGCAGGATAAGGCTCAGTGTTAATACTGCAGGAGTGGGTCCAGTAGCCAAGCTGACACAGTGAGGATTCCCCAATGCTGCAGGATGTGGCTCAGTATTAGTACTGCAGGAGTAGGTTCAGTGCGCACACTGACACAGTGATTGATTCTCCAATGCTGCAGGATAAGGCTCAGTGTTATAACTGCAGGAGTGGGTCCTGTACCCATACTGACAGAGTGATGGATTCCCCAATGCTGCAGGATGTGGCTCAGTATTAGTACTGCAGGAGTAGGTTCAGTGCCCACACTGACACAGTGATTGATTCCCCAATGCTGCAGGATAAGGCTCAGTATTATAACTGCAGGAGTGGGTCCTGTACCCATACTGACAGACTGATGGGTTCCCCAATGCTGCTGCATAATGAACAGAGTTAATACTGCAGGAGTGGGTTCAGTACCCACACTGACTCAGTGATGATTCCCCAATGCTGCAGGATAAGTCTCATTGTTAATACTGCAGGAGGGGGTTCTGTACCCACACTGACACAGCGAGGGATTCCGCAATGCTGCAGAATAAGGCTCAGTGTTAATACTGCAGCAGGTGTTCCAGTACCCGCACTGACACTGTGAGATATTCTCCAATGCTACTGGATGAGGCTCAGTGTTAATACTGCAGGAGTGGATCCAGTACTCACCCTGATACGGTCAGGATTCCCCAATGCTGCAGGATTAAACTCTGTGTCAAAACTGCAGGAGTGGGTCCTTAACTACACTGACATAGTGAGGGATTCCCCAATGCTGCAGGATAAGGCTCAGTGTTAATACTGCAGGAGTGGGTTTAGTACCCACACTGACACATTGACGGATTCCCCAATGTGGCAGAATAAGGCAAAATATTGATACTGCAGGAGAGGGACCTGTATCCACACTGACACAGTGAGGAATTCCACAATGCTGCAGGATAAGGATCAGTGTTGATATTGCAGGAGTGGTTCCTGTACCCACAATGACACAGTGAGGGATTCGCCAATGCTGCAGGATAAGCCTCAGTGTTAATACTGCAGGAGAATGTCCAGTACCCACACTGGCACAGTGAGGGATTCCCAGTGCTGCAGGATAAGACTCAGTGTTAATACTGCAGGAGTGGTTCCAGTTCACACACTGACACAGTGAGGAATTCCACAATGCTGCAGAATAAATCGCAGTGTTAATACTGCAGGAGTGGGTCCTGTACCCACACTGACACAGCGAGGGATTCCGCAATTCTGCAGGATGAGGCTCAATGTTAATACTGCATCAGTGGGTCCAGCACCCGCGCTGACACAGTGAGCGCTTCCCCAATGCTGCTGGATAAAGCTCAGTATTAATACTGCAGGAGTGGGTCCAGTACCCACGCTGATACAGTGAGGGATTCCCCAATGCTGCAGGATAAGGCTCAGTTTTAATATTGCAGGAGTGGGTCCTTTACCCACATTGACATAGTGTTGAATCCCCAATTCTGCAGGGTAAGGCTCAGTGTTAATACTGCACTAGTGGGACCACAACTTACACTGAGACAGTGAGGTTTCCCCAATACTGTAGGATAAGACCCAGTGTCAATACTGCAAGCCTGGGACCTGTACCCACACTGACAAAATGAGGGATTCCCCAATGCTGCAGGATAAGGCTCAGTGTAAATACTGCAGGAGTGGGTCCAGTACCCACACTGGCACAGTGAGGGATTCCCTCGTGCTGCAGGATAAGACTCAGTATTATCACTGCAGGAGTGGATCCAGTCCCCACACTGATACAGTGAGGGATTCCCCAATGCTGCAGGATAAGGCTCAGTGTTAATACTGCAGGAGTGGGTCCAGTACCCACACTGGCACAGTGAGTGATTCCCCAATGCTGCAGGATAAGGCTCAGTATCAATACTGCAGGGGTGGGCCCTGTAGCCACACTGACAAAATGAGTGATTCCACAATGCTGCAGGATAAGTCTCAGTGTTAATAATGCAGGAGTGGGTCCTGTACCCACACTGACACAGTGAGGATCCCCCAATGCTGCAGGATAAGGCTCAGTGTTAAGACTGCAGGAGTGGTTCCAGTTCACACACTGACACACTGAGGGATTCCCCATTGCTGCAGGATATGGCAAAGTGTTAATACTGCAGGAGTGGTTCCAGTTCACGCACTGACACAGTGAGGGATTCCCCAATGCTGCAGAATAAGTCTCAGAGTTAATACTGCAGGAGTCGGTCCATACACACACTGACACAGTGAGGGATTCCCCATTGCTGCAGCAGAAGGTTCAGTGTTAATACTGCATGAGTGGGTCCAGTACCAACACTGACACAGTGAGGATTCCCTAATGCTGCAGGATAAGGCTCATTGTTAATACTGCAGGAATGGGTCCTGTACCCACACTGACACAGCGAGGGATTCCGCAATGCTGCAGGATAAGGCTCAGTGTTAATACTGCAGGAGTGGGCGCAGTACACACACTGACACAGTGAGGGATTCCCCATTGCTGCAGGATAAGGCTCAGTGTTAATACTGCAGGAGTGGGCCCAGTACACACACTGACACAGTGAGGGATTCCCCATTGCTGCAGGATAAGGCTCAGTGTTAATACCTCAGGAGTGGGTCCAGTACCCACACTGTCACAATGATTAATTCCCAATGCTGCAGGATAAAGCTCAGTGTTAATATTGCTGGAGTGGGTCCTGTACCCACACACACAGTGAGGGATTCCACAATGCTGCAGGATAAGTCTCAGTGTTAATACTGCAGCAGTGGGTCCAGTACCCACACTGACGCAGTGAAGTATTGCCCAATGCAGCAGGATAAGACTCAGTGTTAATACTGCAGGAGTGGGTCCAGTAACAACAGAGACACAGTGAGGATTAACCAATGTTGCAGGAAAAGGCTCATTGTTAATACTGTAGGAGTGGGCCCTGCAACCACACTGACACAGTGATGGATTCGCAAATACTGCAGGATAAAGCTCAGTGTTAATACTGCAGGAGTGGGTCCTGTACCCATATTGACACAGTGATGGATTCCCCAATGCTGCAGGATAAGTCTCAGTGTTAATACTGCAGGAGTGGGTCCAGTACCCACGCTGATACAGTGAAGGATTCCCCAATGCTGCAGGATAAGGCTCAGTGTTAATACTGCAGGAGTGGGTCCTGTACCCACATTGACATAGTGTTTATTCCCAAATCCTGCAGGGTAAGGCTCAGTGTTAATACTGCACTAGTGGGTCCACTACTTAAACTGAGACAGTGAGATTTCCCCAATAATGTAGGATAAGGCTCAATGTTAATACTGCTGGAGCGGGTGTTGTACCTACACTGACACAGTGAAGATTCCCCAATGTGGCAGAATAAGGCTCAGTGTTAATACTGCAGGAGTGAGTCCAGTACCCACGCTGACAAAATGAGGGATTCCCCAATGCTGCAGGATAAGGCTCAATGTTAATGCTGCAGGAGAGTGTCCAGTACCCACACTGACACAGTGAGGGATTCGCAATGCTGCTTGATAAGGCACAGTATTAACACTGCAGGAGTGGGTCCTGTACCCACACGGACACAGTGAGGATTCCCCAATGCTGCAGGATAAGACTCAGCGTTAATACTGCAGGAGTGGGTCCAGTAACAACACTGACACAGTGAGGGATTCCCCAATGCTGCAGGATAAGGCTCAGTGTAAATACTGCAGGAGTTGGTCCACTAACCACACTGATATAGTGAGAATTTCCCAATGCTGCAGGATAAGACTCAGTGTTAATACTGCAGGAGTGGATCCAATATCAACACTGACACAGTGAGGATTCCCTCAGGCTGCACGAAAAGCCTTAGTGTTAATAAAGCACGAGTGAGTGTCGTATCCACACTGACACAGTGAGGGATTTCCCAATGCTGAAATATAATGCTCATTGTTAATACTGCAGCAGTGGGTCCAGTACCCACACTGACACAGTGAGGGATTCCCCAGTGCTGCAGGATAAGGCTCAGTGTTAAAACTGCAGTAGTGCGTCATGTACTCAAACTGACACAGTGACGGATTCCCCAATGCTGCAGGATAAGGCTCAGTGTTAATACTGCAGAGTGTGTCCAGTACACACACTGACAGAGTGAGAGATTCCCCAATGCTGCAGGATAAGGCTCAGTGTTAATACTGCAGAAGTGGGTCCTGTACCCACATTGACATAGTGTGAATTCCCCAATGCTGCAGGATAAGACTCAGTGTTAATACTGCAGGAGTGGGCCCAGTACCCACACTGACACAGTGATGGATTCACCAATGCTGCTGGATAATGCTCAGTATTAATAATGCAGAAGTGGGTCCTGTTCCCACATTGACACATTGAGGGATTCCCCAATGCTGCAGGATAAGGCTCAGTGTTAATACTGCAGAGTGGGTCCAGTACACACACTGACACAGTGAGTGATTCCTTAATGCTGCAGGATAAGGCTCAGTGTAAATACTGCAGGAGTGGGTCCACTAACCACACTGATAGAGAGAGCATTTCCCAATGCTGCAGGATAAGACACAGTGTTAATACTGCAGGATTGGGTCCAGTCCCAACACTGACACAATGAGTATTCCCTAATGCTGCAGTATAAGCCTCAGTGTTAATACAGCAGGAGTGAGTGCAGTACCCACACTGACACAGTGAGGGATTCCCCAATGCTGCAGGATAAGGCTCAGTGTTAATACTGCAGGAGTGGATTCAGTACCCACACTGACACAGTGTGGATTCCCCAATGCTGCGGGATAAGGCTCATTGTTAATACTGCAGGAGAGGATCCTGTACCCAAATTGACACAGTGAGGGATTATCCAATGCTACTGGATTAGACGTGGTGTCAAACCTGCAGTAGTGGGTCCTTAACTACACTGACACAGTGACCGATTCCCCAATTTGGCAGAATAAGGCTCAGTGTTAATACTGCAGGAGTGGGTCCTGTACCCACACTGACACAGTGATAAATTCCCCAATGCTAGAAATAAGGCTTAGTGTTGATACTGCAAGAGAGGGACCTGTACCCACACTGACACAGTGACGGATGCCACAATGCTGCAGGATAAAGGCTCAGTGTTAATACTGCAGGAGTGGGTCCTGTACCCTCACTGACACAGTGATGGATTCCCCAATGCGGCAGGATATGTACAGTGTTAATACTGCAGGAGTGGGTCCAGTACACAAATTGACACAGTGAGGGATTCCCCAATGCTGCAGGATAAGTCTCAGTGTTAATACTGCAGGAGTCGGCCCTGTACCCACACTGACACAGTGAGGATTCCCCAATGCTGCAGGATTAGTGTCAGTGTTAATGCTGTAGGATTGGGTCCTGTACCCAAGCTGACACAGTGAGGGATTCTCCAATGCTACTGGATGAGGCTCAGTGTTAATACTGCTGCAGTGGGTCCATTACCCACAGTGATACAGTGAGGAGTCCCCAATGCTGCAGGATTAGACTCAGTGTCAAAACTGCAGGAGTGGGTGCAGCACCCACACTGACACATTGAGGAATTCTCCAATGCTGCAGGATAAGGCTAAGTATTGATACTGCAGGAGTTCTGTACCCACACTGGCACAGTGAGGATTCCCTAATGCTGCAGGAAAAGCCTCAGTGTTAATACTGCAGGATTGGGTCCAGTACCAACACTGACACAGTGAGGATTCCCTAATGCTGCAGGATAAGCCTCAGTGTTAATACAGCAGGAGTGAGTGCAGTACCCACACTGACACAGTGAGGGATTCCCCAATGCTGCAGGATAAGGCTCAGTGTTAATACTGCAGGAATGGGTCCAGGACCCACAATGACACAGTGAGGGATTCCCCAATGCTGCAGGATAAGGCTCAGTGTTAATACTGCAGGAGTGGGCAGTGTACCCACACTGACACAGTGAGGGTTTCCCCAATGATGAAGGATAAGGCTCAGTCTTAAGACTGCAGGAGTGGGTCCTGTACCCACATTGACACAGTGTGCGATTCGCCAATGCTGCAGGATAAGACTCAGTGTTAAGACAGCAGGAGTGGGGCCAGTAACCACACTGACAGAGTGAGGGGTTCCTCAATTCTGCAGCATAAGTCTCAGTGTTAATACTGCAGGAGTGCATCCTGTACCCATACTGACAGAGTGATGGATTCCCCAATGCTGCTGGATAATGCTCAGTATTAATATTGCAGGAGTGATTCCAGCACCAACAATGACTCAGTGAGGGATTCCCAAATGCTGCAGGATGAGGCTCAGTGTTAATACTGCAGGTGTGGGTCCAGTACCCACGCTGATACAGTGATGGATTCCCCAATGCTGCAGGATAAGGCTCAGTGTTAATACTGCAGGAGTGGGTCCTGTATTCACACTGACAGAGTGAGGGATTACTCAATACTGAAGATAAGGCTCAGTGTTAATACTGCAGGAGTGGGTCCAGTAGCCAAACTGACACAGTGAGGATTCCTCAATGCTGCAGGATAAGGCTCAGTGTTTATCCTGCAGGAGTTTTCCTGAACCCACACTGATACAGTGAGGGATTCCCCAATGCTGCAGGATAAGGTTCAGTGTTAATACTGCAGCAGTGGGTCCAGCACCCACACTGACGCAGTGAGGAATTCCCCAATGCTGTAGGATAAGTCTCATTGTTAATACTGCAAGAGTGGGTCCAGTACCCACACTGACACAGTGACGGATTACCCAATGTGGCTCAATAAGGCAAAGTGTTAATACTGCAGAAGTGGGTCCTGTACCCACACTGACGCAGTGAGGAATTCCCCAATGCTGTAGGATAAGTCTCATTGTTAATACTGCAGGAGTGGGTCCAGTACCAACACTGACAGAGTGAGGATTCCCTAATGCTGCAGGATAAGCCTCAGTGTTAATACAGCAGGAGTGAGTGCAATACCCACACTGACACAGTGAGGGATTCCCCAATGCTGCAGGATAAGGCTCAGTGTTAATACTGCAGGAATGGGTCAAGGCCCACAATGACACAGTGTGGATTCCCCAATGCTGCGGGATAATGCTCATTGTTAACACTGCAGGAGTGGGCCCTGTACCCACATTGACACAGTGAGGGATTCTCCAAAGCTACTGGATAGGGCTCAGTGTTAATACTGCAGCAGTGGGTCCAATACCCTCACTGATACAGTGAGAAGTCCCGAATGCTGCAGGATTAGACTTAGTGTCAAAACTGCAGTAGTGGGTCCTTAACTACACTGACACAGTGAGGGATTCCGCAATGCTGCAGGACAAGGCTCAGTGTTAATACTGCAGCAGTGGGTCTAGTACCCACACTGACACAGTGACCGATTCCCCAATGTGGCAGAATAAGGCTCAGTGTTAATACTGCAGGAGTGGGTCCTGTACCCACACTGACACAGTGAGAAATTCCCCAATGCTGCAGATAAGGCTTAGTGTTGATAATGCAAGAGTGGGTCCTGTACCCACACTGACACAGTGAGGGATTCGCCAATACTGCAGTATAAGCCTCAGTGTTAATACTGCTGGAGTGGTTCCAGTACCAACACATACACAGTGAAGCATTCATAAATGCTTCAGGATAAGGCTCAGTGGTAATACTGCAGGACTGGATCCTGTTCTCACACTGACAGAGTGAGGGATTCCCCAATGATGCAGGATAATGCTCAGTGTTAATACTGCAGGAGTGGGTCCTGTACACACAATGACACAGTGAAGAATTCCCCAATGCTACAGAATAAGTCTCAGTGTTTACACTGCAGGAGTGGGCACTGTACCCACACTGACACAGTGAGGATTCCCCAATGCTGCAGGATAAGACTCAGTGTTAATACTCCAGGAGTGGGCCCTGTACCCACACTGACACAGTGAGGATTCCCCAATGCTGCAGGATAAGGCTCAGTGTTAATACTGCAGCAGTGGGTCCAGCACCCACACTGACACAGTGACCGATTCCCCAATGTGGCAGAATAACGCTCAGTGTTAATACTGCAGGAGTGGGTCCAGGATCCACACTGCCACAGTGAGGACTTCCCCAATGCTACAGGATGAGGCTCAGTGTTAACACTGCAGGATTGGGTCCTGTACCCACACGGACACAGTGAGCGATTCCCAATGCTGCAGAATAAGTTTCAGTGTTAATACTGCAGGAGTCAGTGAGGTACCCACACTGACACAGTGAGGATTCCCCAATGCGACAGGATGAGGCTCAGTGTTAAGACTGCAGGAGTGGGTCCAGTACCCACACTGAGACAGTGAGGAATTCCCCAATGCTACAGGATAAGGCTCAGTGTTAATACTGCAGGAGTGGGTCCAGTACCCACACTGACACAGTGAGGAATTCCCCAATGCTACAGGATGAGTCTCAGTGTTAACACTGCAGGAGTGGGTCCTCTACTCAGAAGGAAACAGTGAGGATTCCTCAAGGCTGCAGGATAAGGCACAATGTTAATACTGCAGGAGTCGGTGTAGTACCCACACTGACACAGTGAGGATTCTCCAATGCTGTAGGATAAGGCCAGTGTTAATACTGCAGGAGTTGGTCCAGTACCCACTCTGACACAATGAGGGATTCCGCAATGCTGCCGGATTAGACTAAGCGTTAATAGTGCAGGAGTGAGTCCAGTACCCACAATGACACAGTGAGGAATTCACCAATGCTACAGGATTATACTCAGTGTTAATACTACAGGAGTGGGTCCAGTAACCGCACTGACACAGTGAGGGATTCGCAATGCTGCTTGATTAGGCTCAGTGTTAATATTACAGGAATGTGTCCAGTACCCACACGGACAGAGTGAGGATTCACCAATGCTGCAGGATAAGGCTCAGTGTTAATACTGCAGGAGTGGGTCCTGTACTCACACGGACAGAGTGAGGATTAGCCAATGCTGCAGGATGAGGCTCAGTGTTAATAATGCAGCAGTGGGTCCGGTACCCACACTGACACAGTGAGGGTTTCCCCAATACTGCAGGATGAGGCTCAGTGTTAATACTGCAGGAATGTGTCCTGTACCAAGGCTGACACAGTAGGGATTCCCCAATGCTGCAGGATAAGACTCCGTGTTACGACTGCAGGAATGGGTCCAATACCCACATTGACAAAGTGAGGATTCCCCAAAGCTGCAGGATAAGGCTCAGTGTTAATACTGCAGGAGTGGGTACAGTACCCGCACTGACACAGTGAGGATTCCGTAATGCTGCAGGTTAAAGCTCAGTGTTAATACTGCAGGAGTGGGTCCAATACCAAAACTATCACAGTGAGGATTCCCGAATTCTGCAGGATAAGGCTCAGTCTTAATACTGCAGGAATGGGTCCAGTACCTTCACTGCCACAGTCAGAATTCCTTAATTCTGCAGGATAAGGCTCAGTGTGAATACTGCAGGTTTGGATTCTGTACCCACACTGACACCGTGAGAGATTCCCCAATGCTTCACGATGAGGCACAATGTTAACACTGCAGGAGTGTTTCCAGTACCCACACTGACACAGTGAGGCATTCCCCAATGCTGCAGGATAAGTCTCAGTGTTAAGACTGCAGTAGTGGGTCCAGTACCCGCACTGATACTGGGAGGGTTTCTCCAATGCTACTGGATCAAGCTCATTGTTAATACTGCAGGAGTGGGTCCAGTGCCAAAACTAAAACAGTGATGCTTCCATAATGCTGAAGGATAAAGCTCAGTCTTAAAGCTGCATGAGTGGGACCTGTACCCACACTGACACATTGAGCGATTCCTCAATGCTGCAGGATAAGGCCAGTGTTAATACTGCAGGAGTGAGTCCAGTACCCACACGGACAGAGTGAGTGATTCCCCAATGCTGCAGGATAAGGCTCACTATTAATACTGCAGGAGTGGGTCCAGTAGCCACGCTGACACATTGAGGCATTCCCCAATGCTGCAGGTTAAGGCTCAGTGTTAATACTGCAGGAGTGGGTCGAGTACCCACACTGACACATTGAGAGATTCTCCAATGCTGCAGGGTAAGGCTCAGTGTTAATACTGCAGGAGTGGTCCAGTAACCAACCACACTGACAAAGTGAGTGATTCCCCAAATCTGAAGAACAAGTCTCAGTGTTAATACTGCTGGAGTCGGTGAGGTACCCACACTGACACAGTGAGTGATTCCCCAATGCTGCAGGATAATGCTCATTGATAATACGGCAGGAGTGGGTCCTGTGCTCACAAGGACACAGTGATGATTCCCCAATGCTGTAGGATAAGGCTCAGTGTTAATACTGCAGGAGTGTGCCCTGGACTCACAAGGACACAGTGAGGATTCCCCACTGCTGCAGGATAAGGCTCAGTGTTAATTTTGCAGGAGTTGGTCCTGTACTCACAAGGACATAGATGAGGATTCCCCAATGCTGCAGGATAAGGCACAGTGTTAATACGGCAGGAGTGGGTCCAGTACCCACATTGACACAATGAGGATTCCCCAAAGCTGCAGGATAATGCTCAGTGTTAATACTGCAGGAGTGGGTCCAATACCAACACTATCACAGAGAGGATTCCCGAATTCTGCAGGATAAGGCTCAGAGTTAATACTGCAGGAGTGGGTCCAGCACCCACACTGAAAAGTGAGGGATTCCACAATGCTGCAGGATAAGGCTCAGTGTTAATACTGCAGGAGTGGGTCCAGTACCAACACTGACACAGTGAGGATTCCACAATGCTGAAGGATAAAGCTCAGTGTTAAAACTGCAGGAGTGGGTTCTGTACCCACACTGACACAGTGAGGGATTCCCCAATGCTGCAGGATGAAGATCAGTATTAATACTACAAGAGTGGGTCCAGTAACCGTACTGACACAGTGAGGGATACGTAATGCTGCTTGATAATGCTCAGTGTTAATACAGCTGGAGTGGCTCCTATACCCACACGGACACAATGAGGTATTCCCCAATGCTGCAGGATAAGAATCAGCGTTAATACTGCAGGAGAGGGTCCAGTACCAACACTGACACAGTGAGGATTCCCCAATGCTGCAGGATAAGGCCAGTATTAATACTGCAGCAGTGGGTCCAGTACCTATACGGACAAAATGAGGGGTTCCCCAATGCTGCAGTATAAGGGTCAGTTTAAATACTGCAGGAGTGAGTTCAGTACCCACACGGACACAGTTTGGATTCCACAATGCTGCAGGATAAGGCCAGTGTTAATTCTGCAGCAGTGGGTCCTATACCCACACTGACACAGTGAGGGATTCCCAATGCTGCTTGATAAGAATGTGTCTTCATACTGCAGGAGTGGGTCCTGTATCTACACTGACACAGTGAGGATTCCCAAATTCTGCAGGATATGTTTCAGTGTTAATACTGCAGGAGAGGGCCCAGTACCAACACTGACACAGTGAGGGATTCCCCAAAGCTGTAGGATCAGGCTCAGTGTTAATACTGCAGGATTGGTTCCAGTACCCGCACTGACACAGTGAGGGATTCCCCAATGCTGCAGGATAAGGCTCAGTTGTAATACTGCAGGAGTGGGTCCAGTGCACACACTGACACTGTGAGAGATTCCCCAATGCTGTAGGATAAGGCTCAGTGTGAATACTGCCAGAGTGGGTCCAGTATCCACACTGACACAGTGAGGGATTCGCAATGCTGCTTGATAAGGCTCAGTGTAAGCACTGCAGAAGTCGGTCCTGTACCCACACTGACACAGTGAGGGATTCTCCAATGCTGCAGGATAAGGCTCAGTGTTGATACTGCAGTAGTGGGTCCAGTATCCACACTGACACAATGAGGATTCCCAAATTCTGCAGGATAAGGCTCATTGTTAAGACTGCAGGAGAGGGTCCAGTACCCACACTGACACAGTGAGGGATTCCCCAATGCTGTAGGATCAGGCTCAGTGTTAATACTGCAGGAGTGGGTCCAGTACCAACACTGACACAGTGAGGGATTCCCCAATGCTGCAGAATAAGGCTCAGAGTTAATACTGCAGGAGTGGGTCCACTACCCACACTGACACAGTGAGGGATTCCCCAATGCTGCAGGATAAGGCTCAGTGTTAATTCTGCTGGAGTGGGTCCAGTACCAACACTGACATAGTGAGGGATTCACCAATGCTGCAGGATAAGACTCAGTGTTAATACTGCAGGAGTGCTTCCAGTACCCACACTGACACAGTGAGGTTTCCACAATTCTGCAGGATAAGGCTCAATGTTAATACTGCTGGAGTGCGTACAGCACCCACACTGACACAGTGAGTGATTCCCCAATGCTGCTGGATCAGGCTCAGTGTTAATACTGCAGGAGTGTGTAATGTACCCTCACTGACACAATGTGGGATTCGCCAATGCGGCAGGATAAGGCTCAGTGTTCATACTGCAGGAGTGTGCCCATGCCCACACTGACACAGTGAGGATTCCCCAATGCTGCAGGATAAGGCCCAGTTTTAATACTGCAGGAGTGGGTCCAGTACCTACACTGACACAGTGAGGGATTCCCCAATGCTGCAGGATTCGGCTCAGTGTTAATACTGCTGGAGTGGGTCCGGTACCCACACTGACACGGTGAAGAATTTCCCAATGCTATGGACTCTCACAACTTCAAGAGGCTGCAGCATGACTTGGATTGGTTTGGTGAGTTGTCAAATGCATGGCAAATGCAGGATAATGTAGATAAATGTGAAGTTACCCACTTTGGTTGCAAAAGCTGGAAGGCAGAATATTATCTTAATGTCAACAGATTACAAAAAGGTGAGGTGTAACAAGACTTAGGTATCATGGTACATGAGTCATTGAAAGTTGGCATACAGATGCCACAGAGAGTGAAGATGGTAATTGGCATGTTGGCCTTCATAGCGAGAGGATTCGAGTGTTGGAGCAAGGAGGTCTTAATGCATTTCTATTGGACCTTCGTGAGGTCACTACTTGAACATTGTGTTGAGTTTTGTTATCCTTATCTGAGGAAGGATATTCTTGTTACTGACGGAGTGCAGCGAAGGTTCACCAGACTGACTCCCAGGCCTGGATGGCAGGACTGACATATGAAGAAAGATTGGATCAACTAAGCTTATAATCGCTGGAATTTAGAAGAATGAGAGGGGAACTCATGGAAACATATACAAATCTGACGGGATTGGACAGGTTAGATGCAGGGAGAATGTTCTCGATGTTGGGGACGTCCAGAACCAGGGGTCTCAGCCTAAGGATAAGGGGTAGGCCATTTAGGAACGAAATGATGAGAAACTTCTACACTTAGAGAATTGTGAACCTGTGGAATAATCTACCAAGAAAGTTGTTGAGGACAGTTCGTTACATATATTCAAAACGGATTTAAATGTGTCCCCAACGGCTAAAGGGATGAAGGGGTATAGAGAGAAAGCAAGAATGGGGAACTGATGTTGCATTATCAGCCACGATTATATTGAATGCTCGTAGGCTCACGATGTATGGAACATGATCCACGTTGTCCAAAGCCTCGTGATAATTCTTGATAACAAGGGGCAGCGCTGTGTGTTGGGGGCAGGTTGGTATTGGATCTTTCTCTTACAGACGTTTAGTGTAACGCCCATCCTCTCGTATGTCTCGGTGAAGGTGTTTATGATGGCATTGTGTTCGGACAACAAATGTGCGCAGACACAGGCATCGTTGGCATACTGTTGACCCATGAAGGAGGTTGGGATGAACTTCCTTCTGGCCGGGAGACGGCTGATGTTGAACAGATTCCCGTTTGTCCTATAATTTAGCTCCTCTCCAGCGGGGAGCTTGCTGAACGTGGGATGGAGCATAGCAGCAAGGAAAATTTGGAAGAGTGTGGTGTAATGAAACAGTCTTGCTTGACCCCGGTCCATACGTGGAATGGTTATATGGTGGAAACATTGACCTGGAGCACAGCTGGCATTTCATCCTGGAGCATGCTGATAAAACTTTAAATGCAGCCGAAACTGAAGAGGTCACCCCATAATCCCTCACGGTTGACAGTGTTGGAGGTTTTCGTGAGATAAAAGAAGGCCAGGTACAAGTGTTGGTGCTATTCCCTGCATTTCTCTTGTAGTTGCTGCGTGGTGAAGATCTTATTCATTGAGCCAATTTGTGGGCGGTATCCGCATTGGGACTCTGGGAGGAGTTCTTCAGCCACAGGGAGCAGGTGGTTGAGGAAAATCTTTCCAATTACTTTGTCATTGGTCGAGAGCAGTCAGATTCCTCTGTAGTTACCGCAGTCGGACGCGTCACCATTCTTTATAATAATCACAATTGACGCTACTATGAGATCTCCTGGCATGATCTCCTCCTTCCAGATAAGACAGATGAGGTGATGAATCCGTGCCAGTAGTGCTTCGCCGCCAAGCGTCAGTACTTCCGAGGGGATTCCATCTGCTCCTGAGGCCTTGTTGTCGGACGACCTTTTCAAACTTGTGCCAAGCTGTGGTTATGTCAAGGAGGTGTTGGGTAGCCTACTGTGGGATGCAATCAAGTACTCCCATTTCGAAGTCAGATTGTTGGAGGCGAATATCCTCGAAGTGTTCTTTCCAGCGGGCACTGACAGCCTCACTGTTGTTGATCAGCATCATTCCGTTCTTGGCTTTCAGTGGAATAGGATCGTGGGCCATAGGTTCGACCACACTGAAAAATCCACCAACGTCATGATTGTCGGCTAGATGCTACATCTCCTGCGCTAATAATTATCTCTTAGTTGTAGATTCTTTATTAAATTCACGTTCTCTATTAGTATGAGCTTCTATAATATTCTGAGGGGCTGTATTAGTTTGAGTTTCTCAAACAGTTTGAGGTATATTATTTTAGGTGGCTCTATTTGTTTGAGGTTCTCATATTGGTTTGAGTTTCTCTCATCGTTTGAGGATCTATTTTAGCCTGAGTATCTGTAACTGGTTGGAAGTGTTATATTATTTTACGCTGCTGTATTTATTTGAGATTCTGTATGAATTTGAGGGTTTTTATCAGTTTGAGTGTCTTCAGTAGTTTGAGGTTCTCAAGTAGTTTGCGGTTATCTATTAATTTGAGGTTCTCTATTAGTTTTAAGGTCTGCATTAATTAGTGATTATCTATTAGTTTGATGGACCGAATTAGTTTGATGGACTGTATTAGTTTGAGGAAATGTATTAGTTTGATGGACTGTATTAGTTTGAGTGGCTGTATTAGTTTGATGAACTGCATTCGTTTGTGAGACTGTATTAATTTGAGGGGCTGTATTAGTTTGGTGGACGGTATTAGTTTGAGGGACTGCATTAGTTTGAGGGGCTGTATTATTTTGAGGGACTGTATTAGTTTGATGGACTGTATTAGTTGGATGGACTGCATTAGTTTCAGGCGCTGTATTAGTTTGATGTACTGTACTAGTTTGAGGCGCTGTATTAATTTGATGGACTGTATTAGTTTGGGGGACTGTATTCGTTTGATAGACTGTATTAGTTTGATGGATTGTATTAGTTTGATGTACTCTATTAGTTATAGGGACTGAATTAATTAGATGGACTGTATTAGTTTGATCGACTATATTTGTTTGAGGAACAGTATTAGTTTGAGGGACTGTATTAGTTTGAGGGGTGGTATTAGTTTGAGCGGCGGTATTGGTTTGAGGGTACTTATTAGTTTGAGTGTCTGTATTAGTTTGAAGGACTGTATTAGTTTGAGGGACTGCATTAGTTTGATGGACTGTATTAGTTTGAGGGACTGTATTAATTTGAGAGGCTGTATTAGTTTGATGCACTGTATTAGTTTGAGGGACTGCATTAGTTTGAGGGGCTGTATTATTTTGAGGGACGGTATTAGTTTGATCGATTGTATTAGTTTGATGGACTGCATTAGTTTGAGGCGCTGTATTAGTTTGAAGGACTGTACTAGTTTGAGGGTCTGTATTAGTTTGATGGACAGCATTAGTTTGAGGCGCTGTATTAGTTTGATGGACTGTATTAGTTTGAGGGGCTGTATTAGTTTGATGGACTTTATTAGTTTGAGGGGCTGTATTAGTTTGATGGACTATATTAGTTTGATGGACTGTATTAGTTTGATGGACTGTATTAGTTTGAGAGATTGCATTAGTTTGATGGACAATATTAGTTTGATGGATTGCATTATTTGGGGGCTGTATTAGTTTGATGGACAGTATTAGTTTGAGGGGCTGTATATGTTTGATGGACTGTATTAGTTTGAGGGGCTGTATTAGTTTGATGGACTGTATTAGTTTGATGGACTGTATTAGTTTGAGGGGCTGTATTAATTTGATGGACTATATTATTTTGATGGACTGTATTAGTTTGATGGACTGTATTAGTTTGAGAGATTGCATTATTTTGATGGACTATATTAGTTTGATGGACTGTATTAGTTTGATGGACTGTATTAGTTTGAGAGATTGCATTAGTTTGATGGACAATATTAGTTTGGTGGACTGTATTAGTTTGAGCGGCTGTATTCGTTTGAGGGTCCTGATTCATTTGAGGGTCTGTATTAGTTTGAGGGACTGTATTAGTTTGAGGGACAGCATTAGTTTGATGGACTTTATTAGTTTGAGGGACTGTATTAATTTGAGGGGCTGTATTAGTTTGATGGACTGTGTTAGTTCAAGGGACTGTATTAGTTTGATGGACTGCATTAGTTTGAGGCGCTGTATTAGTTTGATGGACTGTATTAGTTTGATGGACTGTATTAGTTTGAGGGGCTGTATTAGTTTGATGGACTGCATTAGTTTGAGGCACTGTATTAGTTTGATGGACTGTATTAGTTTGAGGCACTGTATTAGTTTGATGGACTGTATTAGTTTGAGGGGCTGTATTAGTTTGATGGACTGCATTAGTTTGAGGCATTGTATTAGTTTGATGGACTGTATTAGTTTGAGGGGCTGTATTAGTTTGATGGACTGCATTCGTTTGAGGCGCTGTATGAGTTTGATGCACTGTATTAGTTTGAGGGGCTGTATTAGTTTGATGGACTGTATTAGTTTGATGGAATGCAATAGTTTGAGGGACTGCATTAGTTTGAGGGGCTGTATTATTTTAAGTGACCGCATTAGTTTGAGGGGCTGTATTAGTTTGAGGGACTGTATTAGTTTGAGGGGCTGTATTATTTTAAGGCACTGTATTAGTTTGATTGTCTGTATTAGTTTGATGGACTGCATTAGTTTGAGGCGCTGTATTAGTTTGATGGACTGTACTAGTTTGAGGGGCTGTATTAATTTGATGGACTGCACTAGTTTAAGGGGCTGTATTAGTTTGATGGACTGCATTCGTTTGAGGCGCTGTAGTAGTTTGATGCACAGTATTAGTTTGAGGGGCTGTATTAGTTTGATGGACTGTATTAGTTTCATGGAATGCAATAGTTTGAGGGACTGCATTAGTTTGAGTGGCTGTATTATTTTGAGTGACCGCATTAGTTTGAGTGGCTGTATTAGTTTGAGGGACTGTATTAGTTTGAGGGGCTGTATTATTTTGAGGCACTGTATTAGTTTGATTGACTGTATTAGTTTGATGGACTGCATTAGTTTGAGGCGCTGTATTAGTTTGATGGACTGTACTAGTTTGAGGGGCTGTATTAATTTGATGGACATCATTAGTTTGAGGCGCTGTATTAGTTTGATGCACTGTATTAGTTTGAGGGGCTGTATTAGTTTGATGGACTGTATTAGTTTGATGGACTGTATTAGTTTGATGGACTGTATTAGTTTGAGAGATTGCATTAGTTTGATGGACAATATTAGTTTGATGGACTGCATTAGTTTGGGGGCTGTATTCGTTTGAGGGACTGTATTACTTTCAAGGGCTGTGTTAGTTGGTGGATTGTATTAGTTTGATGGACTGTATTAGTTTGAGGGATTGCATTAGTTTGAGGTGCTGTATTATTTTGCGGGACTGCATTAGTTTGATGGACTGTATTAGCTTGAGAGTCTGCGTTAGTTTGAGGGGCTGTATTAGTTTGATGGACTGTATTAGTTTGATGGACTGTATTAGTTTGAGGGGCTGTATTAGTTTGATGGACTGCATTAGTTTGAGGCATTGTATTAGTTTGATGGACTGTATTAGTTTGAGGGGCTGTATTAGTTTGATGGACTGCATTCGTTTGAGGCGCTGTATGAGTTTGATGCACTGTATTAGTTTGAGGGGCTGTATTAGTTTGATGGACTGTATTAGTTTGATGGAATGCAATAGTTTGAGGGACTGCATTAGTTTGAGGGGCTGTATTATTTTAAGTGACCGCATTAGTTTGAGGGGCTGTATTAGTTTGAGGGACTGTATTAGTTTGAGGGGCTGTATTATTTTAAGGCACTGTATTAGTTTGATTGTCTGTATTAGTTTGATGGACTGCATTAGTTTGAGGCGCTGTATTAGTTTGATGGACTGTACTAGTTTGAGGGGCTGTATTAATTTGATGGACTGCACTAGTTTAAGGGGCTGTATTAGTTTGATGGACTGCATTCGTTTGAGGCGCTGTAGTAGTTTGATGCACAGTATTAGTTTGAGGGGCTGTATTAGTTTGATGGACTGTATTAGTTTCATGGAATGCAATAGTTTGAGGGACTGCATTAGTTTGAGTGGCTGTATTATTTTGAGTGACCGCATTAGTTTGAGTGGCTGTATTAGTTTGAGGGACTGTATTAGTTTGAGGGGCTGTATTATTTTGAGGCACTGTATTAGTTTGATTGACTGTATTAGTTTGATGGACTGCATTAGTTTGAGGCGCTGTATTAGTTTGATGGACTGTACTAGTTTGAGGGGCTGTATTAATTTGATGGACATCATTAGTTTGAGGCGCTGTATTAGTTTGATGCACTGTATTAGTTTGAGGGGCTGTATTAGTTTGATGGACTGTATTAGTTTGATGGACTGTATTAGTTTGATGGACTGTATTAGTTTGAGAGATTGCATTAGTTTGATGGACAATATTAGTTTGATGGACTGCATTAGTTTGGGGGCTGTATTCGTTTGAGGGACTGTATTACTTTCAAGGGCTGTGTTAGTTGGTGGATTGTATTAGTTTGATGGACTGTATTAGTTTGAGGGATTGCATTAGTTTGAGGTGCTGTATTATTTTGCGGGACTGCATTAGTTTGATGGACTGTATTAGCTTGAGAGTCTGCGTTAGTTTGAGGGGCTGTATTAGTTTGATGGACTGTATTAGTTTGATGGACTGTATTAGTTTGATGGACTGTATTAGTTTGAGAGATTGCATTATTTTGATGGACTATATTAGTTTGATGGACTGTATTAGTTTGATGGACTGTATTAGTTTGAGAGATTGCATTAGTTTGATGGACAATATTAGTTTGGTGGACTGTATTAGTTTGAGCGGCTGTATTCGTTTGAGGGTCCTGATTCATTTGAGGGTCTGTATTAGTTTGAGGGACTGTATTAGTTTGAGGGACAGCATTAGTTTGATGGACTTTATTAGTTTGAGGGACTGTATTAATTTGAGGGGCTGTATTAGTTTGATGGACTGTGTTAGTTCAAGGGACTGTATTAGTTTGATGGACTGCATTAGTTTGAGGCGCTGTATTAGTTTGATGGACTGTATTAGTTTGATGGACTGTATTAGTTTGAGGGACTGTATTAGTTTGATGGACTGCATTAGTTTGAGGCACTGTATTAGTTTGATGGACTGTATTAGTTTGAGGCACTGTATTAGTTTGATGGACTGTATTAGTTTGAGGGGCTGTATTAGTTTGATGGACTGCATTAGTTTGAGGCATTGTATTAGTTTGATGGACTGTATTAGTTTGAGGGGCTGTATTAGTTTGATGGACTGCATTCGTTTGAGGCGCTGTATGAGTTTGATGCACTGTATTAGTTTGAGGGGCTGTATTAGTTTGATGGACTGTATTAGTTTGATGGAATGCAATAGTTTGAGGGACTGCATTAGTTTGAGGGGCTGCATTATTTTAAGTGACGGCATTAGTTTGAGGGGCTGTATTAGTTTGAGGGACTGTATTAGTTTGAGGGGCTGTATTATTTTAAGGCACTGTATTAGTTTGATTGTCTGTATTAGTTTGATGGACTGCATTAGTTTGAGGCGCTGTATTAGTTTGATGGACTGTACTAGTTTGAGGGGCTGTATTAATTTGATGGACTGCACTAGTTTAAGGGGCTGTATTAGTTTGATGGACTGCATTCGTTTGAGGCGCTGTAGTAGTTTGATGCACAGTATTAGTTTGAGGGGCTGTATTAGTTTGATGGACTGTATTAGTTTCATGGAATGCAATAGTTTGAGGGACTGCATTAGTTTGAGTGGCTGTATTATTTTGAGTGACCGCATTAGTTTGAGTGGCTGTATTAGTTTGAGGGACTGTATTAGTTTGAGGGGCTGTATTATTTTGAGGCACTGTATTAGTTTGATTGACTGTATTAGTTTGATGGACTGCATTAGTTTGAGGCGCTGTATTAGTTTGATGGACTGTACTAGTTTGAGGGGCTGTATTAATTTGATGGACATCATTAGTTTGAGGCGCTGTATTAGTTTGATGCACTGTATTAGTTTGAGGGGCTGTATTAGTTTGATGGACTGTATTAGTTTGATGGACTGTATTAGTTTGATGGACTGTATTAGTTTGAGAGATTGCATTAGTTTGATGGACAATATTAGTTTGATGGACTGCATTAGTTTGGGGGCTGTATTAGTTTGAGGGACTGTATTACTTTCAAGGGCTGTGTTAGTTGGTGGATTGTATTAGTTTGATGGACTGTATTAGTTTGAGGGATTGCATTAATTTGAGGTGCTGTATTATTTTGCGGGACTGTATTAGTTTGATGGACTGTATTAGCTTGAGAGTCTGCGTTAGTTTGAGGGGCTGTATTAGTTTGATGGACTGTATTAGTTTGATGGAATGCAATAGTTTGAGGGACTGCATTAGTTTGAGGGGCTGTATTATTTTGAGTGACTGCATTATTTGAGGGGCTGTATTCGTTTGCGGGACTGCATTAGTTTGAGGGGCTGTATTATTTTGAGGCACTGCATTAGTTTGATTGACTGTATTAGTTTGATGGACTGCATTAGTTTGAGGCACTGTATTAGTTTGATGGACTGCACTAGTTTGAGGGGTTGTATTAGTTTGATGGACTGCATTAGTTTGAGGCGCTGTATTAGTTTGATGCACTGTATTAGTTTGAGGGGCTGTATTAGTTTGATGGACTGTATTAGTTTGATGGACTGCATTAGTTTGATGGACTGTATCAGTTTGAGTGGCTGTATTAGTTGATGGACTGTATTAGTTTGAGGGGCTGTCTTCGTTTGTGGGAATGTATTAGTTTGAGGCACTGTATTAGGTTGAGTAGCTGTGTTAGTCTGAGGGACTATATAACTTTGAGGGCCTGTATTAGTTTGAGGGACTGTATTTGTTTCAGGAGCTGTATTAGTTTGAGGTTCTCCCTCAGTTTGAGGTTCTTGATTATGATGAGTTCTCCAATGCTTTGACCGGTTGTATTAGTTTTAGATTGTCTGTTACTTTGAGGAAATATATTAATTTTAGCTTCTCGAAAAGTTTGTATTGTTGTATTATTTTAAGCGGCTGTATTTGTCTTAGATCCTCTACGGCTATTAGGAGAACTATTAATTTGACGTTCTTTATTCGTTTGATGGACTGTATGAGTTTGATCGACTATATTAGTTTGAGGGACAGTATTAGTTTGAGGGTCTGAATTAGTTTGATGTACTTTATTAGTTTGATGGATTCTATTAGTTTGAGGGACTGAATTAGTTAGATGGACTGTATTAGTTTGATCGACTATATTAGTTTGAGGGACAGTATTAGTTTGAGGGGCTGTGTTAGTTTGCGGGAGTGCATTAGTTTGATGGACAGTATTAGTTTGAGCGACTTTATTAATTTGAGGGGCTGTATTAGTTTGATGGACTGTATTAGTTTGAGGGACTGTATTAATTTGAGGGACTGTATTAGTTAGAGGGGCTGTATTAGTTTGATGGACTGTATTAGTTTGATGGACTGTATTAGCTTGAGGGATTGCATTAGTTTGAGGTGCTGTAATATTTTGAGGGACTGTATTAGTTTGATGGACGGTATTAGTTTGATGCACGGTATTAGCTTGAGAGACTGCGTTAGTTTGAGGGTCTGTTTTAGTTTGAGAGACTCTATTAGTTTGAAGGGCGGTATTAGTATGACGGACTGTATTAGTTTGAGTGGCTGTATGTGTTGATAGACTGTATTAGTTTGAAGGGCTGTATTAGTATGACGGACTGCATTAGTTTGAGTGGCTGTATGTGTTGATGGACTGTATTAGTTTGATGGTCTGTTTTAGTTTGAGAGACGATATAAGTTTGAGGGCCTGTATTAATTTGAGGGACTGTATGAGTTTAAGCGTCTGCATTAGTTTGAGGTTCTCCCTCAGTTTGAGGTTCTCTATTATGATGAGTTCTCCAACGCTTTGAGCGGTTGTATTAGTTTGAGATTCTCTATTACTTTGAAGAAATATATTAATTTTAGCTTCTTAAAAAGTTTGTATTGTTGTATTATTTTTAGCGGCTGTATTTGTCTTAGATCCTCAACGGGTATTAGGAAATCTATTCATTTCACGTTCTTTATTCTTTTGATGGACTGTATTAGTTTGATGGACTCTATTAGTTTGAGGGGCTGCTTTAGTTTGAGGGGCTGTATTAGTTTGATGGACTGTGTTAGTTTGAGGGACTGTATTAGTTTGAGGGACTGTATTAGTTTGAGGGACTGTATGAGTTGGATGGATTGTATTAGTTTGATTTAGTCTATTAGTTTGAGGGACTGAATTATTTAGATGGACTGTATTAGTTTGATCCACGATATTAGTTTGAGGGTCTGTATTAGTTTGAGGGACTCTATTAGTTGAGGGACTGTATTAGTTTGAGGGGCTGCATTAGTTTGGAGACTGTATTAGTTGAGGGACTGTATTAGTTTGAGGAACTGTATTAATTTGAGGGGCTGTATTAGTTTGATGGACTGAATTAGTTTGAGGGACTTTATTAGTTTGAGAGACTGCATTAGTTTGATGGATTATATTAGTTTGATGTACAGCATTAGTTTGAGGGGCTGTATTAGTTTGAGGGACTGCATTAGTTTGAGGGGCTGTATTATTTTGAGGGACTGTATTAGTTTGATCGACTGTATTAGTTTGATGGATTGCATTAGTTTGAGGCGCTGTATTAGTTTGATGGACTGTACTAGTTTGAGGGCATGTATTAATTTGATGGACTGCACTCGTTTGAGGGGCTGTATGAGTTTGATGGACTGCATTAGTTTGAGGCACTGTATTAGTTTGATGGACTGCACTAGTTTGAGTGGCTGTATTACTTTGATGGACTGCATTAGTTTGAGGCGCTGTATTAGTTTGATGCACTGTATTAGTTTGAGGGGCTGTATTAGTTTGATGGACTGTATTAGTTTGATGGACTGTATTAGTTTGAGGGACTGTATTAGTTTGAGGAGCTGAATTATTTTGAGGGACTGTATTAGTTTGAGGGGCTGTATTAGTTTGACGGACTGCATAAGTTTGAGTGGCTGTATTAGTTGATGGACTGTATTAGTTTGAGGGGCTGTCTTAGTTTGTGGGAATGTATTAGTTTGAGGCACTGTATTAGGTTGAGGAGCTGTGTTAGTTTGAGGGACTATATAACTTTGAGGGCCTGTATTAGTTTGAGGGACTGTATTTGTCTAAGGGGCTGTATTAGTTTGAGGTTCTCCCTCAGTTTGAGGTTCTCGATTATGATGAGTTCTCCAATACTATGACCGGTTGTATTAGTTTTAGATTCTCTATTACTTTGAGGAAATATATTAATTTTAGCTTCTCGAAAAGTTTGTATTGTTGTATTAATTTAAGCGGCTGTATTTGTCTTAGATCCTCAACGGGTATTCGGAAATCTATTAATTTGACGTTCTTTATTCGTTTGATGGACTGTATGAGTTTGATGGACTGTATTAGTTTGAGGGGCTGCATTAGTTTGAGGGACTGAATTAGTTTGAGGGACTGTATTAGTTTGATGGACTGTATAAGTTTGATGGATTGTATTAGTTTGATGGACTCTATTAGTTAGAGGGAATTAATTAGTTAGATGGACCGTATTAGTTTGATCGACGATATTAGTTCGAGGGACAGTATTAGTTTGAGGGTCTGAATTACTTTGATATACTGTATTAATTTGATGGATTCTATAAGTTTGAGGGACTGAATTAGTTAGATGGACTGTATTAGTTTGATCGACTATATTAGTTTGAGGGACAGTATTAGTTTGAGGGGCTGTGTCAGTTTGAGGAAGTGCATTAGTTTGATGGACTGTATTAGTTTGAGGGACAGTATTAATTGGAGGGACTGTATTAGTTTGATGGACTGTATTAGTTTGAGGGACTGTCTTAATTTGAGGGACTTTATTAGTTTGAGGGGCTGTAATAGTTTGATGGACTGTATTAGTTTGATGGATTGCATTCGTTTGAGGTGCTGTATTATTTTGAAGGGCTGTATTAGTATGACGGACTGTATTAGTTTGAGTGGCTGTATGTGTTGATGGACTGTATTAGTTTGACGGTCTGTTTTAATTTGAGGAAAGTTATAAGTTTGAGGGCCTGTATTAATTTGAGGGACTGTATTAGTTTAAGCGTCTGCATTAGTTTGAGGTTCTCCCTCAGTTTGAGGTTCTCTATTATGATGAGTTCTCCAATGCTTTGAGCGTTTGTATTAGCTTGAGATTGTCTATTCCTTTGAGGAAATATATTAATTTTAGCTTCTTGAAAAGTTTGTATTGTTGTATTATTTTTAGCGGCTGTATTTGTCTTAGATCCTCAACGGGTATTAGGAAATCTATTCATTTGACCTTCTTTATTCGTTTGATGGACTGTATTAGTTTGAAGGACTCTATTAGTTTGAGGGGCTGCATTAGTTTGATGGAGTCTATTAGTTTGAGGGACTGAATTAAATAGATGGACTGTATTAGTTTGATCCACTATATTAGCTTGAGGGTCTGTATTAGTTTGAGGGACGGTATTAATTTGAGGGACTGTATTAATTTGAGTGGCTGTATTAGTTTGATGGACTGAATTAGTTTGAGGGACTTTATGAGTTTGAGAGACTGCATTAGTTTGATGGATTGTATTAGTTCGATGAACTGCATTAGTTTGAGGGGCTGTATTAGTTAGAGGAACTGTATTACTTTGAGGGGCTATATTAGTTTGACGGACTGTATTAGTTTGAGTGGCTGTATTAGTGTATGGACTGTATTAATTTGAGGGGCTGTCTTAGTTTGAGGGAATGTATTAGTTTGAGGCACTGTATTAGTTTGAGGAGCTGTATTCGTTTGAGGGACGATATAAGTTTGAGGTTCTGTATTAGTTTGAGGGACTGTATTAGTTTAAGGGGCTGTATTAGTTTGAGGTTCTCGCTCAGTTTGAGGTTCGCTATAAATATGAGTGTTCCAATGCTTTGAGCGGTTGTATTAGTTTTGGATTCTCTATTACTTTGAAGAAATATATTAATTTTAGCTTCTCGAAAAGATTGTATTGTTGTATTATTTTAAGCGGCTGTTTTTGTCTTAGCTGCTCAAAGGGTATTAGGAAATCTATTAATTTGACGTTCTTTATTCGTTTGATGGACTGTATTAGTTTGATGGACTGTATTAGTTTGAGGGACTGTATTAGTTTGAGGGGCTGTATTACTTTGACGGACTTTATGAGTTTGAGTGGCTGTATTAGTTGATGGACTGTATTAGTTTGAGGAGCTGTCTTAGTTTGAGTGAATGTATTAGTTTGAGGCACTGTATTAGTTTGAGGGGCTGTGTTAGTTTGAGGGACTATATTAGTTCAAGGGGCTGTATTAGTTTGAGGTTCTCCCTCAGTTTGAGGTTCTCTATTATCATGAGTTCTCCAATGCTTTGAACGGTAGTATTAGTTTTAGATTCTCTATTACTTTGAAAAAAATATATTAATTTTAGCTTCTCGAAAAGTTTGTATTGTTGTATTATTTTAAGCAGCTGTATTTGTCTTAAATCCTCAACGGGTATTAGGAAATCTATTCATTTGACGTTCTATATTCGTTTGATGGACTGTATTAGTTTGATGGACTGCATTAGTTTGATGGGATGCATTAGTTTGAGGGGCTGTATTAGTTTGATGGACTGTATTAGTTTGAGGGACTGTATTAGTTTGATGGACTGTATTAGTTTGATGACTGTATTAAGTTGAGGGGCTGTATTAGTTTGATGGACTGTATTAGTTTGAGGAACTGCATTAGTTTCAGGGACTGCATTAGTTTGAGGGGCTGTATTATTTTGACGGACTGTATTAGTTTGATGGACTGTATTAGTTTGATGGACTGCATTAGTTTGAGGCGCTGTATTAGTTTGATGGACTGTACAAGTTTGAGGGGCTGTATTAGTTTGATGGACTGCATTAGTTTGAGGCGCTTTATTAGTTTGATGGACTGTATTAATTTGACGGCTCTATTAGTTTAATGGACTGTATTAGTTTGATGGACCATATTAGTTTGAGGGACTGCATTAATTTTAGGGGCTGTATTATTTTGAGGGACTGTATTAGTTTGATGGACGGTATTAGTTTGAGGGGCTGTATTAGTTTGATGTAATGGACGATATTAGTTTGATGGACTATTAGTTTGAGAGACTGCATTAGTTTGATGGACTATATTAGTTTGATGGACTGCATTAGTTTGAGGGGCTGTATTAGTTTGAGGGACTGTATTAGTTTGATTGGCTGTATTAGTATGACGGACTCTATTAATTTGAGTGGCTGTGTTTGTTGATGGACTGTATTAGTTTGAGGGGCTGTCTTAGTTTGAGCGAATGCATTAGTTTGAGGCACTGTATTAGTTTGAGGGGCTTTTTTAGTTTGAGGTACTATATAAGTTTGAGTGCCTGTATTAGTTTGAGGAACTGTATTAGTTTAAAGGTCTGTATTAGTTTGAGGTTCTCCCTCAGTTTGAGGTTCTCTCTTATGATGAGTTATCCAATGCTTTGAGTGGTTGTATTAGTTTGAGATTCTCTATTACTTTGAGGAAATATATTAATTTTAGTTTCTCGAGAAGTTTGTATTGTTGAATAGCTACAGTTAAAGAAGGCAGCCACATCACAGAGTCCAGTCGAGCAGCCCTGAGAGACATACTCAAACAATGGGAATGTAATTATTTAATTACAACAGTCGAGTAAAGGACATCTCCCGAAACAATATGCGATCTCCAGTTTGGTCTGATGGTTTTTGAAACAACAACCCAATTGCTGGGCGAATACAACTGGAAACTTTCATGAGTTAATTAATGTGAGCAGAATTGTCCAGTCTTTGGGGTGTCCAATTTGAATCTCTGCAGTAAATATATTCGTTCACAACAGGGACTTTAATCGGTTGTCGTAATCTGTTTGTTCAAGTTTTAAAATAACTATTTTGAACGATGTTGCAACCTCCATGTCCCCGTGGAGAGCCCGCAGGGTATAACTTAAAGGCGCTGGAATTGAACCGCCTCAGAGTATAATTCAGGGAGATTGCCTGAAGCACGAAGGGGCACATCGTTTCACACAGACAATGCTTCCAATTCGACATGCCCAGAAAATATGCTACATGATCATTGCCATCATTGGTGTTCCTGGTAAGTGACTATAGCCATTGAAGTTGTGCAAATCTGTCTGTGAGCTGGTCTCAGGTTCTGCTTTGTGACTGATAATTATACATTCAGGACGAGTGGTCACTGGTATAGACACCTGATCGGTGATATCATTCCGTTCAGTCAAATGACCTGAATAACCACTGTGGTTTGATTCCATTGCTCCATCTGAACATAACCTTGGTTTTGTAACTAACAGGCTGATTGAATTATCAAGCTATTGTCTTCAGTCGAATGTTGTGTACTTTTCAATTAGTCCTTACTCCGCGCAACTATCTGAGAGAAGGTATTAGTAGGAATGTGTGTCACTTTAGGATTTACTGAGTGTGTGTCACGAACCGGTGTGGAACACTGTACCCCAGTGACCAGGTATTGCTGGGAGTGGGTGTCGCTGTACGATATACTGAGTGTGTGTCACTAACAGGTGTGGAACACTGTACTCCAGTGACCATGTATTGCTGGGAGTGTGTGTCACTGCAGGATATACTGAGTGTGGGTCACTAACTGGTGTGGAACACCGTACCCCAGTGACCATGTATTTCAGGGAGTGTGTCTCACTGTAGGACATACTTAGTGTGGGTCACAAACCGGTGTGGAACATTGTACCCCAGTGACCATGTATTACTGGGACTTTGTGAATCTGTAGGATATCCTGAGTGTGGGTCACTATCCGGTGGGGAACACTACCCCAGTGACCATGTATTACTGGGAGTGTCTGTCACTGTAGGATATACTCAATGTGAGTCACTAACTGGTGTCGAATTCCCTACACCAGTGACCGTGTATTGCTGGGAGTGTGTTTCACTGCAGGATATACTCAGTGCTGGTCACTAAGCAGTGTGGAACATGGTACGCCAGTGACCATGTATTACTGGGAGTGTGTGTCATTGTAGGATACACTCAGTGTGGGTCACCAACAGCGGGGAAACACTATACCCCAGTGACTATGTATTACAGGAAGTGTGTGTCACTGTCGGATATACTGAGTGTAGGTCACTAACCGGTGTGGAATACTGTACCCCAGTGACCATGTATTACTGGGAGTGTCTGTCACTGTAGGATATATTCAGTGTGGGTCACTAACCGGTGTGGAACACTGTTACCCAGTGACCATGTATTACTAGAAGTGTCAATCACTGTCGGATATTCTGAGTGTGGGTCACTATCACATGTGGAATACTGTACGCCATTGACCATATATTACTGGAAGTGTGTGTCACTGTAGGATTTACTGAGTCCGTGTCACTAACCGGTGTGGAACACTGTACCCCAGTGACCATGTATTACTGGGAGTGCTTGTCTTTGCAGGATATACTGATTGTGTGTCACTAACCGGTGTGGAACACTGTACCCCAGTGACCATGTATTACTGCGAGTGTCTGTCATTGTATGATTTACTGAGTGTGGGTCACTAACCGGTTTGGAACACTGTACCCCAGTGACCATGTATTACTGGAAGTGTGTGTAACTGTAGGAATTACTGAGTGTGTGTCACGAAGCGGTGTGGAACATTGTACTCCAGTGACCATGTATTCCTGGGAGTGTGTGTCACTGCAGGATATACTGAGTGCGGGTCACTAACCGTTGTGGAATACTGTACCCCAGTGACCATGTATTACTGGGAGTGTCTGTCACTGTAGGATATATTCAGTGTGTGTCACTAACCGGTGTGGAACACTGTTCCCAAGTGACCATGTATTACTGGAAGTGTGTGTAACTGTAGGAATTACTGAGTGTGTATCACGAAGCGGTATGGAACACTGTACTCCAGTGACCATGTATTACTGGAAGTGTGTGTAACTGTAGGAATTACTGAGTGTGTATCACGAAGCGGTATGGAACACTGTACTCCAGTGACCATGTATTCCTGGGAGTGTGTGTCACTGTAGCATATACTGAGTGCGGATCACTAACCGGTGTGGAACACCATACCCCAGTGATCATGTATTACTGGGAGTGCCTATCACCGCAGGATATACTCAGTGTCTGTCACTAACCGGTGTGGAACACCATACTCCAGTGACCATGTAATACTGGGAGTGTCTGTTTCTGTAGGATATACTCATTGTGAGAAACTAACTGGTGTGGAAGTCCGTACACCAGTGACGATATATTGCTGGAGTGTCTGTCACTGTAGGATATGCAGAATGTGGTTGACTTACCGGTGTGGAACACCATACCCCAATGACCATGTATTACTGGGAGTGTGTGTCACTGTAGGATAAACTGAGTATGGGTCACTAACCAGTGTGGAACACCGAACGCAATGATCATGTATTACTGGGAGTATGATTCACTGTCGGATATACTGAGTGTGGTCACTAACCGGTGTGAAACACTGTACCCCAGTGATCATATATTAATGGGAGTGTCTGTCACTGTAGGATATTCTGAATGTGGTCACTAACCGGTGTGGAATACTGTACCCCAATTGACCATGTATTAGTGGGAGTGTCTGTCACCGTAGGATATACTGAGTGTGGGTCACAAATCGATGAGGAACCCTGTACCCCAGTGACCATGTATTGCAAAGAGTGTGTGTCACTGTAGCATATACTGAGTGTGGGTCACTAACCGGTGTGGAACACTGTAACCTAGTGACCACGTATTACCGGATGTGTCTGTCACTGTAGTATATTCTGTGTGTTGTTCACTAGCCGGGGTGGAACACTGTACACCAGTGACGATGTATTACTGGGAGTGTGTATCACTGTGTGATATACTGAGTGTTGGTCGCATAGCGGTGTAGAACACCGTACGCCAGTGACCATGTATTAATGGGAGTGCGTGTCACTATAGGATATTCTGAATGTGGATTACTAACTATTGTGGAAGACTGTACCCAAGTGATCATGTATTACGGGGAGTGTGTGTCACTGCAGGATATACTGAGTGTGGGTCACTAACCGGTGTGGAACACCATACACCAGTGGCCATGTATTACTGGGAGTGTGTGTCACTGCAGAATATAAAGATTGTGGGTCAGTGTGTAGCCCAGTAAAACCGAGCTCCCCTGAACTCTCAGCGAATGGCGAGTTTCCCTGCGCCGATCGCCGCTGATAATTCTGAGTGCCCCATTTACAATTTAATTCACTCGCCATTCACACTGGAAGTCCTCTCGCCCTCACCGGCTTTGGGTTGGAAATGAAAACCCTTGCAGGTTGCTGATCCTGATCCTGACTCCAGTGCACTGCCCCTGCTGAAAGTACAAGTGCTGGACTTCTGGTCTGAACAATGTTCTATCGTCACACTCCACTGGTGTCGGTATGGGAGCTCGGATGGTCCCTAGCTATGCTGCCTTTTCTTGGGATACAGGGAACCTTCGTTATTCCAATTCTACTTCCGGTCTCGCGTTCACATATTGTTCAGATACATTGATGACTGTGTTCGCGCAATTTAATTTTCGAGCCATGAACTGGAAAATGTCCGAACTCGCACAAAGTCATGATCACCCATCAACTCACCCCTCTACTTTCTGACCGACATTGGCCCACGGTTAAAGAAGGCCACGCGTTTGAAAATTCTCATCCTTGTTTACAAATCTCTTCATGGCCTTGCACCTCCCTACCTCTGTAATCTTTTTCAGCCTCACAATCACTAATGATGTCTCCGCTCTTCAGATGCTGCCCTCTCGAACATCCCTCAAAATACTGCTCAACCATCGGTGGCCTTACCTTCAGCTGTTTGGGCCCTAAACTCTGGAATTCCCTCCCGAAACCTTTCCGCTTTACCAACCATCTTTCCATTTTAAAGACGGTCCTGAAAATCAACCTCTTTTAACAAGCTTTTGGTCATATGCCTTAATTTCTTCTTTTTTATCTCGGTGTCATGTTTCTGTGTTGTCCTGTTAACAATGCGTGAATCACCTTGGGATGTTTAACTACATTAAAGGCGTGATATAAATAAAAGTTATTGTTATTATTATCAATAATATTCGTTATTATTTACATTATTATTAATAATTATTATTATAATTACAATTATATAGTAAACCTTGATTCAAATTTACGCCGCTCTCTCTCCTTCACATGCTCCGTCTGACATTACCCTTCCCTTCCTCGACATCTCTAAGTCCATTTCCGAGGATAGGCTCTCTACAAATATCTACCATAATCCGGCCGACTCCTCCAGCTACCTTGATTATATGACCTCTCACTCAGCTTGCTGGAAGGACGCTATTACATTCTCCAAGTGACGCTGCCTGCGTTGCATCTGTTCCGATGATGCCACAAGACCATAAGAACATTAGAATTAGGAACAGGAGTAGGCCATCTAGCCCGTCGAGCCTGCTCCGCCATTCAATAAGATCATGGCTGATCTGGCCTTGGACTCAGCTCCACTTACCCGCCCTCTCCCCATAACCCTTAATTCCCTTTTGGTTAAAAATCTATCTGTGATTTGAATACATCCAATGAGCTAGCCTCAAATGCTTCCCTGGGCAAAGAATTCCACAGATTCACAACCCTCTGGGAGAAGAAATTCCTTCTAAACTCGGTTTTAAATTGGCTCGCCCGTATTTTGAGACTGTGCCCCCTAGTTCTAGTCACCCCGACCAGTGGAAACAACCTCTCTGCCTCTATCTTGTCTATCCCTATCATTATTTTAAATGTTTCTATAAGATCACCCATCATCCTTTTGAACTCCGACGAGTAAAGACCCAGTCTACTGAATCTATCATCATAATGTAATCCCCTCATCTGCGGAATCAACCTCGTGAATCGTCTCTGTATCCCCTCCAAAGCCAATATATCATTCCTTAAGTAAGGTGAACAAAACTGCACGCAGTACTCCAGGTGCGGCCTCACCAATACCCTATACAGTTGCAGCACGACCTCCCTGCTTTTGTACTCCATCCCTCTCGCAATGAAGGCCAACATTCCATTCGCCTTCCTGATTACCTGCTGCACCTGCAAACTAACTTTTTGGGATTCATGCACAAGGACTCCAAAAGAGTTTCAGGCACAAGGACCCCCAGGTCCCTCTGCACCGGAGCATGTTGTAATTTCTCCCCATTCAAATAATATTGCCTTTAATTGTTTTATTTCCAATGTGTATGACCTCACATTTTACGACATTGTATTACATCTGCCAAACCGTAGCCCATTCGCTTAACCTATCTAAATCTCCTTGTAGCCTCTCTGTGTCGTCTACACAACCCGCTTTCCCACTAATATTTGTTTCATCTACAAATTTTGTTACACTACACTCTGTCCCCTCTTCCAGGTCATCTATGTATATTCTAAACAGTTATGGTCCCAGCACCGATCCCTTTGGAACAACACTAACCACCGATTTCCAACCCGAAAAGGACCCATTTATCCTGACTCTCTGCTTTCTGTTAGCCAGCCAATTCTCGATCCATGCTAATATAATTCCTCTGACTCCGCGTACCTTTATCTTCTGCAGTAACCTTTTGTGTCGCACCTTAGCGAAAGTCTTTTGGAAATCTAAATCCATCACATCCATCGGTACACCGCTATCCACCATGATCGTTATATCCTCAAAGAATTCCAGTCGATTAGTTAAACATGATTTCCCCTTCATGAATCCATGTTGCGTCTGCTTGATTGCACTATTCCTAGCTAGATGTCAAGCTATTTCTTCCTTAATGATAGCTTCAAGCATTTTCCCCACTACAGATGTTAAACTAACCGGCGTATAGTTACCTGCCTTTTGTCTGCCCCCTTTTTTATACAGAGGGCTTACATTAGCTACTTTCCAATCCGATGGTACCTCACCAGAGTCCAGAGAATTTTGGTAGATTATAACAAATGCATCTGCTATAACTTCCGCCATCTCTTTTAATACCCTGGGATGCATTTCTTCAAGATCAGGGGACTTGTCTACCTTGAGTCCCATTAACCTGTCCAGCACTACCCCCGAGTGATAGTGATTGTCTCAAGGTCCTCCCTTCCCACATTCCCGTGACCAGCAATTTTTGGTATGGTTTTTGTGTCTTCCACTGTGAAGACCGAAGCAAAATAATTGTTTAATGTCTCAGCCATTTCCACATTTCCCATTATTAAATCCTCCTTCTCATTTTCTAAGGGACCAACATTTACTTGTGTCACTCTTTTCCGTTTTATATGTCGGTAGAAGCTTTTACTATCTGTTTTTATGTTTTGCACAAGTTTACTTTCGTACTCTATTTTTCCTTTATTTATTGTCATTCTTTGCTGTCGTTTAAAACTTTCCCAATCATCTAGTTTCCCTCTAACTTTGGCCAACTTATACGCATTGGTTTTTAATTTGATACTCTCCTTTATGTCCTTGGTTAGAAACATAGAAACATAGAAAATAGTTGCAGGAGTAGGCCATTCCTCACTTCGAGCCTGCACCGCCATTCAATGTGTTCATGGCTGAACATGCAACTTCAGTACCCCATTCCTGCTTTCTCGCCATACACCTTGATCCCCCGAGTAGTGTTGACTTCATCTAACTCCCTTTTGAATATATTTAGTGAATTGGCCTCAACTACTTTCTGTGGTAGAGAATTCCACAGGTTCAGCACTCTCTGGGTGAAGAAGTTTCTCCTCATCTCGGTCCTAAATGGCTTACCCCTTATCCTTCGACTGTGAGCCCTGGTTCTGGACTTCCGCAACTTTGTGAACTTTCTTCCTGCATCTAACCTGTCTAAACCCGTCAGAATTTTAAACGGCTGGTTATCGCTACTCTTACCGCCCTTCTTTTTCACTGGAATATATTTTGGTTGAGCACTATAAAAGAGCTGCTTAAAATCCTCCACTGTTCCTCAATTGTGCCACCGTTTAGTCTCTGCTCCCAGTCTACGTTTGCCAACTCTGGCCTCATCCCACTGTAGTCCCCTTTGTTTAAGCATAGTATGCTCGTTTGAGACACAAATTCCTCACCCTCAATCTGTATTACAAATTCAACCATAGTGTGATCACTCATTCCAAGAGGATCTTTTACCAGGAGACCGTTTACTTTTCCTGTCTCATTACAAAGGACCAGATCTAAGATAGCTTGCTCCCTTTTCGGTTCTGTAACATACTGTTCGAAGAAACAATCCCGTATGCATTCTATGAATTCCTCCTCAAGGCTACCCCATGCGATTTGATTTGACCAATCGATATGTAGGTTAAAATCCCCCATGATTACTGCCATTCCTTTTTCACAAGCCTCCATTATTCCCTTGATTATTGCCCGCCCCACCGTGCAGTTATTATCTGGGGGCCTATAAACTACGCCCACCAGTAATTTTTTCCCCTTACTATCTCTAATCTCCACCCACAACGATTTAACATTTTGTTCATTAGAACCAATATCGTATCTCACAACTGACCTGATATCATCCTGTATTAACAGAGCTGCCCCACCTCCTTTCCCTTCTTGTCTATCTTTCCGAATTTTCAGATACCCCTGTATGTTTAATTCCCAGTCTTGGCCACCTTGCAACCACGTTTCAGTAATGGCCACAAAATCATACCCATTTGTAACGATTTGTGCCGTCAGCTCATTTACTTTGTTTCGAATGCTGCTTGCGTTTAGGTAAAGTGTTTTATTACTAGTTATTAAACCATGATTTTTAGTTTTGACCCCTCCTGCATCCCCTTTATATTCATACATATTGTCCCTTCCTATCACCTTGTGTTTACACTTACCCCAGTGCTACTCTGCTCTGTTGCCTCCTGCCTTTTCCATCGTTTCTTGGGTTTCTGTTCATCTGAGCTCTCACCCACTTTAACGAGCTCAGAGCCGTCTCCGGGTTTCCCATCCCCCTGCCAAGCTACTTTAAAGCCCTCGCAACCGCACTATCAAATCCACCCGCGAGAACATTGGTCCCGTCTCTGTTGAGGTGCAACCTGTCCGACTTGTACAGCTCCCATCTACCCCAGAAGCGGTCCCAATTATTCAGGAAACTAAAGCCCTCCCTCCTACACCAATTTTCAGGCCACGTATTTATCTGACTAGACTTCCTATTTTAACCCTCACTAGTACGTGGCACTGGCAGTAATCCCGAGATTACCACCTTTGAGGTCCTGGCTTTCAATCTTACTCCTAGTTCCCTAAACTCAAATTTCAGGACCTCACCCCTCTTTCTACCGATGTCGTTGGTACCAATGTGGACCACAACCACTGGCTGTTCCCCTTCCCTCCCCAGAATGCCCTGCTCAATGAATGCTCAGTGACATCATTGACCCTTGCACCAGGGAGGCAACACACCATCCTGATGTCACTTTTGCTGCCGCAGAAGCGCCTATCTGCTCCCCTAACTATTGAGTCTCCTATCACCATAGCCCTTCCCGTCTTCTTCCTCCCCCGCAGTGCAGCTGAGCCACCCACGGTGTGTGGACTTGGCCCTGGCTGCACTCCCCAGAGGCAGCACCGCCCTCGCCAGTAGTCAGAATAGAGTTCCGTTGGAGAGCGTGAGGGCCACAGGGGACTCCTGCACTCCCTGCCTCGCCATACTCTTGTGTGCGACGGTCACCCATTGCCTATCCTCCTGTACCCTTTTAATCTGTGGGTTGACCAACGCCTGATCCACGTACCTCTCGTTCTTTCGGATGCTCCTCAGTGCCTCCAGCCTTCGGTCAAGCTCCGAGACTTGGCGCTCGAGGTGGAGGAGCTGGAGACACTTCCTGCACATGTGGTCATCCCCGTTGCCGGAAGCATCCAGGAATTCCCACATGGCACAGCTACTTACTTAGAAGCTACTGGCAATTGCCACTAACAATTTATTCCAGCCTCCAAATGGTTTCAAGAGAATAACCCTTAAAACTCACCCAATTACCAAACTCACAAATGCCACTCGATGTTGCTGCACTCCATGCTCTGCACGAGCTGCCTTTTTTAAACTTTATCCATTAGAGTGGGATAGTCTCAGGCGACGATGCCAGCTCCCACACCAGTGCTTTCAACCTGTCTTCCTTTTTCTGAGCTGAGGATACGTGTCCTCTGTGGTCCTCTTCCTGTGTGCCTGTAACCTAGTGTGGTGTGGGTAGGAGAGGAGGGACGAGGCAGAGTCATGGAGACAGTGACCAATTGAGTTAATAACTCGGGCTGAGGGGCTACAGTAGTGGGGTGCTTCTCCGGTCCCTGACCCCCTCTGGTTGATTATCTTCCTGCAGTGAACATGCCTTGTTCAGAGAAGGTTCACCAGACTGGTTCCTGAGATGAAGGTGTTGTCCTTTGAGGAAATGTTGAGCAGGTTGGGACTTTAATCGTTGAAGTTTAGAAGAATCAGAGGTGATCTTATTGAAAGGTATAAGATTGTGAGGGGGCTCGGCAGGCTAGATGCAGAGAGGGTGTTGCCCCTCGTGGGGGAATCTAGAACGAGGGGACATAGTTTCAGAATTTTCCCGATGTTGGGGAGTACAAAACCAAGCAACACAGTCTAAGGATAATGGGTAAGCCATTTAGGACCAAGATGAGGAGAAACTTATTCACTCGGAGAATTGTTAACCTGTGGAATTCCCTGCCCCAGAGAGTTGAAGATGCCAGTTCATTGGATATATTTAAGAGGGAGTTAGATATGGCCCTTATGGCTAAAGGGATCAAAGGGTATGGAGAGGAAGCAGGAAAGGGGTACTGAGGGAATGATTAGCCATGATATTATTGAATGGTGGTGCAGGCTCGAAGGGCCGAATGGCCTACTCCTGCACCTATTTTCTATGTGTCTATGTTTCCAGTAATATTGCCCACATGCCCGCTGGGATGGCTCGGCTTCTCTCCCACTGCCCCGTCTCTGCTAAACTGGGAAGCAGGGGGTTGGAGGTAGGTTGGGTTGAGATGATATACTTTACATGTTAACCCCTGATCCAATGTCCACCCGGCTGTTTTTGTGCTAAATGACAGGGCTTACTGTCTGGGCTCAGTCACCGATAATGTGTGACCAATAATTGACCATCTCTTTTCGCTTCTGTTTATTACAGTGAATTTAGTGGCGATTGTGATCCTGTCCCGGGGAAAGTGCGGGCTGTCCACCTGCACCACTCGTTACCTGGTGGCCATGGCAGCGGCGGATCTACTGGTGGTCAACACTGAGGTCATACTGTACCGGATCAGTTGGTATTATTTCCGGGGATCTTTCCTGGATATCACCCCTGTGTGTAGTGTTATAGCTATCCTGACCCGTGTAGCCACAGACGGTTCTGTCTGGTTCACCGTCACTTTCACCTTTGATCGATTTGTGGCCATTTGTTGGCAGAAGCTGAAAACCAAATATTGCACTGGGAGAACTGCGACTGTGATTCTCGCAACAAGCTGCATTCTGTTCTGTTTTAAAAACATTCCCTTCTACTTTACATTTAAACCTGGATATATAATCGACAATGTTCCGTGGGACTGTTTCCCAATCCCAACCTATTATACTGAGCCCGGATGGGTGGGATTTGACTGGTTTGATACGGTTGTAACCCCACTGCTCCCATTCGCTGTAATTTTGTTGCTCAATGCTCTGACAGTCAGACATATTTTAGTGGCCAGTCGAGTCCGGAAGGGACTGAGGTGTGAGAGCAAGGGGGGAAATGGCAGTGACCCAGAGATGGAGAGCAGGAGGAAGTCTGTGATTTTACTCTTCACCATATCCGGCAGCTTCATACTGCTGTGTCTGGTGTATGTTATAAATTTCTTATATTATAGCATTGCAGGAATAAATCCCGATTATTACAATTATTCTTTATATATCTTTGAACAAGTCGGAGTTATACTGCAGAATTTAAGTTGCTGCACAAACACATTTATTTACGGGGTGACCCAGTCCAAGTTCAGAGAGCAGTTGAAGAGCGCGGTGAAATATCCGGTTACCTCAATTATACAATTAATTAATAAACAGAACAACTGAGCACAGCCCAGAGGCGGGTCCCAGTGTTTCCAGTCCAGGAATATAATATTTAGACCCAGACTTCCATCCACTGAATTACACCAGGAATGGCTGGTGATCTAATAATACAACCAGCGACCTGTTTAGGACACGGCACTATTTATGATTGACATTTCCCACCTTGTCTTTCTGGGCAGCACCACGAGCTTGTTACATTCTGTCCGAGCTCTACTGTAAAGGTTCACTACAGCCATTTAGTGAAGGAATTCATTGCAGCTTCCAGAGTGAGAGGCTCATCAATAGGTAGGTAGGCAGAGTGGAGCTGTAGTTCAGAGGATACACTACATAGAATATACAGCACAGAATAATACACTTCGGCCCTCCTGGTCTGTGCTGGTGTTTATGTTCCAGACCAGACTCTTCCCATTGCAAATACTTCGTCTCAGCCTCTCAGCATATCTTTTATTTCATTTTCTCTCATTTAATCGTCTAGTTTCCCTTTGTCAGCATCTGAACTCAACCACTTCCTGTGTTGGGGAATTTCACATTCTAACCACTCTCTGAGCAAAGAAATTGATCTTTGTTTCCCTATTGGTGTTATTAGTGATTATTTTGCATTGATGACTCCACAGATTTGGATACTCCCACGAGTATAAACGTTTCTCTCCCCATCAACCCGGTCCAAAACAATTATAATTTGCAAGACTTCTATCAGGAATCCTCTGTGTTCTCTGTCTTCTCCAGGAACCAAGCACAACCTGTTCAATCAGTGACTAGTGGGGTACCGCAAGGTTCTGTGATGGGGCCCCAGCTGTTTACACTGTACATTAATGATTTAGACGAGGGGATTAAATGTGGTATCTCCAAATTTGCGGATGACACTAAGTTGGGTGGAAGTGTGAGCTGCGAGGAGGATGCTATGAGGCTGCAGAGCGACTTGGATAGGTTAGGTGAGTGGGCAAATGCATGGCAGATGAAGTATAATGTGGATAAATGTGAGGTTATCCACTTTGGTGGTAAAAACAGAGAGTCAGACCATTATCTGAATGGTGACAGATTAGGAAAAGGGGAGGTGCAACGAGACCTGGGTGTCATGGTACATCGGTCATTGAAGGTTGGCATGCAGGTCCAGCAGGCGGTTAAGAAAGCAAATGGCAAGTTGGCCTTCATTGCGAGGCGATTTGAGTACAAGGGCAGGGAGGTGTTGCTACAGTTGTACAGGGCCTTGGTGAGGCCACACCTGGAGTATTGTGTACAGTTTTGGTCTCCTAACTTGAGGAAGGACTTTCTTGCTATTGAGGGACTGCAGCGAAGGTTCACCAGACTGATTTCCAGGATCGCGGGACTGACCTATCAAGAAAGACTGGATCAACTGGGCTTGTATTCACTGGAGTTCAGAAGAATGAGAGGGGACCTCACAGAAACGTTTAAAATTGTGATGTGTTCAGACAGGTTAGATGCAGGAAGAATGTTCCCAATGTTGGGGAAGTCCAGAACCAGGGGTCGCAGTCTAAGGATAAGGGGTAAGCCATTTAGGAGCGAGATGAGGAGAAACTTCTTCACCCAGAGAGTGGTGAACCTGTGGAATTCTCTACCAGAGAAAGTTGTTGAGGTCAATTCACTAAATATATTCAAAAAGGAGTTAGATGTAGTCCTTACTACTAGGGGGATCAAGGGGTATGGTGTGAAAGAAAGAATGGGGTACTGAAGTTGCATGTTCTGCCATGAGCTCATTGAATGGCGGTGCAGGCTAGAGGGCCGAATGGCCTACTCCTGCACCTCTTTTCTAAGTTTCTATGTTTCTAATCGTTCCTGATAACTGTTATCTTTCAGTCTGATGCCTTCCAACCAAACATTTGTGAGACCGTACAAGTGGTCCCCATCACCTTCTCCATTGCCCTAATCAACGGCTCCATCCCTCTCCCTGTCACCAGTCTAAGGCTGAAAACAACAGTTAGCAACCTTGGTGACTTATTTGAGTGGGAGAAAGTCTTCCGACCCCATATCCACTCCATCACCAGGACGGCATCTTTGTGCCTCTGTTACGTCGCCTGACTCAGTTCATTTGCTGCTCAAACCTTCATCCTTGCCTTTATTAGCTCGAGATATGACTCATCCAATGGTCTCCTGGGCGGCTTCCAATTTCCCAACATCCATATACTTGAGCTCATCCAAAACTCTGCTGCCTGTGTCCTAACTTGCACCTTATCGCAATACCCCATCACACCTGTGCTCGCTGACCCACATTGGCTCCCTGTCCGACAGCGCCTCAATTTTAAAATGGTCATTCTTGTTTTCAAACCACCTCACGGCCTCTCTAGCCAGCACCAGCAATTAGACATCCTGAGATCTTTGCGCTGCTCCAAATCTGGCAGATTGCACATCCCCGATTTAAACTGCTCCATCAATGGCAGGCATGCTTTCAGCTACCTGGGTCCCAAGCTCTGGGATTCCCTCCCTAAACCTCTCCACCTCTAACTCTCCTCCTCCTTCAGCTGCCGGGGTCCCGAGCTCTGGGATTCTCTCCCTAAACCTCTCCACCTCTCTAAATCTCCTCCTCCTTCAGCTGCCGGGGTCCCGAGCTCTGGGATTCTCTCCCTAAACCTCTCCACCTCCCTAAATCTCCTCCTCCTTCAGCTACCTGGGCCCCAAGCTCTGGGATTCCCTCCCTCAACCTCTCCACCTCGCGAACTCTCCTCCTCCTTCAGCTGTCTGTATCCCAAGCTCTGGGATTCCTCCCTTAACCTCTCCACCTCACTAACTCTCCACCTCCTTCAGCTACCTGGGGTCCAAGCTCTGGCATTCCCTCCCTAAATCTCTATTCGTCTCTAACTCTCCTCCTCCTTTAAGATTCCCCTTAAGACTAAATATTTGATGAAGATTATTTGCTAAAACCTCCTTTTGTGCCTCGGTATCAAGATGTCCTCTATTCCCTGTTGGATTTATTAATGGCTGTCTTAAATCTATGTCCCTGAGTTTTGGTATCTCCCACAAGTGGAAACATCTTTTCTTCCTCTACCCTATCAAAGCCTTTCATATCCTGAAAGGCACATTCTGAACATCCCTCAGTCTTCTCTTTGCTAAACAAAAGAGCGACGGCCTGTTCAACATTTCCTGATAATACACCCTCTCAGTTCTAGTATCATTCCAGGAAATACACTTTGCACCTTCTCCAGTGCCTCGATGTCATTTTATAATATTTACACCAAGGATCCAAACAAGTTTACATAACTTCAATGTTTTACAATTCTATCCCTCTAGACACGAACACAAGCCTGTTCTTTGTTTCATATGGATTAGAAACATAGAAACATAGAAACATAGAAAATAGGTGCAGGAGTAGGCCATTCGGCCCTTCTAGCCTGCACCGCCATTCAATGAGTTCATGGCTGAACATTCAACTTCAGTACCCCATTCCTGCTTTCTCGCCATACCCCTTGATCCCCCTAGCAGTAAGGACCTCATCTAACTCCTTTTTGAATATATTTAGTGAATTGGCCTCAACAACTTTCTGTGGTAGAGAATTCCACAGGTTTACCACTCTCTGGGTGAAGAAGTTCCTCCGCATCTCGGTCCTAAATGGCTTACCCCTTATCCTTAGACTGTGACCCCTGGTTCTGGACTTCCCCAACATTGGGAACATTCTTCCTGCATCTAACCTGTCTAACCCTGTCAGAATTTTATATGTTTCTATGAGGTCCCCTCTCATTCTTCTGAACTCCAGTGAATACAAGCCCAGTTGATCCAGTCTTTCTTGATAGGTCAGTCCCGCCATCCCGGGAATCAGTCTGGTGAACCTTCGCTGCACTCCCTCAATAGCAAGAATGTCCTTCCTCAGGTTAGGAGACCAAAACTGTACACAATACTCCAGGTGTGGCCTCACCAATGCCCTGTACAACTGTAGCAACACCTCCCTGCCCCTGTACTCAAATCCCCTTGCTATGAAGGCCAACATGCCATTTGCTTTCTTAACCGCCTGCTGCACCTGCATGCCAACCTTCAATGACTGATGTACCATGACACCCAGGTCTCTTTGCATTCCCCTTTTCCTAATCTGTCACCATTCAGATAATAGTCTGTCTCTCTGTTTTTACCACCAAAGTGGATAATCTCACATTTATCCACATTATACTTCATCTGCCATGCATTTGCCCACTCACCCAACCTATCCAAGTCGCTCTGCAGCCTCACAGCATCCTCCTCGCAGCTCACACTGCCACCCAACTTAGTGTCATCCGCAAATTTGGAGATACTACATTTAATCCCCTCATCTAAATCATTAATGTACAGTGTAAACAGCTGGGGCCCCAGCACAGAACCTTGCGGTACCCCACTAGTCACTGCCTGCCATTCTGAAAAGTACCCATTTACTCCTACTCTTTGCTTCCTGTCTGACAACCAGTTCTCAATCCATGTCAGCACACTACCCCCAATCCCATGTGCTCTAACTTTGCACATCAATCTCTTGTGTGGGTCCTTGTCGAACGCCTTCTGAAAGTCCAAATATACCACATCAACTGGTTCTCCCTTATCCACTCTACTGGAAACATCCTCAAAAAATTCCAGAAGATTTGTCAAGCATGATTTCCCTTTCACAAATCCATGCTGACTTGGACCGATCATGTCACCTCTTTCCAAATGCACTGCTATGACATCCTTAATAATTGATTCCATCATTTTATCCACTACCGATGTCAGGCTGACCGGTCTATAATTCCCTGTTTTCTCTCTCCCTCCTTTTTTAAAAAGTGGGGTTACATTGGCTACCCTCCACTCCATAGGAACTGATCCAGAGTCAATTGAATGTTGGAAAATGACTGTCAACGCATCCACTATTTCCAAGGCCACCTCCTTAAGTACTCTGGGATGCAGTCCATCAGGCCCTGGGGATTTATCGGCCTTCAATCCCATCAATTTCCCCAACACAATTTCCCGGCTAATAAGGATTTCCCTCAGTTCCTCCTCCTTACTAGACCCCCCGACCCCTTTTATAACCGGAAGGTTGTTCGTGTCCTCCTTCGTGAATACCGAACCAAAGTACTTGTTCAATTGGTCCGCCATTTCTTTGTTCCCCGTTATGACTTCCCCTGATTCTGACTGCAGGGGACCTACATTTGTCTTTACTAACCTTTTTCTCTTTACATATCTATAGAAACTTTTGCAATCCGTCTTAATGTTCCCTGCAAGCTTCTTCTCGTACTCCATTTTCCCTGCCCTAATCAAACCCTTTGTCCTCCTCTGCTGAGTTCTAAATTTCTCCCAGTCCCCAGGTTCGCTGCTATCTCTGGCCAATTTGTATGCCACTTCCTTGGCTTTAATACTATCCCTGATTTCCCTTCATAGCCACGGTTGAGCCACCTTCCCTTTTTTATTTCTATGCCAGACAGGAATGTACAATTGTTGTAGTTCATCCATGCGGTCTCTAAATGTCTGCCATTGCCCATCCACAGTCAACCCCTTAAGTATCATTCGCCAATCCATCTCAGCCAATTCACGCCTCATACCTTCAAAGTTAGCCTTCTTTAAGTTCTGGACCATGGTCTCTGAATTAACTGTTTCATTCTCCATCCTAATGCAGAATTCCACCATATTATGGTCACTCTTCCCCAAGGGGCCTCGCACAACGAGATTGCTAATTAATCCTTTCTCATTACATAACACCCAGTCTAAGATGGCCTCCCCCCTAGTTGGTTCCTCGACATATTGGTCTAAAAAACCATCCCTTATGCACTCCAGAAAATCCTCCTTCACCGTATTGCTTCCAGTTTGGTTAGCCCAATCTATGTGCATATTAAAGTCACCCATTATAACTGCTGCACCTTTATTGCACGCACCCCTAATTTCCTGTTTGATGCCCTCCCCAACATCACTACTACTGTTTGGAGGTCTGTACACAACTCCCACTAACGTTTTTTGCCCTTTGGTGTTCTGCAGCTCTACCCATATAGATTCCACATCATCCAAGCTAATGTCCTTCCTAACTATTGCCTTAATCTCCTCCTTAACCAGCAATGCTACCCCACCTCCTTTTCCTTTTATTCTATCCTTCCTGAATGTTGAATACCCCTGGATGTTGAGTTCCCAGCCCTGCTCATCCTGGAGCCACGTCTCCGTAATCCCAATCACATCATATTTGTTAACATCTATTTGCACAGTTAATTCATCCACCTTATTGCGGATACTCCTTGCATTAAGACACAAAGCCTTTAGGCTTGTTTTTTTAACACCCTCTGTCCTTTTAGAATTTTGCTGTACAATGGCCCTTTTTGTTCTTTGCCTTGGGTTTCTCTGCCCTCCACTTTTCCTCATCTCCTTTCTGTCTTTTGTTTTTGCCTCCTTTTTGTTTCCCTCTATCTCCCTGCATTGGTTCCCATCCCCCTGCCATATTAGTTTAACTCCTCCCCAACAGCACTAGCAAACACTCCCCCGAGGACATTGGTTCCGATTCTGCCCAGGTGCAGACCGTCCGGATTGTACTGGTCCCACCTCCCCCAGAACCGGTTCCAATGCCCCAGGAATTTGAATCCCTCCCTGCTGCACCATTGCTCAAGCCACGTATTCATCTGAGCTATCCTGCGATTCCTACTCTGACTAGCACGTGGCACTGGTAGCAATCCTGAGATTACTACTTTTGAGGTACTACTTTTTAATTTAGCTCCTAGCTCCTTAAATTCATTTCGTAGGAACTCATCCCTTTTTTTACCTATGTCATTGGTACCAACGTGCACCACGACAACTGGCTGTTCTCCCTCCCTTTTTAGAATGTCCTCCACCCGCTCCGAGACATCCTTGACCCTTGCACCAGGGAGGCAACATACCATCCTGGAGTCTCGGTTGCGGCCGCAGAAACGCCTATCTATTCCCCTTACAATTGAATCGCCTATCACTATCGCTCTTCCACTCTTTTTCCTGCCCTCCTGTGCAACAGAGCCAGCCACGGTGCCATGAACTTGGCTGCTGCTGCCCTCCCCTGATGAGTCATCCCCCTCAACAGTACTCAAATCGGTGTATCTGTTTTGCAGGGGGATGACCACAGGGGACCCCTGCACTACCTTCCTTGCACTACTCTTCCTGCTGGTCTTCCATTCCCTCGCTGGCTGTGGACCCTTCTCCTGCAGTAAGACCAACTCGCTACACGTGATACTCACGTCATTCTCAGCATCGTGGATGCTCCAGAGTGAATCCACCTTCAGCTCCAACTCCGCAACGCGGACCGTCAGTAGCCGGAGGTGGACACACTTCCCGCAGATGTAGTCGTCAGGGACACTGGTGTTGTCCCTGTGTTCCCACATGGTACAGGAGGAGCATATCACATGAGCGAGCTGTCCTGCCATGACTTAACCCTTAGATACACTTAAGTTGCCGACAACAATGTTAAAAGTTACTGACTAATAAAGAAAAAGAAAAACTACTCACCAATCAGCAGCCAATCACTTACCACGTTGGCTGTGACGTCATTTTTGATTTCTTTCTACTTCTTTTTTGCCTTCTCTCCCAGCTGGAGCTGCACCGGTACGTGTCTCAACTCCCGCCTCTCTCGACGCTCCCCGGACTGCTGAGCCTTTTATAGGCCGCTGCCTCTCTCAACTCCCGCCTCTCTCGACGCTCCCCGGACTGCTGAGCCTTTTATCGGCCGCTGCCTCTCTCGACTCCCGCCTCTCTCGACGCTCCCCGGACTGCTGAGCCTTTTCTAGGCCGCTGCCTCTCTCGACTCCCGCCTCTCTCGACGCTCCCCGGACTGCTGAGCCTTTTATAGGCCGCTGCCTCTCTCGACTCCCGCCTCTCTCGACGCTCCCCGGACTGCTGAGCCTTTTATAGGCCGCTGCCTCTCTGGACTCCCGCCTCTCTCGACGCTCCCCGGACTGCTGAGCCTTTTATCGGCCGCTGCCTCTCTCGACTCCCGCCTCTCTCGACGCTCCCCGGACTGCTCAGCCTTTTATAGGCCGCTGCCTCTCTCGACTCCCGCCTCTCTCGACGCTCCCCGGACTGCTGAGCCTTTTATAGGCCGCTGCCTCTCTCGACTCCCGCCTCTCTCGACGCTCCCCGGACTGCTGAGCCTTTTATAGGCCGCTGCCTCTCTCGACTCCCGCCTCTCTCGACGCTCCCCGGACTGCTGAGCCTTTTATAGGCCGCTGCCTCTCTGGACTCCCGCCTCTCTCGATGAATCCATCACTACATTTAGTGATTGGTGCAACAATACTCTCCCATCCCTCTGTTCCTCATTCCTCTTTAGATAATTATTTTCCAACGAGAATGTCACTTTCATATTCTTACTATTAAAACGCACAAACTCACACTCCTCTATATTGATGTATTGTGTTCCTAACACAGATGAGACTGCGCACAGGGAGGTTAAAGTAACAGTGACCTCAGTTTTTATTAAGACACTCCAGAGTGAGGAACAGGCCTTAGAGGCCGGCTTATATACAGTGCTCCCAAGGGATGCTGGGATCCCTTGGGACTTCAGGGGATGCGCGCCCTGGTGGTGGAACATGGGAGTGCATGCTTTACAGATACACAACAGAGGTTTCTTTGCCAATTACACGCCCAGTCTGCAAGTTTATTATTGTATTGAATGTTTTTGCCGCTTAACTCCTCAGTGTTAACGATACATGCCCATTGTGGAAGCATCCACAAAGTTTGAAATATCACTCCCGATTCCCGAGTCCGAATTGATTTTGTAAATGTTGAACAGGAGTGGTCCCAGCAACGATGCTTGTGGAAAACCACATCTCACCTTTGCCAGTTTCGCTGCTTTTGATTTAAATTGGCTTAGAAATAAATCCTAATTCACTGTTTCATTTGAATCGCTTTGCTGACCTGCGATACAGTTTTTAATGATTTGTTCATCTGAACCACATGTTCACTTTGATCTTCTGACGCTGTCAGTTTCTTATTTTCTAAGGTGTAGGTGATTGTAGAATCATAGAATTGTACAGCGCAGAGAAAGTCCATTTGTCAAATCGTGCCGGCTCTGTCTCTTTGGTGGTGCTTTCCAATTAATCCCACTCCTCTGCTCTATCCCCTGTATCTTTTTTACTACAAGTATTTTTGACAAATTCCCTTTTGAAAGTTACCATTGAATCTGCTTCCACCTCCCTTTCAGACAGTTCATTCCAGATCACAACAACTCGCTGTTTAAACAAAATCTTCCTTCAGTCGCTTCTGGTTCTTTTGGCATTAAATCTGTGTCCTCTGTTTACGGGAGAACTTGTCATTTGAAACAGTTGCTCCTTTACTACTTCATTGAAACTATTTAGGACTTTGAAGACCTCTATTGAATCTCTTCTTAACCTTCTCTGCTCGAAGCACAACATACACAGCTTCTGCAATCTCTCCACATAACTGAAATCCTCCATCGCTCGCGCAATTCTGGTCAATCTCCCTTAACCATCTCAGCTCAAAGGAGAACAATCCCAGCATCTCCCGTCTCTCCACGTAACTGAAGGACCTTATTCCGGGAACCATTCTGGTCAATCTCTCATTAACATAAGTACATGAGCACATAAGAAATAGGAACAGGAGTAGGCAAATCGGCCCCTCGAGCCTGCTCCGCCATGCAATAATATAATGGCTGATCTGATCCTGGACTCAGCTCCAAATTCCCGCCCACTCCCCATAACCCCTTATCTCCTTATCGCTCAAGAAACTGTCTATCTCTGTATTGTTATTTCAATGACCCAGCATCCACAGCCCTCCGAGGCAGAAAATTCCACAGATTTACAACCCTCTGAGAGAAGAAATTCCTCCTCATCTCAGTTTTAAATCGGGGGCACCTTATTCTAAGTTTTTGCCGCCTAGTTCTAGTTTCCCTCATCAGTGGAAACATCCTCTCTACATCCACCTTGTCAAGCCCCCTCATAATCTTATACGTTTCGATAACATCACCTCTCATTCTTCTGAACTACAATGAACAGAAGCCAACCTACTCAACCTTTCCTCATAAGTCTACTGCCCCATCCCCGGAATCAACCTGGTGAACTTTTTGTGAACTGCCTCCAAAGCAAGTATAGCCTTTCTTAAATACGGAAACCAAAACTGCACGCAGTATTCCAGGTGTGGCTTCATCAGTACCCTGTATAACTGTAGCAAGACTTCCCTGCTCTTATACTCCATCCCCTTTGCAAAAAAGGCCAAGATACCATTGGCCTTCCTGATAAATATCTGGTCCTGTATACTATCCTTTTGTGTTTCATGCGCAAGTAACCCACGTTCACGCTGTACTGTGGCACTTTGCAAACTTTCTCCATTAAATAATAACTTGCTCTTTGATTTTTTCTGCCAAAGAGCATGACCTCACACTTTCCAACATTATACTCCATCTGCTATTTTTTTGCCCACTCACTTAGCCTGTCTATGTCCTTTTGCAGATTTTATGTGTCCTCCTCAACACATTGCTTTTCCTTCCATCTTTGTATCGTCAGTGAACTTGGCTACGTTACACTCAGTCCTTTCTTCCAATTCGTTAGTATAGATTGTAAATAGCTGGCGTCCCAGCACAGATCCTTGCGGCACGCCACTCGTAACTGATTGCCAACAAAAAAATGAAACATTTGTCCAGACTCTCTGTTTTCTCTCAGTTAGCCAATCCTCTATCCATGATAAAATATTATCCCAACCCTGTGAACTTTTATCATGTGCAGTAACCTTTTATTTGGCTCTTTGTCAAATGTTTTCTGGGATTTGAAATACACCACATCCCTTTATCTACCATGTTCGTTACATCCTCAAAGACCTCCAGCAAATTTATCAAAATGACTTCCACTTCATAATCCATGCTGACCCTGCCTGTCCGAATTTTGCTTTTCTAAATGTCCTGCTACTGCTTCTTTAATAATGACTCCAACATTTTCCCAAGCACAGATGTTAGGCTAACTGGTCTATACTTTCTTGCTTTTTGTTTGACTCCTTTATTAAATAGTGGCGTTAAATTTGCAGTTTTCCAATTTGCTGTGACCTCCCAAGAAGCCAGGGAATTTTTGTAAATTCGAACAATGCATCCACAATCCCTGCCACTGCTTCTCGTAAATCCCGAGAAAGCAAGCCATCAGGTCCAAGGGATTAACCTGCCTTTTGGCCCATTATATTACTGAGAACCAACTCCTTATTGATTTTCATTGTATTAAGTTCCTCCCCCGCTATAGCCCCATGATTATCCACTGCTGGAATATTGTTAGTATCCTCTACCGTAAAGACTGATAAAAAATAATTGTTTAGAGTTCCTGCCATCTCCATGTTCCCCATTACTAGTTCCCCAGTCTCGTCCTCTAAGGGACCAACATTTACTTTAGCAACTTTTTTCATTTGATATACCTATAGAAACTCTTGATCATCTCTGCTCAAATCAGAACAACACCAGCTTCTCCAATCAATCCATATAACTGACGTCCTCATTCCTGGTATAATTCAGATCAATCTGCCCTTAACATCCTCTGTTCTAAGGAGAAGAACCCCAGTTCTCCAGTGTCTTCACGTAACTGAGACGCTCATCCATGGAACCAGTCTAGAATTTCTCTTCTGTACATACTTCAATGCCTTGATATTTTTCCCAACGTGAAGTGCCCTGAAATTAAAACCATACCCGAGCTGAAGCCTCAGCAATGTTTTATAATATCTTAACATGATGTCCTTGCTTCTGTGCCCTATTGCTCTATTAATGAAGCATAAGGCACAGAAGGACAATTAACATCCTTTTCAACTTGTCCGGCATCCTTCAGAGATTTGTGTAAATACACCCCCAGGTCGCTATGTTCTTGCTCTCCCTTTAAATTGTCCAATTTAGTTCATATTGCCCCTCCTCAATCTTCCTACCAACATACCTTACTTCACAATTCTCTGTGTTAAATTTAATCTGCCATGCGTCTGCCCATTTGAATCAGAGTTAGGGTTATGTTGGAAGGGAAGGGTTTGGATTTGGATTGAAACACCATGCTGGAATTGTAGGATCAGGTCATGGACTTCTCTGTAGCTCTCAGGTCCTCCAGCCTGAACACAGTTGCTGGGCATTAAGGGCCTGTTTTAGGCTCCACTGATAAGTTATTCGATTGATGCAAAATTGGTAATAGTTTTTCATTTTTCTTTCTCGATCAGTAAGTAAACTTTTTGCATTGTTGTTGCCAAATTAAGTTTATATGAGGGTTAAGTCATGGCAGGACAGCTCGTACACGTGTTATGCTCCTCCTGTACTATGTGGGAAGTCTGGGACGGCTTCGGTGTCCCTGACGACGACGTGTGCGGGAAGCGCATCCGCCTACAGCTCCTAACAGACCGCATTGCGGCACTGGAGCTGCGAGTGGATGAACTCTGGTGCATCCAAGATGCTGCAAATGACGTGAATAGCACGTTTAGTGAGTTGGTCTTACCACAGGTAAAGGGCACACAGTCAGATAGAAAATGGGTGACCAGCAGGAAGAGCAGTGCAAGGAAAGTAGTGCAGGAGTCCCTTGCGGTCATCCCCCTGCAAAACAGATACACCCCTTTGGGTACTGTTCAGGGGGATGACTCATCAGCGGGGAACTGCAGGAGCCAGGTTCAAGGCATCGTGGCTGGCTCTGCTGCACAGGAGGGCAGAAAAATGAGTGGGAGAGCGATAGTGATCGGGGATTCAATTGTAAGGGGAATAGATAGGCATTTGTGCGGCCGCAACCGAGCATCTAGGATGCTATTTTGCTTCCCTGGTGCAAGGGTCAAGGATGTCTCTGAGCGGGTGCAGGACATTCTAAAAATGGAGGGTGAACAGCCAGTTGTCGTGGTGCATATAGGTAACAACGATATAGGTATAAAACGGGATGTGGTCCTCCGATTAGAATTTAGGGAACTAGGAGCTAAATTAAAAAGTAGGACCTCAAAGGTAGTAATCTCAGAATTGCTACAATGCCATGTGCTAGTCAGAGTAGGAATCACAGGATGGCGCAGATGAATATGTGGCTTGAGCAGTGGTGCAAAAGGGAGGGATTCAAATTCGTGGGACATTGGAACCAGTTCTGGGGGAGGTGGGACCAGTACAAACCGGAGGGTCTGCATCTGAGCAGGATCGGAACCAATGTCCTAGGGGGGTGGGTGGGTGTTTGCTCGTGCTGTTGGGGAGGAGTTAAACTAAAATGGCAGCGGGATGGGAACCGATGCAGGGAGACAGAGGGAAATAAAATGGAGGCAGAAACAAAAGATAGAAAGGAGAATAGTAAAATGGAGGGCAGAGAAATCAAAGGCAAAAATCAAAAAGGGCCACATTGCAGCACAATTCTAAAGGGGTTAAGTGTGTTATAACGACAAGCCTGAAGGCTCTGTGCCTCAATGCTAGTAGTGTTCGCAATAAGTTGGACGAATTAACTACGCAGATAGCAGTTAGCGGATATGATGTAATTGGCATCACGGAGACATGGCTCCAGGGTGACCAAGGCTGGGAAAGCAACATTTAGGGGTATTCAACATTTAGGAAGAAAGGAAAAGGAGGCTGGGTGGCGTTGCTGTTTAAAGCGGAAAATAATGCAATAATAAGGTGGGATATTAGCCTGGATGATGTGGACTCGGTATGGGTGGAGCTGTGGAATTGCAAAGGGCAGTAAACCTTAGTGGGAGTTGTGTACAGACCACCAAACAGTAGTCGTGAGGTTGGGGACAGCATCAAACAAGAAATAAGGGATGTGCGCAATAAAGGTACAAAAGTTATCATGGGCGACTTTAATCTACATATTGATAGGGCTAACCAAACTGGTAGAAATGCAGTGGAGGAGGATTTCCTAGAGTGTATTTGGGATGGTTTTCGAGAACAATATGTCGAGGAACCAACTAGAGAGCTGGCCATGCTAGACTGGGTGATGTGTATTGAGAAAGGACTCATCAGCAATCTTGTTGTGCGAGGCCCCTTGGGGAAAAGTGACAATGATATGGAAGAATTTTTCATTTAGATGTAGAGTTAATTCGGAAACTAGGGTCCTGAACTTTAGCAAAGGGAACTTTGACGGTATGAGGCGTGAATTGGCGAGAATAGATTGGCAAAGGATACTTAAAGGGTTGACGGTGGATAAGCAATGGCAAACATTTAAAGATCACGTGGATGAACTTCAGCAATTGTACATCCATGTCTATAGTAAAAATAAAACGGGGAAGGTGGCTCAACCGTGGCTAACAAGGAAAATTAAGGATAGTTTTGAAGCCAAGGAAGAGGAATAAAAATTGGCTAGAAAAAGCAACAAACCTGAGTACTGGTAGAAATTTAGAATTCAACAGAGGTGGATTAAGGGTTTAATTAAGAGGGGGAAAATAGATTACGAGAGGAAGCTTGCAAGGAACATAAAAACTGACTGCAAAAGCTTCTTTAAATATGTGAAGAGAAAAAGATTAGTGACGCCAAACGTAGGTCCCTTGCAGTCGGATTCAGGTGAATTTATGATGGGGAACAAAGAAATGGCAAACCTATTGAGCAAATACTTCGTTTCTGTCTTCACGAAGGAAGACACGAAAGTAGTACGCAACAATTGATCTAGTGAGAAGGAGGAACTGAAGGATATCCTTATTTGGCGGGAAATTGTGTTAGGAAATTGTTGGGATGGAAGGCCAATAAATCCCAGAGTCCTGATAGTCTGCATCCCTGAGTAATTAAGGAAGTGGCCCTAGAAATAATGGATGCATTGGTGATCATTTTCCAACAGTCTATCGACTCTGGATCAGTTCCTATCGACTGGAGGGTCGCTAATGTAACACCACTTTTTGTAAAAGGAGGGAGAGAGAAAACGGGTAAGTATAGACCGGTTAACCTGACATCAGTAGTGAGGAAAATGTTGGAATCAATCATTAAAGATGAAATAGCAGCGCATTTGGAAAGCTGTGACAGGATCGGTCCAAGTCAGCATGGATTTATGAAAGGGAAATCATTTTGACAAATCTTCTGGAATTTTTTGAGGATGTAACTAGCAGACTGGACAAGAGAGAACCAGTGGATGTGGTGTATTTGGAATTTCAGAAGGCTTTTGATAAGGTCCCTCCCAAGAGATTGGTGTGCAAAATCAAAGCACATGGTATTGGGGGTAATGAACAGACGTGAATAGGGAACTGGTTGGTAGACAGGAAGCAGAGAGTCGGGATAAATGGGTCCTTTTCAGAATGGCTGTCAGTGACTAGTGGGGTGCCGCAGGGCTCAGTGCTGGGACCACAGCTCTTTATAATATACATTAACGATTTAGATGAAGGAATTGATTGTAATATCTGCAAGTTTGCGGAGGACACTAAACTGGGTGGCGGTGTGAGCTGTGAGGAGGACGCTAATAGGCTGCAGGGTGACTTGGACAGGTTAGGTGAGTGGGCAAATGCATGGCAGATGCAGTATAATGTGGATAAATGTGTTGTTATCCAATTTGGGTTAAAAACACGAAGGCAGAATATTATCGGAATGGCGGCAGATTAGGAAAAGGGGAGATGCAACGAGACCTGGGTGTCATGGCTCATCAGTCACTGAAAGTGGGCATGTAGGTACAGCAGGCGGTGAAGAAGGCAAATGTTATGTTAGCCTTCATAGCTAGGGGATTTGAGTAGAGGAGCAGGGAGGTCTTACTGCAGTTGCACAGGGCCTTAGTGAGGTCTCAGCTGGAATATTGTGTTCAGTTTTGGTCTCCTAATCTGAGGAAGGACATTCGTGCTATTGAGGGAGTGCAGCGAAGGTTCACCAGACTGATTCTAGGGATGGCTGGACTTTGATATGAGGAGAGACTGGATCAACTGGGCCTTTATTCACTGGAGTTTAGAAGGATGAAAGGGGATCTCATAGAAACGTATAAGATTCTGACAGGACTGGATAGGGTAGATGCGGGAAGAATATTCCCGATGTTGGGGAAGGTCAGAACCAGGGGACATAGTCTTAGGATAAGTGGTAGGCCATTTAGGACCGAGATGAGGAGAAACTTCTTCACTCAGTGAAATGTTAACCGGTGGAATTTCGTGCTGCAGATGCCAATTCATTGGAAATATTCGAGAGGGAGTTAGTTGTGGCCCTTACGGCTAAGGGGATCAAGGTGTATGGAGAGAAAGAAGGAAAGGGGTACTTAGGAAAGATCAGTCATGATATTATTGAATGGCGGTACAGGCGAGAAGGGCCGAATGACCTACTCCTGCATCGATATTCTATGTTTCTATGTTTCTATATAGCATTTAAGTGAGTGAGGAGATAACTTGATATTCAGAGTTAGTTGGAAAATGTTAAATCATTGTCCTTTTTACTGATGGTCAACCTAAACTTTCTCATGTTCACCAGTCAGTCCATACCCTCCTGAAAACTATTATTATTGTCCTCATTGTGTACTGCACTTCGTCATCTTGTATCATCTACAAGCTTTAAAATAATACCATACATACCCAGATGTAGGGTTCATGAATATATCTCAAAAAGAGTCGAGCTCCCTCCAGCCTGAACAACAACCAGTCATCAATGCTCTTTGTTAGCTGTCTCTGAGCCAGTCATTTCCATGTTGCCCTGACCATTTAATCCCATGTGTTAGAATTTTATCCACAACAGTTAGGTTGTAGTTTGTGATACGCGCTTCGAAAGTATGTATACACATCATCAAAAACCGTATATATATATACATATATGGATTCCCAACAAAGTGTATCACCTCTTATTCAACGACATTAAAGTGCACTTGCCACAACTGCATAGTCTGCATGTATTCTAATGTCTATTGTGAATCTCCTTTAGAGAAATATCTCTTCAATATAGGATGGGTAGCATCTGTTTATTCAATAAAACAACAATAATTAATAACGGCAGCCACCCACAGCGTTGTGGGAATTTGATCAGTAATTCCAAAGGTAAAAAGTGCAGCAGGCTCGAGGAGACAAATGGCCCACTCCTGCTCGTATTCCTCACGTTAGGTCACATGGTACCGCTGATTTTCATTAAAGTTGGTGAAGATATTATTAATTACAAATAAAAGAACCGCTGCCCTCTTAACATCAGCCTCACTTTGTGTCAATCTGTATCTAAAAATGCACCAAATATTATCAGCTCCTCCCGATCCCACCCACTATTCTCAGACCCTCCCCACCCCACCCAATATCCTCAGACCCTCCCCACACCACCCAATATCATCAGACCCTCCCCACACCACCCAATATCCTCAGACCCTTCCCACCCCACCCAATATCCTCAGACCCACCACACCCAATATCCTCAGACCCTCCCCACCCCACCCAATATCCTCAGACCCTCCCCACCCCACCCAATATCCTCACACCCTCCCCACACCACCCAATATCATCAGACCCTCCCCACCCCACACAATATCCTCAGACCCTCCACACCCCACCCAATATCCGCAGACCCTCCACACCCCACCCAATATCCTCAGACCCTCCACACCCCACCCAATATCCACACACCCTCCACACCCCACCCAATATCCTCAGAACCTCCACACCCCACCCAATATCCTCAGACCCTGCCCACACCACCCAATATCATCAGACCCTCCCCACACCACCCAATATCATCAGACCCTCCCCACACCACCCAATATCCTCAGACCCTCCCCACCCCACCCAATATCCTCAGACCCTCCACATCCCACCCAATATCCTCAGACCCAGCCCACCCAAAATCCTCAGACCCTCCCCACCCCACCCAATATACTCAGTCCCTCCCCACCCAATATCCTCAGACCCTCCCCACCCCACCCAATATCCTCAGACCCTCCCCACCCAATATCCGCAGACCTTCCCCACCCAATATCCTCAGACCCACCCTACCCACCCAATATCCTCAGACCCTTCCCACCCACCCAATATCCTCAGACCCTTCCCACCCACCCACCCACTATCCTCAGACCATCCCCACCCCACCCAATATCCTCAGACCCACCCCACCCCACCCAACATCCTCAGACCCTTCACACCCCACCCAATATCCTCAGACCCTTCCCGCCCCACCCAAAATCCTCAGACCATCACGGCCCCACCCTTATCCTCAGAGCCTCCCCACCCAATATCCTCAGACCCTCCCCGCCCCACCCAATATCTTCAGACCCCCCCACCCAATATCCTCAGATCTTCCCCACCCCACACAATATCCTCAGACCCTCCCCACCCCACCCAATATCCTCAGACTCTCCCCACCACACCCAATATCCTCAGACCCTCCCCACACCACCCAATATCCTCAGACCATCACACCCAATATCCTCAAACCCCCCCACCCCACCCAATATCCTCAGACCCCCCCACCCAATATCCTCAGACCCCCCACCCTACCCAATATCCTTAGACCCCCCACCCAATATCCTCAGACCCCCCACCCAATATCCTCAGACCCCCCCACCCAATATCCTCTGACCCCCCCACCCAATATCCTCAGGCCTCCCCACCCCACCAAATATCCTCAGATCCCGCCCACCCAATATTCTCAATCCCTCCCCACCCCACCCAATATACTCAGACCACCCCACCCAATATCCTCAGACCCTCCCCACCCCACCCAATATCCTAAGACCCTCCGCCCAATGTTGCCTCTAATTGGTTATAGTGAGCGGGCCAGAAACTACTTTTAGCGCGACCTTTTCACCTCTGGGCAACGTTTACAACAACATTATTTACAACATAATAAACAACAACAGCAGCAGCAGCAACCACTTGAAATCATATGCTGAGTTATGCCATATTGGCAGCCCACTGTCTCAGGTCATTAGATAATCAGACAAGGTTCGATGCAGGGTTGACATAATTTCATGCTTTTTAAATATAATCCTTTTTAAATGATCTCCAGTGCTTCGTTTGCACTTGTATGGCCTTATTATCTTCCATTGCTACATTTCGTCACTTGTGTATCTGTACCCTGAGATCCCTTTGTACGTCTAGCCCATTTGAACCCTTACTTTTCAAGGATAGGTTGGGTCCATATCTCTCCGACCAAAATGCACCAACTCACACTGATCCTTATTGTAATTACCCGTTTTCTCTCTCCCTCCTTTCGTAAAAAGTGATATTACATTAGCTGCCCTCCAGTCCATAGGTACTGATCCAGAGTCGCTGGACTGTTGGAAAATGATCACCAATGCATCCACTGTTTCTCGGGCCACTTCCTTCAGTACTCTAGGATGCAGACTATTAGGCCCTGGGGCTTTATCGGCCTTCAATCCCATCAAGTTCCAAATGCAATATCCCACCTAATAAGTGGGATCCCACCTGCTTCAGTTCCAAATTCTCACTGCACCCTCAGTACCCTAGTATTTCCGAAAGGTTATTTGTGTTTTCCTTTTTGAAGACAGAACCAAAGTATTTGTTTAACTGATCCCCCAATTTTTGGTTCACGGTTATAAATTCGACTGAATCTGACTGTAAGAGACCTACGTTTGTCTTCACTAATCTTTTTTTCTTCACATATCTGTAGATGTTTTTGGAGTCAGTTTTTATGATACCAGCAAGCTTCCTTAAATACTCTATTTCAACCCTCCTAATTAAATCGTTTGTCCTGCTCTGCTGAAATATAAAATTCACCCTGTCCTCAGGTTTGCTGCTTTTTCTGGCCTATTTATATTCCTCTTCATTGGATTTAACACTATCCTTAATTTCCCTTGTCAGCCACGTTTCAGCCATCTTCCCCATTTTATTTTTATTCCAGACAGGGATGTGCAATTGTTGACTTGGACCGAATCTGTCACTGTATTGTGATTGCCTATTGCCCATGCAGGTATTTCAGTAACTACTGGAATGTTTAGCGCATGTCGGCACTAAAGTCTGATAGCAACGGCGAGTACCGAGAGCAGATTTTCAGGAAGAGTTTTGGGAATTTTGGTCATAAATTGTAATCATGCCATTTCAACGACTGTCCATCCAATTTACCTGGGTCGGTCCCTGAACCATGGTGCAAGTCAGTTCATCACGAACATTCACTGGGACAGTTTACACTCAAGACGGTCCATGATCCATGGTGCAAATCAGTAACTATTATGATCTGTTCCAGTACGATATAACAGTCATACTATTTTAGCAGATGTGATGGTTTCAGGAACTGATCTTTGGGTGAATTGGAATATCCTGATTGCCCCTTCTCGATATTTGTACTTAAATAAATTCAGTTATTTAATAAATATGACCGGGAATAATTTCTGATGCTGCTGTGTGCAACCGACTGGCATCTAAACTGAAAGACTCACTGGAATTTGCAACACCAACAACAGAATTTCTCGCTACACACAGAAGATGCGGTAACATTTGTTAGTTATTTTGATATATCACTGACATAATATCAACATTTACAGACCATACAATCTTTATCGTTGCTCTCTAGCTACTCTACAAATACATTCAATTACATCACTGATCTCACTCATACTGTCACTACCCATTCGGATACATCACTGACCTCACTCGTACGATCAGTCACTCAATGTCCATCACTGAATCACTTATACTATCAATGGCAAACAAAAAACATCAGTGAGCTCATTCATACTCTCACCACCTATCCAGATACATCACTGACCTCACTCATACTGTCACTACCCATTCAGCAACATCACTTACCTTACCCATACTGCCACTACACTTCCAGGTAGATCCCGGACCTCACTGGTATTTCATTTCCCACTCACACACATCAGGACCTCACAACAACTTCCACTGCCAATCTAGATACAACACTGATGTCACTGATATTGTCACTACCCATCCAGATACATCACTGACGCAACTCATACTGTCACTACCCATCCAGATACATCACTGATCTCACTCATACTGTCACTACCCATCCAGATACATCACTGACCACACTCATACTGTCACTACCTATCCAGATACATCACGGACTCACTCATAGTGTCACTACCCATCCAGATACATCACTGACCTCACTCATACTGTCACGGCCCATGGAAATACATCGCTAACCTCACGCATACTTTCACTTACCATCCAGGTACATCAATGATGTCACTCAAACTGTAAATACTAAGTGTGTTACATTACTGATCTCACTCATACTGTCACTACTCTTCCAGGTACATCATTGACCTCACTCATACTCTCACGACCCATTCAGATACATCACTGACCTCACTCATTCTGCCACGACACTTCCTGGTAGATCACTGACCTCACTGGTATTTCATTGTCCATCCACACACGTTAGGACCTCACTAAAAAAATCACTGACCATCTCGATACAACACTGATGTCACTTATATTGTCTCAACCCATCCAGATACAACACTGACCTCACTCATACTGTCACTACAGATCAGGTACATCTTTGATCTCACTCATACTGTCACTACACATCATGCACTTCTCTGCCATCACTCATACTCTCACTACCCATCCAGATACATCACTGACCTCACTCATACTGACACTACCCTTCCAAATGCATCTCTGACCTCACTCACACAGTCACTACCCATCCAGGTACATCACTGACATCACTCATACTGTCAATACCAAGTCAGTTACAACACTGACCTCACTCATTCTGTCACTACCTATCCACATTCATCTCTGACCTCACTCAGACTCTCACCGCCCATTCAGATACATCACTGCACTTATTCATACAATCACTACATATCCAGATACATCACTGACAATGCAACCTCACTGAGTGATATGAACAGTCAGGATTGTAACGATTAAATGGTAAGAATTGATTTATTGCCGTGAGCAACATGCAGATCTGAAATATGTTGAAAATATTTTCCAAAATAATAAACATTATGAAGTATACTTTATGAACCTGCTGTGTTCAACTGACTAGAATTAACATCAATAATGAGTTCCCTTGGAAAGTAGTATTAATTACAGTCATTGCACAGGGGGATTATTAACCCGTTCTGGTCCGGCACTTCACATATAACACAGAAGGCATATAATATGTACGCATAAAATTAGAGAGGTTTTGAAATTTCGATAGGAGGATGCTCCAAACATAGAAACATAGAACATAGAAAATAGGTTCATAATTAGGCCATTCGGCACTTCAAGCCTACACCACCATTCAATAAGATCATGGCTGAACATTCAACTCAGTACCACTTTCCTGCTTTCTCTCCGTACCCCTTGATCCCTTTGCTGTAAGGGCCATATCTAACTCCCTCTTGAATATATCCAATGAACTGGCATCAACAACTCTCTGTGGTAGGGAATTCCACAGGTTAACAACTCTCTGAGTGAAGAGGTTTCTCCTCATCTCAGTCCTAAATGGATTATCCCTTAGCCTTCGTCTATGTTCCCTGGTATTGGTTTCTCCCCAACATAGGGAACATTCTCCCTTCATCTAACCTCTGCAGTTCCGTCAGAATTGTAAATGTTTCGATTAGATCCCTTCTCATCCTTCTAATACAGGCACAGTCGTTACAGTCTCTCCTCATTTGTCAGTCCTGCCATTCCATGAATCAGTCTGGTGAACGTTCGCTGCACTGCCTCAGTAGCACGAATGTCCTTCCTCAGATTAGGAGACCAAAACTCAACACAATATTAACTGCAGTAAGACCGCCCTGCTCCTATACTTAAATGCCCAAGCTATGAAGGCCAACATACCAGTTGCCTACTTCACCGCCTGCTGTACTTGCATGCCAACTTTCAATCTCTGATGCACCATGACAACCAGGTCCACCTGCACCTCCCCTTGTCCTAATCTGCCGCCATTGAGATAATATTCTGCATTCGTGTTTTTCCACCAAAGTGGACAACCACACTTTTATCCACATTATACTGCCTCTGCCATTCTTTTGCCCACTGTCCTGCAGTAGTAGTGATGTTGGTGAGGTAATCAAACAGGAAATTATGGGTGCATGCAATAAAGGTGCAGCAGTTATAATGGGTGACTTTAATAAGCACATAGATTGGGCTAACCAAACTGGAAGCATTACGGTGGAGGAGGATTTCCTGGAGTGCATAAGGGATGGTTTTCTAGGCCAATATGTCGAGTAACCAACTAGGGGGGAGGCCATCTTAGACTGGGTGTTGTGTAATGAGAGAGGATTAATTCGCAATCTCCTTGTGCGAGGCCCCTTGGGGAAGAGTGTCCATAATATGGTGGAATTCTGCATTAGGATGGAGAATGACACAGTTAATTCAGAGACCATGGTCCAGAAATTAAAGAAGGGTAACTTTGAAGTATGAGGCGCGAATTGGCTAGGATAGATTGGCGAATGATACTTAAGGGGTTGACTGTGGATGGGCAATGGCAGACATTTAGCGACCGCATGGATGAACTACAACAATTGTACATTCCTGTCTGGCGTAAAAATAGAAAAGGGAAGGTGGCTCAACCATGGCTATCAATGGAAATCAGGGATAATATTAAAGCCAAGGAAGTGGCGTACAAATTGGCCAGAAAAAGCAGTGAACCCGGGGCTTGGGAGGAATTTAGAACTCAGCAGAGGAGGACAAACGGTTTGATTAGGGCAGGGGAAATGGACTGCATCCCAGAGTACTTAAGTATGTGGCCTTCGAAATAGCGGATGCATTGACAGTCATTTTCCAAATTCCATTGACTCTGGATCAGTTCCTAACGAGTGGAGGATAGCCAATGTAACCCCACTTTTTAAAAAAGGAGGGAGGGAGAAAACAGGGAATTATAGACAGGTCAGCCTGAGCTCAGTAGTGGGTAAAATGATGGAATCAATTATTAAGGATGTCATCGCAGCGCATTTGGAAAGTGATGACATGGTAGGTCCAAGTCAGCATTGCTTTGTGAAAGGGAAATCATGCTTGACAAATCTTCTGGAATTTTTTGAGGATGTTTCCAGCAGAGTGGACAAGGGAGAACCAGTTGATGTGGGATATTTGGACTTTCAGAAGGCTTTCGAAAATGTCCCACACAGGAGATTAATGTGCAAAGTTAACGCACATGGGATTGGGGGTAGTGTGCTGACGTGGATTGAGAACTTGTTGTCAGACAGGAAGCAAAGAGTAGGAGTAAATGGGTACTTTTCAGAATGGCAGGCAGTGACGAGTGTGGTACCACAAGATTCTCTGCTGGGGCCCCAGCTGTTTACACTGCACATTAATGATTTAGACGAGGGGATTAAATGTAGTATCTCCAAATTTGCGGATGACACAAAGTTGGGTGGCAGGGTGAGATGCGAGGAGGATGCTATGACGCTGCAGAGTGACTTGGATAGGTTAGGTGAGTGGGCAAATGCATGGCAGATGAAGTATAATGTGGATAAATGTGAGGTTATCCACTTTGGTGGTAAAAACAGAGATACAGACTATTATCTGAATGGTGACAGATTAGGAAAAGGGGAAGTGCAACGAGACCTGGGTGTCATGGTACATCTGTCATTGAATGTTGGCATGCAGGTACAGCAGGCGGTTAAGAAAGAAAATGGCATGTTGGCCTTCATAGCGAGGGGATTTGAGTACATGAGCAGCGAGATGTTGCTAAAGTTGTAAAGGGCCTTGGTGAGGCCACGCCTGGAGTATTGTGTCCAGTTTCGGTCTCCTAACTTGAGGAAGGACATTCTTGCTATTGAGGGAGTGCAGAGAAGGTTCACTGGACTGATTCCCGGGATGGTGGGACTGACCTATCAAGAAAGACTGGATCAACTGGGCTTGTATTCACTGGAGTTCAGAAGAATGAGAGGGGTCCTGATAGAAACGTTTAAAATGCTGATGGCTTCAGACAGGTTAGGTGCAGGATGAATGATCCCAATGTTGGGGAAGTCCAGAACCAGGGGTCACAGTCTAAGGATAAGGGGTAAGCCATTTAGCACCGAGATGAGTAGAAACTTCTTCACCCAGAGAGTGGGGAACCTGTAGAATTCTCTACCACAGAATGTTGTTTCGGCCAATTCACTAAATATTTTCAAAAAGGAGGTAGATGAAGTCCTTACTACTCGGGGGAAGAAGGGTTATGGCGAGAAAGCAGGAATGGGGTACTGAAGTTGCATGTTCAGCCATGAACTCATTGAATGGCATTGCAGGCTAGAATGGCCGAATGGCCTATTCCTGCATCAAGTTTCTTTGTTTCTATGACCTATCCAAATCACCCGAAAGCCTCTTAGTGTCCTCCTCACAGCTCACACTGGCACCCAACTTCGTATCACCTGCAAACTTGTACATATTACACTCAATTCCTTCATCTAAATCATTAATGTATATTGTAAAAAGCTGAGGTCCCAGCACTGAGCCCTGCGGCACCCCACTCGTCACTGCCTGCCATTCTGAAAATGACCCATTTATCCCGACTCTCTGCTACCTGTCTGCCAACCAGTTCTCTATCCACGTTAGTACATTACTCCCGATACCATGTGATATAATTTTGCACACCAATATCTTGTGTGGGACCTTGTCAAAAGCCTTTTGAATGTCCAAATACACCACAGCCACTGGTGCTACCTTGTCCACTCTACTTGCTACATCCTCAAAAAATTCTAGAACATTTGTCAATTTTGATTACCCTTTCGTATATCCATGCTGACTTGGACCGGTCATGTCACTGCTTTCCAAATGCACTGCTATTTCATCTTCAATAATGGATTCCAACATTTTCCCCACTACTGATGTCAGACTAACCAGTCTCGAATGACCCGTTTTCTCTCTCCCTCCTTTCTTAAAAAGTGGTATTACATTAGCTGCCCTCCAGTCCATAGGTACGGATCCAGAGTCGCTGGACTGTTGGAAAACAATCACTTATTCATCCACTATTTCTCGGGCCACTTCCTTCAGTACTCTGTGATGCAGACTATTAGGCCCTGGGGATTTATCGGCCTTCAATCCCATCAATTTCCTAATGCAATATCCCACCTAATAAGTGGGATCCCACCTGCTTCAGTTCCGAATTCTCACTGGACCCTCAGTACCCTAGTATTTCCGGAAGGTTATTTGTGTTTTCCTTTGTGAAGACAGAACCAAAGTATTTGTTTAACTGATCCCCCAATTTTTGGTTCACTGCTATAAATTCGACTGAATCTGACTGCAAGGGACCTACGTTTGTCTTCACTAATCTTTTTCTCTTCACATATCTACAGATGTTTTTGCAGATAGTTTTTATGATAGCAAGCTTCCTCAAATACTCTATTTCCACCCTCCGAATTAAATCCTTTGTCCTGCTCTGCTGAAATATATACTTCTCCCTGTCCTCAGGTTTGCTGCTTTTTTTGGCCTATTTATATTCCTCTTCCTTGGATTTAACACTATCCTTAATTTCCCTTGTCAGCCATGTTTCAGCCACCTTCCCCGTTTTATTTTTATTCCAGACAGGGATGTGCAATTGTTGACTTGGACCAAATATGTCACTGTCATGTGATTGCCTAATGCCTATGCAGCTATTTGAGTAACTGCTGGAAAGTTTAGCGCATGTCGGCACTACAGTCTGATAGCAACGGCGAGTACCGAGAGCAGATTTTCAGGAAGAGTTTTGGGAATTTTGGTCATAAATTGTAATCATGCCATTTCAACGACTGTCCATCCAATTTACCTGGGTCGGTCCCTGAACCATGGTGCAAGTCAGTTTATCACGAACATTCACTGGGACAGTACGTTATAATGATCAGTTTACACTCAAGATGGTCCATGATCCATGGTGCAAATCAGTAATTAATATTATCTGCTCCAGTACGATAAAACAATCATACTATTTTAGCAGATGTGATGGTTTCAGGAACAGATATTTGGGTGAATTGGAATATCCTGATTGCCCCTTCTCGATATCTATACTTAAATAAATTCAGTTATTCAATAAATATGACCTGGAATAATTTCTGATGCTGCTGTGTGCAACCGACTGGCATTTAATCTGAAAGACTCACTGGAATTTGCAACACTAACAACAGAAATTCTCGCTATACACAGAAGATGCGGTAAGATTTGTTAATTGTTTGGATATATCACTGACATTATATCAACAGTTACAGACCATACAATCTGTAGCGTTGCTATCTCGCGTACTCTACAAATACATTCAATTACATCACTGTCCTCACTCATACGGTCACTACCCATCCAGATACATCACTGACCTCACTCATACTCTCACTACCCATCCAGATAAATCACTTTCCTCACTCATACTCTCACTACCCATTCAGATACATCACTGACCTCACTCATATTGTCACTACACATCCAGATACATCACTGACTTCACTCATAATGTCACTACCCATCCGGATACATCACTGACCTCACTCATACTGTCACTACCCATCCAGATACATCACTGACCTCACTCATACTGTCACTACCCATCCAGATACATCACTGACCTCACTCATACTGTCACGGCCCATCGAAATACATCACTGACCTCACCCATACTTTCACTTCCCGTCCTGGTACATCACTGACGTCACTCAAACTGTAAATACCAAGTTAGTTACAACACTGATCTCACTCATACTGTCACGACCCTTCCAGGTACATCATTGACCTCACTCATACTGCCCCTACACTTCCTGCTAGATCACTGACCTCACTGTTATTTCATTATCCATCCCCACACGTTAGGACCTCACTAAAACTTTCACTGACCATCTCGATACAACATTGATGTCACTCATATTGTCTCAACCCATCCAGATACATCACTGAGCTCACTCATACTGTCACCATAAATCAGGTACATGACTGATCTCACTCATACTGTCACTACACATCATGGACATCTCTGCCATCACTCATACTATCACTACCCATCAAGATACATCACTGACCTCACTCATACTGACACTACCCTTCCAAATACATCACTGACCTCACTCACACAGTCACTATCCATCCAGATACATCACTGACATCACTCCTACTGTTACTACCAAGTCAGTTACAACACTGACCTCACTCATTCTGTCACTACCTATTCACATTCATCTCTGACCTCACTCAGACTCTCACTGCCCATTCAGATACATCACTGCACTTATTCCTACTATCACTACATATTCAAAAACATCACTGACAATGCAAACTCTCTGAGTGATATGAACATCGCTTCGTGCTTTAAGTCAGGATTTTAATGATTAAATGTTAAGAATTCATTTATTGCCATGAGCAACATGCAGATCTGAAATATGTTGGAAATATTTTCCAAATTAATAAACATTAAGAAGTATACTTTAAGAACCTGCTGTGTTCAACTGACTGGAATTAATATCAATAATTAGTTCCCATGGAAAGTAGTATTAATTACAGTCATTGCACAGGGGGATTATTGACCCGTTCTGGTCCGACACTTCACATATAACACAGAAGGTATATAATATGTACGCTTAAAATTAGAGAGGTTTTGAAATTTCGACAGGAGTTAGCTCCAAACATAGAAACATAGAACATAGAAAATAGATTCAGGATTAGGCCATTCGGCACTTCCAGCATGCACCACCATTCAATATGATCATGGCTGATCATTCCCTCTGCACTACTTTCCTGCTTTCTCTCCGTATCCCTTGATCCCTTTGCTGTAAACGCCATATCTAATTCCCTCTTGAATATATCCAATGAACAGGCCTGAACAAATCTCTGTGGTAGGGAATTCCAGAGGTTAACAACTCTCTGAGTGAAGAGGTTTCTCCTCATCTCTGTCCTAAACGGATTACCAATTAGCCTTAGTCTATGTCCCCTGGCTCTGGACTTCCCCAACTTTGGGAACATTCTTCCTGCATCTAACCTCTGCAGTTCCGTCAGAATTTTATCTGTTTCTATGAGATCCCCTCTCATCCTTCTAAACTCCAGTGATTACAGGCCCAGTCAATTCAGTCTCTCCTCAAATATCAGTCCTGCCATTCCAGGAATCAGTCTGGTGAACCTTCACTGAACTGCCTCAGTAGCAAGAATGTCCTTCCTGAAATTAGGAGACCAAAACTGAACACAGTATTTCAAGTGAGGCCTCACTAAGGCCCTGTACAAGTGCAGTAAGACCTCCCTGCTCCTATACTTAAATCCCCAAGCTAAGATGGCCAACATACCAGTTGCCAACTGCACCGCCTGCTGTACCTGCATGCCAACTTTTAATGTCTGATTCACCATGACAACCAGGTCCACCTGCACCTCCCCCGGTCCTAATCTGCCGCCATTGAGATAATATTCGGCCTTCGTGTTTTTCCACCAAATTGGACAACCACACTTTTATCCACATAATATTGCATCTGCCATTCTTTTGCCCACTGTCCTGCAGTAGTAGTGAGGTTGGTGAGGTAATCAAAAAGGAAATTATGGGTGCATGCAATAAAGGTGCAGCAGTTATAATGGTGACTTTAATATGCAATAGATTGGGCTAACCAAACTGGAAGCAATACGGTGGAGGAGGATTTCCTGGAGTGCATAAGGGATGGTTTTCTAGACCAATATGTCGAGGAAGCAATTAGGGGGGAGGCCATCTTAGACTGGGTGTTGTGTAATGAGAGATGATTAATTAGCAATCTCGTTGTGCAAGGCCCCTTGGGGAAGAGTGACCATAATATGGTGTAATTCTGCATTAGGATGGAGAATGACATAGTTAATTCAGAGACCATGGTCCAGAACTTAAAGATGGATCACTTTGAAGGTATGAGGCGTGAATTGGCTCGGATAGATTGGTGAATGATACTTAAGGGGTTGACTGTGGATGGGCAATGGCAGGCATTTAGTGACTACATGGATGAACTACAACAATTGTACTTTCCTGTCTGGCGTAAAAATAAAAAAGGGAAGGTGGCTCAAGCGTGGCTATCAAGGGAAATCAGGGTTATTATTAAAGCCAAGGAAGTGGCATACGAATTGGTCAGAAATAGCAGCTAACCCAGGGACTGGGAGAAATTTAGAACTCAGCAGAGGAGGACAAAGGGTTTGATTAGGGCAGGGAAAATGGAGTAAGAGAAGAAGCTTGCAGGGAACATTAAGACGGATTGCAAAAGTTTCTATAGATATGTAAATATTAAAAGGTTAGTAAAGACAAACGTAGGTTCCCTGCAGTCAGAATCAGATAAGTCAAAACGGGGAACAAAGAAATGGCAGACCAATTGAACAAGTGCTTTGGTTCGGCATTCAATAAGGAGGACACAAACAATCTTCCGGATATAAAAGGGGTCAGAGGGTCGAGTAAGGAGGTGGAACTGAGGGAAATCCTTATTAGTCGGGAAATTGTGTTGGGGAAATTGATGGGATTGAAGGCCGATAAATCCCCAGGGCCTGATGGACTGCATCCCAGAGTACTTAAGGAGGTGGCCTTGGAATTAGCGGATGCATTGACAGTGATTTTCCAACATTCCATTGATTCTGGATCAGTTCCTATCGACTGGAGGTTAGCCAATGTAACCCGACTTTTTAAAAAAGGAGGGAGAGAGAAAACAGGGAATTTTTGACCGGTCATCCTGACCTCAGTAGTGGGTAAAATTATGGAATCAATTGTTAAGGATGTCATAGCAGCGCATTTGGAAAGAGGTGACATGATGGGTCCAAGTCAGCATGGATTTGTGAAAAGGAAATCATGCTTGACAAATCTTCTGAATTTTTTGAGGATGTTTCCAGTAGAGTGGACAAGGGAAAACCAGTTGAAGTGGTATATTTGAACTTTAAGAAGGCTTTCGACAAGGTCCCACACAAGAGATTAATGTGCAAAGTTAAATCACATGGGATTGGGGGTAGCGTGCTGAAATGGATTGAGAACTGGTTGTCAGACAGGAAGCAAAGAGTAGGAGTAAATTAGTACTTTTCAGAATGGCAGGCAGTGACAAGTGGGGTACCGCAATGTTCTGTGCTGGGGCCCCAGCTGTTTACACGGTACATTAATGATTTAGACGAGGGGATTAAATGTAGTATCTCCAAATTTTGGATGACACGAAGTTGGGTGGCAGTGTGAGCTGCGAGGAGGATGATTTGAGGCTGCAGAGTGACTTGGATAGGTTAGGTGAGTGGGCAAATGCATGGCAGATGAAGTATAATGTGGATAAATGTGAGGTTATTGACTTTGGTGGTAAAAACAGAGAGACAGACTATTATCTGAATGGTGACAGATTAGGAAAAGGGGAGGTGCAACGAGACCTGGGTATCATGGTACTTCAGTCATTGAAGGTTGGCATGCATGTACAGCAGGCGGTTAAGAAAGCAAATGGCATGTTGACCTTTATAGCGAGGGGATTTGAGTACAGGGGCAGGCATGTGTTGCTACAGGTGTACAGGGCCTTGGTGAGGCCACACCTTTAGTATTGTGTACAGTTTTGGTCTCCTAACTTGAAGAAGGACATTCTTGCTATTGAGGGAGTGCAGCGAAGGTTCACAAGACTGATTCCCGTGATGACGGGACTTACCTATCAAGAAAGTCTGGATCAATTGGGGTTGGATTCACTGGAGTTCAGGAAAATGAGAGTGGACCTCATAGAAACATTTAAAATTCTGATGGGTTCAGACAGGTTAGGTGCTGGAAGAATGTTCCCAATGTTGGGGAAGTCCAGAACCAGGGGTCACAGTCTAAGGATAAGGGGTAAGCCATTTAGCACCGAGATGAGGAGAAACTTCTTCACCCAGAGCATAGTGAACCTGTGGAATTCTCTGCCACAGAAAGTTGTTTTGGCCAATTCACTAAATATATTCAAAAAAGGAGTTAGATGAAGTCCTTACTACTAGGGGGATCAAAGGGTATGGCGAGAAAGCAGGAATGGGGTACTGAAGTTGCATGTTCAGCCATGAACTCATTGAATGGCGGTGCAGGCTAGGAGGGCCGAATGTCCTACTCCTGCACCGAGTTTCTATGTTTCTATGTTTGTATGACCTGTCCAAATCACCCTTGAGCCTCTTAGTGTCCTCCTCACAGCTCACACTGGCACCCAACTTCGTATCATCTGAAAACTTGTACATATTACACTCAATTCCTTCATCTAAATCATTAATGTATATTGTAAAAAGCTGGGGATCCAGCACTGAGCCCTGCGGCACTCCACGAGTCACTGCCTCCCATTCTGAAAAGGATCCATGTATCCCGACTCTCTACTTGCTGTCTGCCAACCAGTTCTCTTTCCACGTTAGTACATTACACCCAATACCATGTGATTTAATTTTGCACACCAATCTCTTGTGTGGGACCTTGTCAAAAGCCTTTCGAATGTCCAAATACACCACGGCCACTGGTTCGACATTGTCCTCTCTGCCTGCTACATCCTCAAAAAATTCTAGAGGATTTGTCAACCATGATTTCCCTTTCATAAATCCATGCTGACTTGGACCGGTTATGTCACTGCTTTTCAAATGCGTTGCTATTTCATCTTTAATAATTGTTTCCAACATTTTCCCCACTACTGATGTCATACTAACCGGTCTATAATTACCCGTTTTCTCTCTCCCTCCTTTCTTAAAAAGTGATGATACATTAGCTGCCCTCCAGTCCATAGGTACTGATCCAGAGTCGCTGGACAGTTGGAAAACAATCACCAATTCATCCACTATTTCTCGGGCCACTTCCTTCAGTACTCTGTGATGCAGACTATTAGGCCCTGGGGATTTATCGGCCTTCAATCCCATCAATTTCCTAATGCAATATCCCACCTAATAAGTGGGATCCCACCTGCTTCAGTTCCGAATTCTCACTGGGCCCTCAGTACCCTAGTATTTCCGGAAGTTTATTTGTGTCTTCCTTTGTGAAGACAGAACCAAATTATTTGTTTAACTGGTCCGCCAATTTTTGGTTCCCTGTTATAAATTCGACTGAATCTGACGTTTGTCTATACTAATCTTTTTCTCTTCACACATCTTCAGATGTTTTTGCAGTCAGTTTTTATGATACCAGCAAGCTTCCTCAAATACTCTATTTCCACACTCCTAATTAAATCCTTTGTCCTGCTCTGCTGAAATATATACTTCTCCCTATCCTCAGGTTTGCTGCTTTTTCTGGCCAATTTATATTCCTCTTCCTTGGATTTAACACTATCCTTCATTTCTCTTGTCAGCCACGTTTCAGCCACCTTCCCCGTTTTATTGTTATTCCAGACAGGGATGTGCAATTGTTGACTTGGACCGAATCTGTCACTGTCATGTGATTGCCTATTGCCCATGCAGGTATTTCAGTAACTAATGGAAAGTTTAGCGCATGTGGGCACTACAGTCTGATAGCAACGGCGAGTACCGAGAGCAGATTTTCAGGGAGAGTTTTGGGAATTTCGGTCATCAATTGTAATCATGCCATTTAAACGACTGTCCATCCAATTAACCTGGGTCGGTCCCTGAACCATGGTGCAAGTCAGTTCATCACGAACATTCACTGGGACCGTTGGTCATAATGATCAGTTTACACTCAAGACGGTCCATGATCCATGGTGCAAATCAGTAACTAACGTTATCTGCTCCAGGACGATATAACAATCATACAATTATCGCAGATGTGAAGGTTTCAGGAACTGATCTTTGGGTGAATTAGAATGTCCTGATTGCCCCTTCTCGATATCTGTACTTAAATAAATGTAAGTATTTAATAAACATTACCAGGAATAATTTCTGATGCTGCTGTGTGCTACCGACTGGCATCTAAACTGTAAGACTCACTGGAGTTTACAACACCAACAACAGAATTTCTCGCTACACACAGAAGATGCGGTAAGATTTGTTAGTTAGAGACCAAGCAATCTGTATCGTTGCTCTCTAACGTACTCTACAAATACATTCAATTACATCACTGTCCTCACTCATACGTTCACCACCCATCCAGATACATCACTGACTTCACTCATACTGTCACGACACATCCAGATACATCACTGACCTCACTCTTACAGTCACTACCCATCGAGATACATCACTGATCTCACTCATAGTGTCACTACCCATTCAGACACATCACTGACCTCACTCATACTCTCACTACCCATCCAGATATATCACTGACCTCACTCATACTGTCACTAGCCATCCAGATACATAACTGACCTCACTAACACTGTCATTATCCATCCATGTACATCACTTACCTGACCCATGCTACCACTACACTTACAGGTAGATCCCTGACCTCACTGGTATTTCATTGCCATTCACAGGACATCAGGACCTCACAAAAACGTTCACTGCCCATCTGGATACAAAACTAATGTCACTGATATTGTCTCAACCCATCCAGATACTTCACTTACCTCACTCATACTGTCACTCCCCAACCAGATACATCACTGACCTCATTCATACTGTCACTACCCATCCAGATACATCACTGACCTCACTCATACTGTCATTACTCATCCAGATACATCACTGATCTCACTCATACTCTCACGACCCATCCAGATAGATCACTGACCTCACTCAGACTGTCACTACCAATCCAGATACATCACTGACCTCACTCATACTGTCATTACTCATCCAGATACATCACTGACCTCACTCATACAGTCATTACTCCTGCAGATACATCACTGTCCTCACTCATACTCTCATTATCCATCCAGGTACATCACTGACCTCACTCATACTGTCACTACCCATCCAGATACATCACTGACCTCACTCATACTGCCATTATCCATCCAGGTATATCACTTACCTGACCCATGCTGCCACTACACTTCCAGGTAGATTTCTGACCTCACTGGTATTTCATTGCCATTCACACACATCAGGTCCTCACAAAAACTTTCACTGCCCATCTGGATACAACACTGATGTCACTGATATTGTCTCAACCCATCCAGATACTTCACTGATCTCACTCATACTGTCACTCCCCATCCAGATACATCACTGACCTCATTCATACTGTCACTACACAACCAGATACATCACTGATCTCACTCATACTCTCACTACCCATCCAGATACATCACTGATCTCTCTCATACTGTCACTACCAATCCAGATACATTACTGACGTCACTCATGCTGACACTATCCATCCAGGTACATCACTGACCTTACTCATACTGTCACTACCCATCTAGATACATCACTGACATCACTCATACTCTCACTACCCATTTAGTTACATCACTGACCTCACTCATACTGTACTACCCATCCAGACACATCACTGACCTCACTCATACTGTCATTACCCATCTAGATACATCACTGACCTCACTCATACTGTCACTACCCATCCAGGTACATCACTGATCTCACTCATACTGTCACTACCCATCTAGATACATCACTGACCACACTCATACTCTCACTCCCCATCTAGATACATCACTGACCTCACTCATACTGTCACTACCTTTCCAGATACATCACTGACCTCACTCATACTGTCATTACCCATCCAGACACATCAATGACCTTACTCATACTGTCACTACCCATCCAGACACATCAGTGACCTTACTCATACTCTCACTACCTCTCCAGCGACATCACTGACCTCACTTATACTGTCACCACTCATCCACGTAATGCGCTGACCTCACTCATGCAGTCACTACCCATCCAGACACATCACTGACCTCACTCATACTGTCACTACCCATCTAGATACATCACTGACCTCACTCATACTGTCACTACCCATCCAGATACATCACTGAGATCACTCATACTGTCATTACCCATCCAGATACATCACTGACCTCACTCATACTGTCATTACTCATCCAGAAACATCACTGACTTCACTCATACTGTCACTACCCATCTAGATACATCACTGGCCTCACTCATACTCTCACTACCAATCCAGATACATCACTGACCTCACTCATACTGTCACAACCCATCCAGATACATCACTGACCTTACTCCTACAGTCACAACCCATCCAGATACATCACTGACCTCACTCATACTGTCACAACCCATCGAGATACATCACTGACCTTACTCATACTGTCACAACCCATCCAGGCACATCACTGACCTCATTCATACTGTCACTACCCATCCAGGTACATCGCTGACGTCACTCATACTGTCACTATCCATCCAATTACATCACTTACCTCACTCATACTGCCACTACCCATCCAGATACATCACGTATCTCACTCATACTGTCACTACCCATCCAGATACTTCGCTGACGTCACTCGTACTGTCACTACCCATCCAGACACATCAATGACCTTATTCATACTGTCACTACCCATCCAGAAACATCAGTGACCTTACATCATACTCTCACTACTTCTCCAGCGACATCACCGACATCACTCATCCTGTCACTACCCATTTAGATACATCACTGACCTCAACTCATACTCTCACAACCCATCCAGATACATCACTGACCTCACTCATACTGTCACTACCAATCCAGATACATCACTGACCTCACTCATACTGTCACTACCCATCCAGATACATCACTGACCTCACTCATGCTGTCATTACCCATCCAGATACATCACTGACCTCACTCATACTGTCACTACCCACCCAGATACATCACTGACCTCACTTATACTGTCATTACTCATCCAGAAACATCACTGATCTCACTCATACTCTCACTACCCATCCAGATACATCACTGATCTCATCAATGCTGTCACTACCCATCCAGATACATCACTGACCTCACTCATACTGTCACTACTCATCCAGATACATCACTGATCTCACTCATGCTGTCACTACTCACCCAGATACATCGCTGTCCTCACTCATAAACTCACTACCCATCCAGATACATCATTCACCTTACTCATACTCTCACTCCCTCTCCAGCGACATCACTGACCTCATTCATACTGTCACTACACATCCAGATACATCACTGACCTTATTCATACTCTCACTACCCATCCAGATACATCGCTGACGTCATTCATACTGTTACTACCCATCCAGATACATCGCCGACGTCACTCATACTGTCACTATCCATCCAGGTACATCACTGACCTCACTCATACTGTCACTACCCATCTAGATACATCACTGACCTCACTCATACTGTCACTGCCCATCTAGATACATCAGTGACCTCACTCATACTCTCACTACCAATCCAGATACATCACTGACCTCACTCATACTGTCACTAACCATCCAGATACATCACTGACCTCACTCATTCTGTCACTACCCATCCAGATACATCGCTGACGTCACTCATACTGTCACTATCCATCCAGGTACATCACTGACCTCACTCATACTGTCACTACCCATCTAGATACATCACTGACCTCACTCATACTGTCACTACCCATCCAGACACATCAATGACCTCACTCATACTCTCACTACCTCTCCAGCGACATCACTGACCTCACTTATACTGTCAGCACTCATCCACGTAATTCACTGACCTCACTCATGCTGTCACTACCCATCCAGACACATCACTGACCTCACTAATAATCTCACTAGTTCTCCAGCGACATCACTGACCTCACTCATACTGTCACTACCCATCTAGATGCATCACTGGCCTCACTCATACTGTCATTACTCATCCAGATACATCACAAACCTCACTCATACTGTCACTACACATCTAGATACATTACTGGCCTCACTCATACTCTCACAACCAATCCAGAAACATTACTGACCTCACTCATACTGTCACTACCCATCCAGATACATCACTGACCTCACTCATACTGTCGCTAGCCATCCAGATACATCACTGACCTCACTCATACTGTCATTACTCATCCAGATACATCACTGATCTCACTCATACTCTCACTACCCATCCAGATACATCACTGACCTCACACATACTCTCAGTACCTCTCCAGCGACATCACTGACCTCATCATACTGTCACAATCCATCCAGATACATCAGTGACCTCACTCATACTGTCACTATCCATCCAGATACATCGCTGACGTCACTCATACTGTCACTATCCATCCAGGTACATCACTGACCTCACTCATACTGTCATTATCCATCCAGATACATCAGTGACCTCACTCATACTGTCACTATCCATCCAGATACATCGCTGACGTCACTCATACTCTCACTACACATCCAGATACATCACTGACCTCACTCATACTGTCACAATCCATCCAGATACATCACTTACCTCACTCATACTGCCACTACCCATTCAGATACATCGCTGACGTCACTCATACTGTCACTACCCATCCAGACACATCAATGACCTCACTCATACTGTCACTACCCATCCAGACACATCAGTGAACTTACTCAAACTCTCACTACCTCTCCAGCGACATCACTGACCTCACTTATACTGTCACCACTCATCCACGTAATTTGCTGACCTCACTCATGCAGTCACTACCCATCCAGACACATCACTGACCTCAGTCATACTGTCACTACCTCTCCAGCGACATCACTGACCTCACTCATACTGTCACTACCCATCTAGATACATCACTGACCTCACTCATACTGTCACTAGCCATCTAGGTATACCACTGACCTCACTAATACTTTCACAACCAATCCAGATACATCACTGACCTCACTCATACTGTCACTACCCATCCAGTTACATCACTGACCTCACTCATACTGTCATTACACATCCAGATACATCACTGACCTCACTCTTACTGTCACTACCTATCCAGGCACATCACTGACCTCACTTCTACTGTCACTACCCATCCAGATACATCCCTGACCTAACTGGTATTTCATTGCCCATTCACACACATCAGGACCTCACAAAAACTTTTACTGCCCATCTAGATACAACATTGATGTCACTGATATTGTCTCAAACCATCCAGATACTTCACTTAGCTCACTCATACTGTCACTCCCCATCCAGATACATCACTGACCTCATTCATACTGTCACTACCCATCCAGATACATCACTGACCTCACTCATACTGTCACTAGCCATCCAGATACATCACTGACCTCACTCATACTGTCATTACTCATCCAGATACATCACTGAGCTCACTCATACTCTCACTACCCATCCAGATACATCACTGATCTCACTCATACTGTCACTACCAATCCAGATACATGACTGACCTCACTCAAGCTGACACTACCCATCCAGATAATTTACTGACCTCACTTATACTGTCACTGGCCATCCAGATACATTACTGACCTCACTGATACTGTCACTACCCATCCAGATACATCACTGACCTCACTCATACTGTCATTACTCATCCAGCTACATCACTGATCTCACTCATACTGTCATTACCCATCCACTTGCATCACTGACCTCACGCATACAGTCATTACCCATCCAGATTCATCAATGACCTCATTCATACTCTCACTACCCATCCAGGTGCATAACTGACCTCACTCATACTGTCACTATCCATCCAGATTTTTCACTGACCTCTCTCATAGTTTCACTACCCATCCATATACGGCCGGTTAAGTAACCTGACATGTTTATTGCTGTAATTCAACATGACTCTTCGTGTTTGAAATATCAAAGTGATCTTGAGTTGGACAGTTTTCGTTCAGCACCAGAGTATTAAAATATATGATCCAGATTCTCACTATTGAAGGCAATCTTTCAGCTCAATCTCTCTCCCCACAATGAGGGACTGTCTGTGTTGGTTGGTTCCTGCCTTTTTAGGATTGTTGGGATTTCCAAATTGATGCACTTTAGACTGAAATTATAAAGATGAACAGTGAGATTATGAACTCTGTTGTCTACGATGGATAAATCTATTACGGTATTTTGTAAGTACTGCTATTACTAGAACAGTCCCACACAAGGTCTGCACTTTCAATCTTGCACACTGACCCCAATTCCCACTAGGAAACCTCACTGAGTGAGATGAACATCGCTTCGTGCTTAACAGTCAGCGTTTTAATCATTAAAATATATAATTGATGCATTGCCATGAGCAACATGCAGATCTGAAATATGTTGTAAATATTTTCCAAAATAAGAAGCATTAAGAAGTATACTGCATGAACCTGCTGTGTTCTCCTGACTGGAATTAAAATCAATAATAAGTTCCCATGGAAAGTGGTATTAATTTAAATCATTGCACAGGGGGATATTAACCTGTACTGGTCCGACACTTTAAATAAAAAACAGAAGGAATATAATATACATGTTTATAATTGGAGAGGTTTTGAAATTTCGGCAGGAGGATGCTCCAAACATAGAAACATAGAACATAGAAAGTAGATGCAAGACTAGGCCATTCGGCCCTTCGAGCCTGCACCACCATTCAATAAGATCATGGCTGATCATTCCCTCATTATCCGTTTCCTGCTTTCTCTCCATACCCCTTGATCCCTTTAGCCACACGGGCCATATCTAACTCCCTCTTGAATATATCCAAAGAGCTGGCATCAACAACTCTCTGTGGCAGGGAATTCCACAGGTCAATAATTTTTTGAGTGAATACGTTTCTCCTCATCTCGGTCCTATCCCTTATCCTAAGACTGTGTACCCTGGTCTGGACTTCCCCAACACCGGGAACATTCTTCCTGCATCTAATCTGTCCCGTCCCTTCAGAATCTTGTACGTTTCTGTGATATCCCCTCTCATCCTTCTAAACGCAAGTGAATAAAAACCCAGTTGATCCAGTCTCTCCTCAAATGCCAGTCCTGCCATCCCGGGAATCAGTCTGGTGAACATTCGCTGCACTCCCTCAATAGCAAGAACGTCCTTCCTCAGATTACAAGACCAAAACTGAACAAAATATTCCAGGTGAGGCCTCACTAAGGCCCTGTACAACTGCTTTAAGTCCTCCCTGCTCCTATATTCAAATCCCCTTGATATGAAAGCCGACATACCATTTGCCTTCTTTACCATCTGCTGTGCCTGCGTGCCCACTTTCAGTGACTGATGTACCATGACAACCAGATTCACCTGCCCCTCCCCTTTTCCTAATCTGCCGCCATTGAGATAATATTCTGCCTTCGTGTTTTTGCCATCAAAATGTATAACTTCACATTTATCCACATTAAACGTCATCTGCCATGCGTTTGCCCACTCACCTAACCTGTCCAAATCACCCTACATCATATTAGTGTTCTCCTCACAGCTCACACCGCCACCCAGCTTAGTGTCATCTGCAAACTTGGATATATTACACTCAATGCCTTCATCTAATTCATTAATGTATATTGTAAATAGCTGAGGTCCCAGCACTGAGCCCTGCGGCACCCCACTAGTCACTGCCTGCCATTCTGAAAAGGACACGTTTATCCCGACTGTCTGCTTCCTGTCTGCCAACTAATTCTCGATCCACGCCAGTACATTACCACCAATGCCGTGTGCTTTAATTTTGCTCACCAATCTCTTGTGTGGGACCTTGTCAAAAGCCTTTTGAATGTCCAAATACACCACATCCACTGGTTCTCCCTTTTATCCATTCTCCCTGTTAAAACCTCAAAATATTCTCGAAGGTTTTTAAGAATGATTTCCCTTTCGTGAAACCATGCTAACTTGGACCGATCCAGTCACTGCTTTCCAAATGCGCTGCTATTTCATTTTTAAAAATTGATATCAACATTTTTCCCTCTACTGATGTCAGGCTAACCGGGCTAAAATTATTCGTTTTCTCTCTCCGTCCTTTCTTAAAAAGTCGTGTTACATTAGCTACCCTCCAATCCAAAGGAACTGATCTAGAATCGATAGGCTGTTGGAAAATGATCACCAATGCATCCACTATTTCTAGGCCACTTCCTTAATTTCTCTGGGATGCAGACTATCAGGCCCCAGTGATTATCGGCCTTTTATCCGATCAATTTCTGAACAAAATGTATTGCTTAATAAGGAATTGCTTCAGTTCCTCATTCTCACTGGAACCTCAGTTCCCTATAATTTCTGGAAGGTTGTTTGTGTCTTCCTTCGTGAAGACAGATTGTTTAACTGGTATGCCAATTTTTTGTTCCCTGTGATAAATTCACCTTAATTGACTGCAATGGACCAACGTTTGTCTTCACTAATTTTTTTCTCTTCACATATCTACAGATGTTTTTGCAGTCAGTTTTTATGATCCCAGCAAGCTTCTGCAAATACTCTGGTTCCCACCTCCTAATTAAACCCTTTATCCTCCTCTGCTGAAATATAAATTTCTCCCTGTCCTCAGGTTTGCTGTTTTTTCTGGCCAATTTATATGCCTCTTCCTTGGATTTAACACTATCCTTAATTTCCCTTGTCAGCCACGGTACAGCCACCTTTCACGTTCTATTTTTACTCCAGACACGGATGTACAATTGTTGAGTTGGACCGATCCTGTCACTGTCATGTGATCTTTAAAAGTTTGCCATTGCCTATCCACCTATTTCGCTACCTACTGGAAAGTTTAGCGCACGTGGGCACTATAGTCTGATAGCACTGGCGGGTACCGAGAGTGGACTTTCAGCGAGCTTTTGGGGAATTTCGGTCATAAATTTTAATCATGCCATTTCAACGACAGTCCATCCAATTTACCTGGGTCGGTCCCTGAACCATGGTGCAAGTCAGTTCATAACTAACATTCACTGGGACAGTAGGTCATAATGATCAGTTTACACTCAAGACGGTCCATGATCCATGGTGCAAGTCAGATCATAACTAACATTGTCTGCTACAGTACGATTTAATGATCATACTATTTTAGCAAACGTGTTGTGTTCAGAAAGAGATTTTTGGGTGAATTGGAATACCTGATAGCCCCTTCTCGATATCTGTCCTTAAATAAATTCATTTATTTAATAAACATGACCGGGAATAATTTCTGATGCTGCTGCGTGCACTAATATAGTGATCTAATCTTAAAGACTCACTGGAATTTGCAATAGCAACAACAGAAATTGTCGCTTCACACAGAAGGTGCAGTAAGATTTGGTAGTTATTTGGATATATTACTGACATAATATCAACAGTTACAGACCATCTAATGTTTATCGTTGCTCCGAAGCTTATTCTCAAAATACATCCAGTTACATCACTGACCTCACTCATACTGTCACTACCCAAACAGATACATCACTAACCTCACTCATACTGTCACTATCGAACCAGGGTCATCACTGACCTCACTCATACTGTCACTGCCCATCCAGATAATTCACTGACCTCAGTCATACTGTCATTACCAATACCGTTACATCACTGACCTCACTCATAATGACACAGCACATCCAGTTACATCACTGACCACTCTCATACTGTCATTACCCACCCAGCTACATCACTGACCTCACTCATACATTGAGTAGCCATCCTGATACTTCACTGACTGCACTCATACTGTCGCTACCCATCCAGATAAATCAGTCCTCACTCATAATGTCACTAACCATTCAGAAACATCACTAACCTCAGTCATACTCTCATTACCCATTCAGATATATTACCGATCTCACTCATACTGTCACTACACATCCAGGTACATCACTGACCTCACTCATACTCTCATTACCCATTCAGATATATCACTGATCTCACTCATACTGTCACTACCCGTCCCGATACATCACGAACCTCACTCTTACTGTCACTACCCATCCAGATACATCATTGTCAACACTCATACTGTCACTACCCATCTAGATACATCACTGACCTCACTCATACTGATTCTATCCATTCAGATACATCAGTGACCTCACTCATACTGTCACTACCCATCCAGATTCATCACGGCCATTCCTCATATTATCGCACAATTCCAGGTACATCACTAACCTCACTCATACAGTCATAACCATCCAGATGCATCACTGACCTCACTAATATTGTCACTACCCATCGAGATACATAACTGACCTCACTCATACTGTGACTACCCATCCAGATACATAACTGACCTCACTCATACTGTCACTACACATCCAGATACATCACTGACCTCACTCATACTTTCACTACCCATCCAGATACATCACTGATCTCACTCATAGTGTCACTAACCATATAGATACAGCACTGACCTCACTCATACTATCACTACCCATCCAGATACATCACTGACCTCACTCATACTGTCACTACCCATCCAGATACATCGCTGACCTCACTCATACTGTCACTACCCATCCAGATACATCATTGACCTCACAAACTACCACAACGCATCCAGATTCATCACTGACCTCACTCATAGTGTCACTACCCATTCAGATACATCGCTGACCTCACTTAAACTACCACAACCCATCCAGATTCATCACTGCCCTCACTCATACTGTCACTACCCATCCATGTACATTACTGACTCACTCATACTATCACGAATACATTCAATTACAACACTGACCACACTCATACTGTCACTACTCATCCAGATACATCGTTGACCTCACTCATACAGTCATTACCCATCCAGGTACATCACTGACCTCACTCACTCTGTCATTACCCATCCAGCTACATCATTGAATCATTGATCCTGTTACTCGCCATCCAGATACATCATTGATCTCACTGATACTCTCACTACCCATCGAGATACATCACTGACCTCACTCATTCTGTGACTACCCATCCAGATACATCACTGTCCTCACTCATACTGTCACTACCCATCCAGGTACAATACTGACCTCACTCATAATGTGACTGCCCATCCAGATACACCACTGATCTCACTCATACTGTCACTACCATCCAGATACATCACTGATCTCACTCATACTGTCACTACCCATCCAAATACATGACTGATCTCGCTCAGACTTTCACTACCGATCCACATACATCACTGACCTCACTCATACTGTCACTACCCATCCAGATACATTTCTGATCTTACTCATACTGGCACTACCCATCGGGATACATCACTGATCTCACTCATACTGGCACTACCCATCTAGATACATCACTGACCTCACTTATACTGTCACTACCCATCCAGATACATCACTGACCTCACTCATTATTTCACTAGCCATCCATAAACATCAGTGACCTCACTCATACTGACATTACCCAACCAGCTGCATCACTGAATTTCCTCATATCGTCACTACCCATCCAGATACATCACTGACTTCACTCATACTGTCACAACCCATCCAGATACATCACTGACTTCACTCATACTGTCACAACCTATCCAGATACATCACTGATCTCACTCATAATGTCACTACCCATCCAGATACATCACTGACCTCACTCATAATGTCACTACCCATCCAAATACAGCACTGACCTCACTCATACTGTCACTGCCCGGCCAGATACATCACTGAAATTATGCATACTATAACTATATGTCCAATCATATCACTGACAATATAACCTCACTGAGTGAGATGAAAATCGCTTCGGGCTTTACATTCAGGATTTGAATGATTAAAAGGTAGAAATTGATTTATTGCTGTGAGCAACATGCAGATCTGAAATATGTTGTAAATATTTTCCAAAATAATAAGCATGAAGAAGTATACTGCATGAACCTGCTGTGTACTCCTGACTGTAATTAATATCAATAATAAGTTGCCATGGAAATTAGTATTAATTACAGTCATTGCACAGGGGGATATTAACCCGTTCTGGTCCGGCACTTTATATATAAAACAGAATATATATAATAGACACACATATAATTAGAGAGGTTTTGAAATTTCGTTAGGAGGATGCTCCAAACATAGAAACATAGAACACAGAAAATAGGTTCAGTATTAGGCACTTTGGCCCTTCGTGACTGCTCCATCATTCAATAAGATCATGATTGAACAATCACCTCAGTACCACTTTCCTACTTTCTCTCCATACCCCTTGATCCGTTAAGCCATAAAGGCCACATCTCACTCCCTCTTGAATATATCCAATGAACTGGCATCAATAACTCGCTGCGGTCAGGAATTCCACAGGTTAACAACTCTCTGAGTGAAGAGGTTTCTCCTCATCTCGGTCCTAAATCGATTACCCGTTAGCCTTAGTCGATGTCCTTGGTCCTGGACTTCCGCAACAGCGGGAACATTCTTCCTGCATCGAACCTGTCCAGTCCCGTCAGAATTTTATATGTTTCTATGAGATCCCGTCTCATCCTTCTAAACTCCAGTGAATACTGGCCCAGTCAATTCAGTATCTCCTCATATATTAGTCCTGCCATCCCGGGATTCAGTCTGTTATCCTTCGTTGCACTCCCTCAGCAAGAATGTCCTTCCTCAGATTAGGAGATCAAAACTGATCACAATAATCCAAATGAGGCCTTACTAAGGCCCTGTACAACTGCAGTAAGACCGCCCTGCATCTATACTCAAATCCCCAAGTTATGGAGGCCAACATACCAGTTGCCGACTTCACCGCCTGCTGTACCTGCGTGCGAACTTTCAATGACTGATGTACCATGACACCCAGGTCCACCTGCACGTCACCTTTTTCTAATCTGCCACCATTGAGATAATATTCTGCCTTTGTGTTTTTGCCAACAAAGTGGATAACCTCACATTTATCCACATTATACTGCATCTGCCAAGCGTTTGCCCTCTCACCTAACCTGTCTAAATCACACTGCAGCCTCTTAGCATCCTCCTCACAGCTCACACCGCCACCCAACTTAGTGTCATCTGCAAACATGGAGATATTACACTCAATTGCTTCAGCTAAATCATTAATGTATATTGTTAATAGCTGGGGTCCCAGCACTGAGTCCTGCGGCACTCCACGAGTCACTGCCTGCCATTCTGAGAAGGACCGGTTTATCCCGACTCTCTGCTTCCTGTCTGCCAACCAGTTCTCTATCCACGTCAGTACATTACCCCCAATTCCATGTGCTTTAATTTTGCTCACCAATCTCTTGTGTGGGACCTTGTCAAAAGTCTTTTGAATCTCCAAATACATCACATTGACTGGTTCTACCTTGTCCACTCTAACTGTTATATTCTCAAAAAATTACAGAAGATTTGTCAAAAATGATTTCCCTTTCGTAAATCCATGCTGATTGGACCGATCCTGTCACTGCTTTCCAAATGCGCTGCTATTTCATCTTTAAAAATTGATTCCAACATTTTCCCCACTACAAATGTCAGACTAACCGTTCTACAATTAGCCGTTTTCTCTCTCCCTCCTTTCTTAAAAAGTGGTGTTACATTAGCTGCCCTCCAGTCCATAGGAACTGATCTAGAGTCGCTAGTCTGTTGGAAAATGATCATCAATGCAGACACTATTTCTAGTCCACTTTCTTCAGTACTCTGGGATGCAGACTATCAGGCCCTGTGATTTATCGTCCTTGAATCTGATCAATTTCCAAACACAATATCCAACCGAATAAGGATTTCCTTCAGTTCCTCCTTTTCACTGAACCCTCAGTCCCCTAGTATTTTCGGGAGGTTATTTGTGTCTTCCTTCGTGAAGACAGAACCAAATTATTTGTTTAACTGGTCCGCCAATTTTTTGTTCCCTTTTATAAATTCACCTGAATCTGACTGCAAGAGACCTACGTTTGTCTTCACTAATCTTTTTCTCTTCACTTATCTATAGATGCTTTTGCAGTCAGTTTTTATGATCCAAGCAAGCATCCTCTCATACTCTATTTCCCACTTCTAATTAAACTATTTGTGCTCCTGTGCTGAATAATAAAATACTCCCTGTCCTCAGGTGTTCTGCTTTTTCTGGCCAATTTAAATGCCTCTTCCTTGGATTTAATACTATCCTTAATTTCCCTTGTCAGCCACGGTTCAGCCATCTTCCCCCTTTTATTGTTACTCCAGATAGGGATGTACAATTGTTGACTTCGACCGATCCTGTCACTCATGTGATCTTTAAAAGTTTGCCTTTGCCTATCCACCTATTTCACTACCTACTGGGAAGTGTAGCGCATGTGGGCACTACAGTCAGATAGCACTGGCGGGTACCGAGAGCAGATATTCAGAGAGATTTTGGGGAATTTTGTCCATAAATTTTAATCATGCCATTTCAGCGACTTTTCATCCAATTTAACTAGGTCGTCCCTGAACCATTGTGCATTTCAGTTCATAACTAACATTCACTGGGACAGTACGTCATAATGATCAGGTTACACTCAAGATGGTCCATGATCCATGGTGCAAGTCAGATCACAACTAACATTATCTGTTACAGTACGATTTAACAATCATACTATTTTAGCTAATGTGGTGTGTTCAGATACTTGTCTTTGGGTGAATTGGAATGTCCTGATTGCACCTTCTCGATATCTGTACTTAAATACATTGAGTTATTTAATAAACATGACCGGGAATACTTTATGATGCTGCTGTGTGCAACCGACTGGCACCAATGTAATGATCTAATCTGAAAGACTCACTGGAATTTGCAACACCAACAACAGAAATTGTCGCTTCACACAAATAATGCGGTAAGATTTGGTAGTTATTTGGATAATCACTGACATAATATCAACAGTTACTGACCATCCAATGTTTATCATTGCTCTCAAGTGAACTCTCAAAATACATCCAGCTACATCACTGACCTCACTCATACTATCACTACCCATCCAAATACATGACTGACCACACTCATACTGTCATTACCCATCGAGATACATCACAGACCTCACTCATACTGTCACTGCACATCGAGATACATCACTGACTTCACTCATAGAATAACTGCACTCAATTTTCATCACTGAATCACTGAAACTCTCAGTGGCAAACCATATACATCACTGACCTCACTCATACTCTCACTACCCATCCTGTTACATCACTGATCTCACTCATACTATCAATGCCCATCCAGATAAATCACTGACGTCACTCATACTCTCACTACCCATTCAGCAACATCACTAACCTCATCCATACTGTCACTACACTTCCAGGTGGATCACTGATCTCACTGGTATTTCATTGCCCATCCACACACATCAGGACCTCACAAAAACTTTCACTGCCCATCTAGATACAACTCTGATGTCACTCATATTATCTCAACCCATCCAGGTACATCACTGACCACACTCATGTTGTCACTACCCATCCAGATACATCACAGACCTCACTCATACTGTCACTACCATCCAGATACATCACTGACCTCACTCATACTGTCACTACCATTCAGATGCATCACTGAACTCACTCATACTGTCACTACCCATCCAGATACATCACAGACCTCACTCATACTGTCACTACCATCCAGATACATCACTGACCTCACTCATACTGTCACTACCATTCAGATGCATCACTGAACTCACTCATACTGTCACTACCCATCCAGATACATCACAGACCTCACTCATACTGTCACTACCATCCAGATACATCACTGACCTCACTCATACTGTCACTACCATTCAGATGCATCACTGAACTCACTCATACTGTCACTATCCATGCAGCTTTATCACTGATTTCTCTCATAATGTCACTACTCATCCTTATCTGGTCGGTTAAGTAACCTGACGTGTTTATTGCTGGAATTCAGCATGAATCTTCGTTTGGGACAGTTTCCGTTCAGGACCAGAGCATTAAAATATATGATCCAGATTCTCACCACTGTAGGCAAACGTTCAGCTCAATCTCCCTCCCCGCAATGAGGGACTGTCTGTGGTGTGTGGTTCCTGCCTTCTTAGGAGGGTTGGGATTTCTAAATTGATGCACTTTATACTGAAATTATAAAGATGAACAGTGAAACAATGAACGCTGTTGTTTGCAATGGGAGAATCTGTTACTGTATTTTGAAAGTCCTGCTATTAAACATAGAAACATAGAAAATCGGTGCAGGAGTAGGCCATTCGGCCCTTCGAGCCTGCGCGGCCACTCAATGAGTACATGGCTAGAACAGTCCCACACAAGGTCTGTACTTTCAATCCTGCACACTGACCCCAATTCCCACAAAGCAACCTCACTGAGTGAGATGAAAATCGCTTGGTGCTTTACAGTCAGCGTTTTAATGATTAAAATATAGGAATTGATTTATTGCTGTGAGCAACATGCAGATCTGAAATATGTTGTAAATATTTTCCTAAATAATAAGCATGAAGAAGTATACTGCATGAAGCTGCTGTGTTCTCCTGACTGGAATTAATATCAATAATAAGTTCCCATGGAAATTAGTATTAATTACAGTCATTGCACAGGGGGATATTAACCCGTTCTGCTCCGGCACTTTACATATAAAACAGAAGGTATATAATATGTATGCATATAATTAGGGAGGTTATGCAATTTGGCAAGGAGGATGCTCCAAGCACAGAAAAATAGAAAATAGTTGCAGGAGCAGGCTATTCGGCACTTCGAGCCTGCACCGCCATTCAATATGATCAAGGCTGATCATTCCCTCTTTTCCCGTTACCTGCTTTCTCTCCATACCCCTTGATCCCTTTAGCCATAAGTGCCATATCTAACTCCCTCTTGAATGTATCCAAAGAGCTGGCATCAACAACGCTTTCCGGCAGGGAATTCCACAGGTTAACAACTCTCTGAGTGAAGAAGTTTCTCCTCATCTCGGTCCTAAATGTCCTATCCCTTATCCACGATTGTGTCCCCTGGTTCTGTACTTCCCCAACATCGGGATCATTCTTCCTGCATATAACCTGTCCCGTCCCGTCAGAATCTTATACGTTTCTATGAGATCCCCACTCACCCTTCTATACCCCAGTGAATAAAGGCCCAGCTGATCCAGTCTCTCCTCATATGTCAGTCCTGCCATCCCGGGAATCAGCCTGGTGACCCTTCGCTGCACTCCCTCAATAGCAAGAACATCCTTCTTCAGATTAGGAGACAAAAACTGAACATAATATTCCAGGTGAGGTCCTCACTAAGGCCCTGTACAACGGCAGTAAGACCTCCCTGCTCCTATATTCAAATCCCCTAGCTATGAAGGCCAACATACCATTTGCCTTCTTTACCGCCTGCTGTGTCTGCATGCCCACTTTCAGTGACTGATGAACCATGACACCCAGATCCACTTGCACCTCCCCTTTTCCTAATCTGCCACCATTGAGATAATATTCTGCCTTCGTGTTTTTGTCACCAAAGTGGATAACCTCACATTTATCCACATTATACTGCATCTGCCATGCATTTGACAACTCACCTGAACTGTCCAATTCAACCTGCAGCTCTTAGTGTCCTCTTCGCAGCTCACACTGGCACCCAACTTTGTGTCATCTGCAAACTTGCATATATTACATTCAATGCCTTCGTCTAAATCATTAATGTATATTGTAAACAGCTGGGGTCCCAGCACTGAGCCCTGCGGCACCCCACTAGTCACTGCCTGCCATTCTGAAAAGGACCCATTTATCCCGACTCTCTGCTTCCTGTCTGCCAACCAGTTCTCTATCCACGTCAGTACATTACCTCCAATACGATGTGCTTTGACTTTGCTCACCAATCTCTTGTGAAGGACCTTGTCAAAAGCATTTTCAATGTCCAAATACACCACATCCACTGATTCTCCCTTGTCCACTCTATCTGTTACATCCTCAAAAAATTCTAGAAGATTTGTCAAAAATGATTTCCCTTTCATAAATCCAGGCTGACTTGGACCGGTCCTGTCACTGCTTTCCAAATGTGCTGCTATTTCATTTGTAATAATTGATTCCTACATTTTGCCCACTACTGATGTCAGACTAACGGGTCTATAATTACGTGTTTTCACTCTCCCTCCTTTCTTCAAAAATGGTGTTACATTAGCTACCCTCCAGTCAATAGGAACTGATCGAGAGTCGATAGACTGTTGGAAAATGATCAGCAATGCAGCCACTATTTCTCGGGCCATGTCCTGAAGTACTCTGGGATACAGATTATCAGGCCCCTGTGATTTATCGACCTTCAATCCCAGTTTCTGAACATAATTTCACCACCTAACAAGGATTTGCTTCATTTCCTCTTTCTCACTGGACTCTCAGTCCCCTAGTCTTTCTGTGAGGTTATTTGTGTCTTCCTTCGTGAAGTCAGAACCAAAGTATTTGTGTAACTGCAAGGCAAATGTTTTGTTCCCTGTAATGAATTCACCTGAATCTGACTGCAAGGGAACTACGTTTGTCTTCACTAATCTTTTTCTCTTCACATATCTATAGATGCTTTTGCAGTCAGTTGTTATGATCCAAGCAAGCTTCCTCAAATACCCTATTTCCCCCCCTCCTAATTAAATCCTTTGTCCTTCTCTGCTGAATTATAAACTTATCCCTGTCCTCACGTTTGCTGCTTTTTCTGGCCAATTTAAATGGCTCTTCCTTGGATTTAACACTATCCTTAATTTCCCTTGTCAGCCACGGTTCAGCCATCTTACCCCTTTTATTTTTACTCCAGACAGGGATGTACAATTGTTGACTTGGACAGAACCTGTCACTGTCATATGATCTTTAAAAGATTGCCATTGCCTATCCACCTATTTCACTACCTACTGCGAAGTGTAGCACATGTGAGAACTACAGTCTGATAGCACTGCCGCGTACCGAGAGCAGATTTTCAGGGAGATTTTTGGGAATTTCGGTCATAAAATTTAATCATGCCATTTCAGCGACTGTCCATCCAATGTAACTAGGTCGGTCGTTGAAGCATGGTGCAAGTCAGTTCATAACTAACATTCACTGGGACAGAACGTCATAATGATTAGGTTTCACTCAAGACGGTCCATGATCCATGGTGCAAGTCAGATCACAACTAACATTAACTGTTACAGTACGATTTAACAATCATACTATTTTAGCAAATGTGTTGTGTTCAGACACTGATCTTTGGGCGAATTGGAATATCCTGATTGCCCCTTCTCGATATCTGTACTTAAATAAATTCAGTTATATCATAAAATGACCGGGAATAATTTCTGATGCTGTTGTGTGCAACCGACCTGCATCAATATGGTGATCTAATCTGAAAGACTCGCTGGAATTTGCAACACCAAATTATCGCTTCACACAGAAGAAGCGGTAAGATTTGGTGGCTATTTGGATATATCACTGACATAATATCAACAGTTACAGACCATTCAATGTTTATGGTTGCTCTCAAGCGTACACTCAAAATACATCCAGTTACATCACTGATCTCATTCATACTGTCACTACCCATCCAGATACATCATTGGCCTCACTCATACTGTCACCACCCATGCAGATACATCACTGACCTCACTCATACTCTCACTACCCATCCAGGTACATCACAGACCTCACTCATACTGTCACTAACCATCCAGATACATCACTGACCTAAGTCATACTGTCACTGCCCAGCCAGGTACATCACTGACCTCACTCATACTCTCAATACCCATCCAGATACATCACTGATATCACTCATACTTTCACTAACCTTCCAGATGCATCACTGACCTCACTCATACTGACACTACCCATCCAGATACATCACTGACCTCACTCATATTCTCACTACCCATCCAGATACATCACTGAGCTCACTCATACTTTCACAACCCATTCAGATACATCACTGATATCACTCATACTGTCACTAACCTTCCAGATAAATCACTTACCTCACCCATACTGCCACTACACTTCCAGGTAGATCACTGACGTCACTGGTACTTCATTGCCCATCCACGCACATCAGGACCTCACAAATCTTTCACTGCCCATCTAGATACAAGACTGATGTCACTCTTATTGTCTCTACCCATTCAGGTACATCACTGACCTCACTCATACTGTCACAACCTGAAGGGTTAATCGCGTAAGTGCGAAATTGCTGTGCTTTAGAAAATGTACTATGACAGAATGAGACAGAATTGCGAAAAGGTCACAAGACGCGGAGCAAGATAGAAACCAATCACACCAGACGCTGGCCGAAGATGTGGAAGTAAGTGGGACAAAGACGAAAATGAACTCCTTGCCTAGACTCTTTTGGCAATGACAGATGTAGAAGCAGTGACATGTGACTTTTCCAATATACGACATTAAATACACATTTTTTGTGAACCCAAGTTGAGTTGCAGCCTATAAAACTTGCCTGGTACCTTGTATTAAAAAACTGTGAGAGTTTTCAAACTCTCTAACGTAGTCTGAGTAGATTTATTTCTACCTCGCGGTTTTCCCCAAAAAGTTTCACCGCTATGAGCAAGGTGTACGTTAAGCCTTCCTGACTGAGGATCGAATGTACGGGAATAAGGTCGGATTTCACGACTTCCCAGAAATAGGAATGTCGAACCAAGTGAGACTCGGAGAGGTTTGATAACAGACAGAGTGAGTAGAAATAAAGTAGAATATAAGTAAGATAAGTGGTGTGTAATTGTCACACACTAACTCAATCACCTAACTTGAGCTGGAATTAAGAGGGTAAATGCCCCTCGTGATGGCCAAGGATTAAGTTAGAAGGGAACACCGGGAGGATAAAGTGATGGCGGAAACCTGTGAGTGACTGTGTGATATGATTGAACTGGTGAAAGAGTTCAGGGATAATCCCATCGCAATAAATAAGTGACGGATTAGACCAAGAGACTCATTCACAGAGGAAGCGAGGGATGGTCAGATCACATAATGGCCTCGGGGGAAGACCTTGAATGGTGGCCGGGAGGGTCTCTTAGTAGGTTCTATGCAGACGACCAGAAGGGCTTAATAGATAAAATGATTAAAGACGGGTGGGATCCCTTGGTTGTCCCCAAGGAGCAAAAGAATTGGTGGGAGAAACAAAAACAGAAAAAGGCAAAGAAAGCCGAAGTACTTTTAGTATATCAGTTATGTGTGTTACAAAGTAAAACCAAACAATTAGTAGAGAAAAGTAAGGAGACAGAAGCCGAGAATAAGAAATGGAGAGAGCGGTATGAACAAACCGGCAAGTGGGGTGGATCAGATTATGACCTCACTCCGACTGGAATTTTTTGAGGATGTTTCCAGTACAGTGGACAAGGGGCAACCAGTTGATGTGGTGTATTTGGAATTTCAGAAGATTTTCGACAATGTCCCACACAAGAGATTAATATGCACAGTTAAATCACTTGGGATTGGGGGTAGTGTGCTGACGTGGATTGAGAACTGGTTGTCAGACAAGAAGCAAAGAGTAGGAGTAAATGGGTACTTATCAGAATGGCAGGCAATGACTAGTGGGGTACCGCAAGGTTCTGTGCTGGGGCCCCAGCTGTTTACATTGTGCATTAATGATTTCGACGAGGGGATTAAATGTAGGATCACCAAATTTGCAGATGACATTGAGTTGGGTGGCAGTGTGAGCTGCGAGGAGGATGCTATGAGGTTGCAGATCGACTTGGATAACTGAGGTGAGTGGGCAAATTCATGGCAGCTGAAGTATAATGTGGATAAATGTGAGTTTATCCACTTTGGTGGTAAAAACAGAGCGACAGACTATTATCTGAATGTTGACAGATTAGGAAAAGGGGAGGTGCAACGAGACCTGGGTGTCATGCTACATCAGTCATTGACTGTTGGCATGCAGGTACAGCAGGCGGTTAAGAAAGCAAATGGCATGTTGGCCTTCATAGCGAAAGGATTTGAGTACAGGGGAAGGGAGGTGGCACTACAGTTGTACAGGGCCTTGGTGAGGCCACACCTGGAGCATTGTGCAAAGTTTTGATCTCCGAACATGAGGAAGGACATTCTTGCTATTGAGGGAGTGCAGCGAAGGTTCACCAGACTGATTCCCGGGATGGCGGGACTGACATATCAAGAAAGATTGGATCAACTGGGTTTGTATTCACTGGAGTTCAGAAGAATGAAAGGGGAACTCATAGAAACGTTAAAAAATTCTGACGGGTTTAAAGAGATTAGATGCAGGAAGAATGTTCCCAATGTTGGGAAGTCCAGAACCAGGGGTCACAGTCTAAGCATAAGGGGTAAGCCATTTAGGACCGAGATGAGGAGAAACTTCTTCACTCAGAGAGTGGTGAACCTCTGGAATTCTCTACCACAGAAAGTTGTTGAAGCCAATTCACTAAATATATTCAAAAAGGAGTTAGATGTAGTCCTTACTACTCGGGGGATCAATGGGTATGGCGAGAGAACAGGAATGGGGTACTGAAGTTGTATGTTCAGCCATGAACTCATTGAATGGCGGTGCAGGCTCGAATGGCCAACTGCTGTACCTATTTTCTTTATTTCTATGTTTCTATGTTATGTTTTTTTTTATTTCAAAATATACTTTATTCATAAAAAGAATCTGTACATTGCATTCAATGGCATTTCATTACATTTCGCTGCGCTCAGCAATCCCATACAATACATCTGGGTGCTGACGGCAGTTCCGTTCATTACATTTATCGTTTTTCTGTTCAACTGCGATTCAGTACAATAAACAGGGTACATTGTGGTACATTTACACAAATTACATTTCATGTGTTACAATACAGTGCCCGGAATGGGTGACGGTACATTTACAGTTTGTCTTTTCAAACATGCATTTCATAACACACCTTGCATTGTACATGGCCCGATATTGGTGTTTACAGATTTGGTGCTCTATGTACACAAAGTGTAAATTTCAAATACAGCCCGAGGGAGTTTGGTGCTGATTTCTGCCCCCGGGTTTTCCGTGGCGGAAGGGCTTTAAACTGTGGCCCTTCCCCACCGTGCCTTTGCGGCGACTGCACCAATTTTCAGTGCGTCCCTCAGCACGTATTCCTGGATCTTGGATTGCGCCAGTCTGCAACATGCGGACGTGATCATCTCCTTGTTCTGGAAGACCAGCAAGTTTCGGCATGACCAAAGAGCGTCTTTGACCGAGTTGATGGCCCTCCAGCAGCAGATGATGTCTGTCTCGGTGTGTGTCACTGGGAACAGCCCGTAGAGCACAGAGTCCTGTGTTACGGAGCTGCTTGGGATGAACCTCGACAGCAACCACTGCCTCTCTTTCCAGACCTGCGTTGCAAAGGCGCAATCCTGAAGGAGATGGGTGACAGTCTCGTCTGCCCCGCAGCCGGCCCGGGGGCACCGTGCCGTGCCGCTGAGGCGTCGGCTGTGCATGAACACTCTGACGGGTAGGGCCCTCCTCACCGCCAGCCAAGCTACGTCTTGGTGCTTGTGTGTAAGCTTTGGAAATGAGACGTTCTGCCAAACAAGTTCGACAGTCCGCTCAGGGAACCACCCGACAGGGTCCACCGTCTCCTTCTTTCGGAGGGCGTCCAGGACCTTACGTGCTGACCACTGTTTGATGACCTTGTGGTCAAAGGGGTTTCTTTTGAAGAACTTTTCCACGAAGGACAGGTGGACAGGCATGGTCCAACTGGTGGGGGCGTTTCGCGCCAGCGTGGCCAGACCCATCCTTCTCAACAATGGGGACAGGTAGAACCTCATCACGTAGTGACACTTGGTGTTTGCGTACTGGGGGGCTGTGCATAGCTTGATGCAGCCGCACACAAGGGTGGCCGTCAGGATGAGGGCCACGTTCGGAACGTCCTTTCCTCCACTGTCCAGAGATTTGTACATCGTGTCTCTGCGGACACGGTCCATTTTGGATCTCCAGACAAAGTGGAAGACGGCTCGGGTGACTGCCGCGGCGCAGGAGCGTGAGATGGGCCAGACCTGCGCCACGTACAACAACATCGAGAGCACCTCACTCCTGATGACCAGGTTCTTGCCTGTGATGGAAAGGGAGTGCTGCTCCCAAAATGCCAGTTTCTGTCTGACTTTGGCAATGCGCTCGTCCCAGTTTTTGGCGCACGCCCAGTTCACTCCGAACCATATTCCCAGCACCTTCAGGATCTGGTTTGACGGTGAAGGGAATGGCGGCTCGGTCGGTCCAGTGACCAAAGAGCATGGCCTCGCTTTTGGTGCGGTTGACCCTTGCTCCCGAGGCCAGTTCAAACTGGACGCAGATTGCGAGCAATCTGCGGACCGACTGCGGGTCCGAGCAAAAGACGGCGACGTCGTCCATGTACAGGGAGGTTTTGACCTGGGCGCCTCCGCTGCCTGGGATCGTCACCCCTCTGATGCCCGTATCCTTCCTGATGGACTCGGCAAAGGGCTCGATACAACACACAGACATGACAGACGAGAGAGGACAGCCATGCCTTACTCCAGATCTGAATGGAAAGCTTTGAGTTTCCCACCCGTTGATTAGAACTACACTACTGATGTCTGTGTAGAGCAGTTTGACCCAATGTCGGATGCCCTCCCCGAACCCCATTTTGGAGAGCACGTCCATCAGGTACGTGTGCGATATCCTGTCAAAGGCTTTCTCCTGGTCTAAGCTGATTAAACAGGTGTTCACCCTCCTGTCCCGCACGTAGGCGATCGTATCTCTGAGTAGCGCGAGGCTATCAGAGATCTTCCTGCCGGGGACAGCGCAGGTCTTTTCCGGGTGAATCACCAGCTCAAGAGCAGACTTGACCCTATTGGTGATGACCTTTAACAGGATCTTGTAGTCCACATTGAGCAGCTGAATGGGCCGCCAGTTTTTGATTTCCTCACTCTCCCCCTTCTGCTTGTAGATGAGGGTGATGATGCCTTTCCTCATCGACATGCTGCCGGCCAGAAGCATACCTCCGTACACTTCCAGCAGGTCCGGGCCTATCCAGTCCCACAGAGCCGAGTACAACTCGACCGGTAAGCCATCGCTTCCGGGAGTTTTATCCGTCTCGAAGGACCGGACGGCCTTTGTCAGCTCGTCCAGAGTTAGCAGGTGTTCCAGACTCTCTCGCTTGCCGTTGTCTAAGACCTCCGAAATGGAGGACAGGAAAGGCTGGGAGGCTGCACGGTCTGTGGGTTTGACATCGTACAGCCTGGCATAGAAGGATTTGCTTATCCTCTGTATGTCAGGCTGCGAACACGTCACAGAACAGTCTTCTTCCTTTAGGCTGGTGATCACAGAGCTCCCCCTGTGTACCTTTTGGAAGAAGAAGCGCGAACACGTCTCATCCTGCTCGACAGAGCGGACTCTGGAGCGGAAGATGATCTTGGAGGACTCCGAGGCATAGAGCGAGGATTGCTGGCCCTTCACCTCTTCGAGTTCCTCCGCGACATCGACCCCCATCGACTGCAGCAGGAGCAGGTTTTGCATATTTGTCTGGAGTCGGGACAATTCCCTCTGTCTCCCTCTCGCCTCCTGAACACCTTTGAGGATGAAGAACCTCTTGATGTTCGTCTTGATTGTTTCCCACCAGTGCATCGGGGAATCGCAGAGGGGTTTTACGGTTCTCCAACCGTTGTAATCCCTCTTGAGTTCCTCAATGTTTTCCGGAGTCAACAGTTTCACGTTCAGCTTCCATATCTTACTGCCAACTTTCTGGTTGTCCGGTATGTGACAGTCAGCCAGTAGGTGGCAGTGGTCAGAGAAGAACAACGGCGTGACGTCGGTGGATCTGACCTTGAGCGTGTGGGACACAAACAGGAAGTCAATTCTGGAACGGACGGACCCGTCTGGTCTTGACCAGGTGTATCTGCGCGGTGCTCCGTCTGCTGGGTTGCTGAAGACGTCGCACAGCTTGGCATCTTTTACCGCATCCATCAGGAGTTTAAACATCCAGTTTGCTGTCGGCTCTGCTGGATCGTCCAGCCGCATCGATGATGCAGTTGAAGTCACCGCCCAGAATGACCGGCCTGGATGTTGCCAGTAACAGTGGGAGCTGCTGGAAGAGGGCCAGCCTCTCGTTCTTCACAGCTGGAGCGTAAACATTAATTAACCTGAGAGGGGAGTTTTTGTACATTACATCTGCTACGAGGAGGCGGCCGCCCACCACCTCCTTAACTTCGGTGATGGTGAAGTGGCCTCCCCGCAGCAGAATGCCCAAGCCAGAAGCTCGGCTGTCGTTGCCCCCTGACCAAATTGATGGTCCATGGGTCCACCATCGTGACCACTGCCGGTAACTGCTGAAGTGCGGCAGACCACACTCCTGCAAGAACAACAGGTCCGCTTTGACCTTGGCGAGGTACCCAAGGTGGAAACACATCGCGTAGTCGATTTCACGCTACGCACGTTAATACTAGCAATTTTTAAATCTATTTTAAAGCTATGTTTTACATTTACATATTGCAGTTCAGATACATCGTTTTCAATTTCAGGTAAACCGTTGTCAATTACCCCATATTCCACAATGGCGATTTCCAGCATGTGTAAGTTATTACTATCCACATCAAGTTCAACATTTACTGCACCTGGGGTGGCGTGGTCATCGTCGTCCTCTGCTGTGGGGATGTTTTGACCAGGGGACTGCTGCAGTTCTGTGATTAATTCCTCAATGTTCTCTGCACTATCCTCGCCTGGTGTTGGTGGTTCCCCCTTTTCCTCAGTCGCGGCGGTGTCGAGCTGGTGTGCGTCGATCGCTGCGTCGCTCCCGGTGTTCCGGAGGTGGGGTGTGCTGGGCACTTCGCTGCTCCCGTTATCCCGGGGCTGGTCTGCGTTGGTTGCTCCTTCGCTCCCGCTGTCCCGGAGCTCGTGTGCGCTGGGCCCTTCGTTGCTCTCATGTTCCTGGGGCAGGGCTGTGTTGGTCGCTTCCCTGCTCCCGGTTTTCCGTGGTCGTGGGATGGCGCATTGCCTCTTCTTCAGGCGGTGGCACTTTTCCTCCTCAGACAAGCTGCCGTCGCTGGTTTCTGCCGAGCTTGATGGTCGCCTCTTGGCCTTGCGCCTTTTCCTTACTGTCTGCCATTCCGCTTCCTCGTCTGATGTCAGCTCGTCTATGTTATGTTGCCACAGTTGCGGCTTCAGCTCCTCCCTTTGATGAGGAGACCGAGATGGAAGGGACAAATTCAGTAAATACAGAAAGGGCAGCCCCTCTTAAGGTAACCCAGGACGTACAGGGAGGGAACCCCCGATATCAATACTACACTTTCACCCCCACAGAAAAACAAATAACGAATCAGGATTTGGGGAGACTATAACCACGGAGGAGAAATGTAGGATTTTGGCAAAAGTTAGAAGAATTGTATGAGACCCACGATATGCATGAGCGAGATGTCCACCAAATAGTTCGGGCTAAGTGTCCAATGGACTCGTGGACAGGGCTAGCTCCCCATCACAGTGACGGCACATGGATACCTGCCCTGGGTGCCACAAGGGCACAATGGGACGCTGGAAGAACGGGGTGCGTCCAGGCTGTACAGGCCTTAATGGGAGCACCCACTCCAAATTGGGGATTGATAATGCAGACCGGCCAGAAAAATGGAGGAAACGCCAATGACTACGGAGAGAGATTATGGGTCCAATACCAAGAATCTTCGGGACAGGCGGCCCTGAAAAGAGATGACCCAGTCTTCGTGAAAATGTTTAAGGATGGCCTTTCGGCCGACCATCAAAAGATCTTAAAAATGGGGGTGGTAGTCGCGAACACCTATGACCAAGGTGTCCAGTGTGCATGCCACATTAACTCTGGGGGAATAAAACAAGAAGTGGCCGCGGCTAAGAGTAGTAAGACTGCAGGCCGAGGGGAATGCTACAACTATGGCAAGAAAGGTAATTTTGCCGCCGACTGTAGGGGCCCCAAAAGACCAACCATCCGATGTGACAATTGCGGGAAAAAGGGACATGCCACTGATAAATGTTGGGCGCCCAAGGAGAAAAGAAATAGTCAGTCAGGCCTTAGAGTAGAGAGATGATCCGCCATCCGCTAATCACAGCGCTGAGGCACTTAGGAAGAGACTGAAGGCCAGCGGACCCCACGGGGCAGGGAGAGGATCTGCGTATTCACATAACAGCACTGTTAGGGGGGCGGCAGTGTGATATGTTAGTGGTTACCGGAGCATCAGTATCTGTGACAGATATTCCCTTACCCACAACTAAACACGTAGTCCATATAACTGGCGTGGGAGGATTTGCCTCCAAAGCCAACCAGAGAGAAGTAATTATATTGGAGATAGCCGGTATTCTGGTCCCGGCACAATTTTATGTATGCCGAATTGCAGAAGGGACCATATTGGGGATCGACCTCCTGGAACAGTTCGGGGCAATAATAGACCCACAGAATAAGAGAATAGTTTGGAGAAATAAGGGAGGACACAAAATCACAATGTACGGGGAACAGACTAATTTGCACCATCACGCAAAGGTCGGAAGTGTGCAACTTCTCCCCGAGATTGGGATACAGCAGGAGACTGCGGCCCATTATGTGAATAAATGAGGGAAGTGTGGGCTCAATCGAAGCAGGATTGTGGGCTGGTAAATACCAAGCCAGTGGTCATTCCTGGGCCCGAACACTCTCCTCATAAGCAATACCCCATTAAACCTGAAGCCAGAGAGGCTGCAAAACAAATAGTGCAGGACCTATTGCGAAGCGATGTCCTTCGGGAAGCCGAAAGCTCTACGAACTCGCCAACCTGGCCCGGAAAGAAACCAGATGGGTAATACCGATTGACCACAGACAATACGGCGTTAAATAATGTAACTCCCCGCCAGCACCCCATCGTAGCAAGCCCAGTGACCATATTTAATTGTTTGATACCAGAACATAAACTAGTCATGGTCTTAGGTACAGCTAATGGATTTTGGTCCATACCAATAGTCCGGGAGTCCCAAGTTAAATTCGCATTCATGGTCGGGGATAGGCAGCAAACTTGGACACGAATGTCCCAGGGTTTTCACAACTTCCCGGCCATATTTCACCAACTAAGTGTCGAGGCTTGGAGACCGTAGATTTAGTAGATGATCTGCTGATTGCCTCAGACGATGAGAGAGGACATATGGGGGCTCTAATATAAACCCTAAATTCCTTAAAGAAAGCGGGATTTAAGGTAAACCCCAAGAAAGCTCAGATCGGATTGAAGGAGGTGCAGTACTTGGGACACCAACTGTCGCAGGGGACAAAAACAATGTCCCACGACAAAAGAAACTTTCCGATGAGTGTGTAAGGTATTAGGACTCTTTTACTGCAGTTGGAAGTTTATAGCCAACTTCGCGGCAATCGCGGAACCTATAGACGAGTTAGGGAGGAAAATCAGCTCTAGAAAGTATGGAGTGGGGCCCGGAACAAGAAACAGCATAGGGCCAGATAAAGGAAGCCCTCATTTCGGCACCAGGCCTAGGATAGCCAAATATGAACGCACCGTTTCACATTCATTGTGAAAATGAGGGTGGGTTTTACGGAGCAGTCGTTACTCAAATGCATGGAGACCGAGCCCGCCCAGAAGTGTACTATTCCACCCAACAGTCACCCCTGGCAGGAGGTCTGTCAAGATGTGTAGCAGCCTTGGATTGTGTAATATGGGCGGTGAAAGTTAGTGAGCCAGTAGTAATGACAGGGGCGGTTATACTACATACCAAACATACCTTGGTGGAAAAGCTCAACACCGGGAAATTGTGCTCCGTGTCCACCGTCCGCCGGGCCAAATGGGAAGCAGTATTACTTCCCTCAGATGGGTCCGTAAAAATTATACAAGACTCGGGAGAGAACCCGACAGAGGGCCTCTTATCCGTGCGTGAGCCTCATGAGTGTCATGCACAGGATTGTGAGGACTCATAAGTGAGATTCCCCTTGAAAACCACAAGCCGATCCTGTACGTGGATGGGTCCCGGAAATATATTCAGGGGACCCCGCACACGGGAGGGGCGGTGGTAGACGAAGCACTAAACACTGCCCGAAAGGGAAGGTTAGCTGGAGGACTGTTGGCTCAAGTAGCTGAACTCACTGTCCTGACTGAAGCCCTCCAACTGGTCGAAGGCCGGCGGGCAAATAGATATACGGATAGCCGCTATGCCTTCGGGGTGGTCCATGACTACATGACTGCCTGAGCCAGGAGAGGGTTCGTCACTTCGGGCGGGGAGGCTATCAAACATGAGGGCCGAATCAGACTACTATTAGACGCTGCCAGTAAACCCGCAGAGGCAGCAGTTATCAAGGTTAAGGCTCACTAGAAAGTAGTAAACAATGTCCAACAGGGCAATGAAGCAGCGGATAAAGCGGCACAGGAAGCAAGTATATCCTTAGAAGTGCAGGAAGAAGTTGTATGTAGTATCATTACCAGGGAAGATATACACATTGTGAGATTACATGCCGATGTAAGTGAGGAAGAAAAGAAAGATTGGGGCACAAAATGAGGGAGGCAGGGTGACGACTTCGTATGGAGGAAAGATGGGAAGGTGATAGCCCCGGCTTGTATTAGACAAATGCTCATGGAACTACACCACGGTATCAGTCATGTCGGACGGAACATCATGATAACAAACATAACTGAGGAGTGGTGGTGGCCAGGAATGGGACAGTACGCAGCTAAGTACTGCCAGCAATGTGTCACGTGTGCCCAGCAAAACCCAGGAAAGGCCATTAAAGTTAGAATGGCTCACCAACCACGACCAAGGGGATCGTGGGAATGTATACAGATAGACTTCATGGGACCTTTACCATCCTCAAGGGAAAAGAAATCGATCAGTTTATGCGGTGGCTAGAAGCGTTCGCCACGCGAAATTGCACCGCAATCACGGTGGCCCGAATATTGGCAGAGGAATAATCCCACGTTGGGGCGTCCCTGTCCAAATCGATTCCGTTCAAGTAACCTATTTTACCGGACATATAATTAAGGAATTGTGTGCTATGTTGGGTATTAGACAGACGTTTCATATCCCCTACCACCCACAAAGCTCTGAGATGGTATAACGTATGAACAGGACACTTAAAACAGCCCTAGCAAAGGCCATCCGAGACGGGACAAGCTTGGGCGCATTTACTACCCATAATCTCGATGAGACAAAGGGCAATTCCTAACCGAGTGACAGGATTAACTCCACATGAGTTGATGACAGGCAGGGCGATGCGACTGCCGGAAGGAATCATAACTGGGGGTCCAACGTAGAACTGAGGGATCGGATTAGAAAGTATGTCTTGGAACTGAGTAAGCAACTGAAGGAATTGAAGAAGTAGGTGAGGGAACAGCAAGCAGGCAGGGACGAACAGAAGGAATTGGAGGATAAGTGGGAGGTCCCGCAGGTAGGCGTGTAGGTAATGGTAAAATGTCTGCCAGGATTAACGGGGTTTGCTCCCTGTTGGTCTGGCCAATTTGAAGTCCTAATTAGTGGAGATACGTGCGCCTGCACAGATATGGGTGGGGTTGGCTGATGGAAACATTGGTCTCAGCTCAAAGAATATGAATCCAACGACCCCAGCAGAAGCGAACAAAACAAATAACCCTGCCTTCATACACATTCTAGGAAACTGAAGGCGGATGCATCAGCAGAAAATTCCCGAAGAAATAAAGACAATACAAGATGAATGTGTTATGCAATATTATGTGCAGTTTGTTTTTTGTGTAATTGTACTATGTAGCCGAGAGAGGACTCAGGGCATAGCACCCCCACGAACCAAGAGAGAGTTGTATGTGAACACCTTTTTGTATATGTCATACACCTATGCCACGAAAGCCAATGTTGTCAGCTGTTGGGTCTTTGTCCATGTCCCCACACACTCGGAGGAAGGAATCCCTCGACAATCAATCCCATTTAGTGATAATGAGACAGCTAGCTGGATGTCTGGATTTAGAACAGGATCCACACGCATTGTTTCTTGTGCCATAGAGGCAGACGGCAGCAACATAATAAAACTTAAAAGCCATGGGTATAATCCAGAACAGTGTAGTGAGTGGAGACGATCAACCTATAATGATTCCTATCTACCACTGTTCCTGAGAACAAGGTGTAAGAAGGGACAGGGAGGGGGGCTATGTCTCACAAGGCAGGGACGACCAGAAGATCCTATTGTGGGGTACAGTAACTGCACATATAGCTGTGCCTTACCTGCCGAAGGGGGTAGGGTGACACTCCCATCATTAAACGGAAACGGTGACTTTCCGGTCCAATGGGACCCCCCAGCGATAAATAAGTATACGCCCTGCAACGGGACTCATTTTATGTGCGGTCACAAGGCCTACCCCTGGTTGCCCCGAGAATGGATGGGTTCTTATTTTCTGGCTTATTTCGTAGCCTACATGTATCACCTGGGTTCTCTGAAGGACCTCTACCGGAGTGCCAGACGAGCAATCACGGAGACGTAAAGATTCTGGGCCATTGCGTTTCCCTGATATGGAGCTGGTAAATTGGCAAGGGAATCCATTAACATGGCTTGCGTCCTGGAATAGGTGGCCAAAGATACAGCTGAAGCCCCAGTTAAGGTTAATGCCGAGAAGGCAGCCCTCCGCACAGCAGCTCTGCAAAATTGGATGGCCCTTAACTATGTGTTGGCAGAAAAAGGGGGATCCTGTGCCCTCATCAGAGCCGAATGTTGTACATACATCCCGGATAGCTCGGGAGAAATTACTGATCTGGCAGAGCATATCCAAGAAGAAGTTAAAAAGCTTAAGCAACCACCAGCCTCCACGTTGTGGGACTGGTTCTCAGGGTGGTTAGGGTCTATGGGAACTTCACTAATCCAAGGTCTGGTTACCTTTCTGGTGTTGGTAAGAATGCTGCATTGCCAATGTATGTTACTTAAATATTGTATGAGCAAAGCACTGTCATTTTTATATCGAGCAGACCTGTAACCCAACCGCCCTCCAACTACCAGAAGCTAACACACCAGAACAGACATTTGTACCGAGAAGGTCCACCAGGGAAAGAAAGGCTCCCGACTTCCTCACCTTGTAAATAGTTTTCCCTTTTGGGGAGGGGAGTGATGTTGTGTATCTGTAAAACATCCAATATTACACCATCAGGGAGTGCATCGCTGAAGTCGCAAGGGATCGCAGATCTCTTGGGAGCACTGTATATAATCCGGCCTCGAAGGCCTGTTCCGCACTCTGGAGTGTCTGAATAACGACGAAGGTCACTGTTACTTTAACCTCCCTGTGTGCAGTCTCATCTGTGTTAGGAACACAATAACTGGGCCCCCAGGTTACACACTGTCTGATCTCACAGGACACACCACCGGGTTACACACTGTCTGATCTCAATGGGCCCCCAGGTTACACACTGTCTGATCTCACTGGGCCCACCCCCGGGTTACACACTGTCTGATCTCACTGGCCCCCGGGTTACACACTGTCTGTTCTCAATGGGCCCCCAGGTTACACACTGTCTTGATCTCACAGGGCACACCACCGGGTTACACACTGTCTGATCTCACTGGGCCCCTGGATTACACACTGTCTGATCTCACAGGGCACACCACCGGGTTACACACTGTCTGATCTCACTGGCCCTCGGGTTGCACACTGTCTGATCTCACTGGGCGGATATTGCGGATATAAGAGGGGTCAGAAGGTCTAGTAAGGAGGAGGAACTGAGGGAAATCCTTACTAGTCGGGAAATTGTATTGGGGAAATTGATGGGATTGAAGGCCGATAAATCCCCAGGGCCTGATGGACTGCATCCCAGAGTACTTAAGGAGATGGCCTTGGAAATAGCGGATGCATCGACAGTCATTTTCCAACATTCCATTGACTCTGGATCAATTCCTATGGAGTGGAGGGTAGCCAATGTAACCGCACTTTTTAAAAAAGGAGGGAGAGAGAAAACAGGGAATTATAGACCGGTCAGCCTGACATCGGTAGTGGGTAAGATGATAGAATCAATTATTAAGAATGGCATAGCAGAGCATTTGGAAAGAGTTGACATGATAGGTCCAAGTCAGAATGGATGTGTGAAAGGGAAATCATGCTTGACAAATCTTCTGGAATTGTTTCAGGATGTTTCCAGTGGAGTGGACAAGGGAGAACCAGTTGATGTGGTGTATTTGGACTTTCAGAAGGCTTTCGACAAGGTCCCACACAAGAGATTAATGTGCAAATTTAAAGCACATGGGATTGGGGGTAGTGTGCTGACATGGATTGAGAACTGGTTGGCAGACAGGAAGCAAAGAGTAGGAGTAAATGGGTACTTTTCAGAATGGTAGGCGGTGACTAGTGGGGTACCGCAAGGTTCTGTGCTGGGGCCCCAGTTGTTTACATTGTACATTAATGATTTAGACGAGGGGATTAAATGTAGTATCTCCAATTTTGCGGATGACACTAAGTTGGGTGGCAGTGTGAGCTGCAAAGAGGATGCTATGAGGCTGCAGAGCGATTGCATAGGTTAGGTGAGTGGGCAAATGCATGGCAGATGAAGTATAATGTGGATAAATGTGAGTTTATCCACTTTGCTGGCAAAAACAGAGACAGACTATTATCTGAATTGTGACAGATTAGGCAAAGGAGAGGTGCAACGAGACCTGGGTGTCATGGTACATCTGTCATTGAAAGTTGGTATGCAGATACAGCAGATGGTGAAGGCGGCAAATGGCATGTTAGTCTTCGTAGCGACAGGACTTGAGTATAGGAGCAGGGAGGTGTTGCTACAGTTGTGCAGGGCCTTGGTGAGGCCACACCTGGAGTATTGTGCACAGTTTTGGTCTCCTAACCTGAGGAAGGACATTCTTGCTATTGAGGGAGTGCAGAGAAGGTTCACCAGACTGATTCCTGGGATGGCAGGACTGACATATGAAGAAAGACTGGATCAACTAGGCTTATATTCACTGGAGTTCAGAAGAATGAGAGAGGAACTCATAAAACGTTTACAATTCTGACGGAACTGGACAGGTTAGATGCAGGAAGAATGTTCCCAATGTTGGGGAAGTCCAGAACCAGGGGTCACAATCTAAGGAAAAGGGGTAAGCCATTTAGGACCGAGATGAGGAGAAACATCTTCACCTAGAGAGTGGTGAACCTGTGGAATTCTCTACCACAGAAAGTTTTTGAGGTCAATTCGTTAGATTATATTCAAAAAGGAGTTAGATGTGGCCCTTACAGCTAAACGGATCAAGGGGTATGGAGAGAAAGCAGGAATGGGATACTGAAGTTGAATGATCAGCCGTGATCTTATTGAATGGTGGTGCAGGCTCGACGGGCCGAATGGCCTACTCCTGCACCTATTTTCTATGTTTCTTTGTTTCTATGATGATGATAATGACCCAGAATTGAACACAATACTCAAGATAAGGCCGAACCAGTATTTTATGCAAGTTCATCCTAATATCCACCCTTCTGTACTCTATTCCTCTGTTCATGAAGCCTGGGATCTGATAAGCTTTGTAACTGCTTTCTCAACCAGCGCTGCAACCTTCAGCAATTGGTGCACATATTCTCCTGGGTCTCTCTGTTCATGCACCCATTTAAAATTGTACCCTTTAGTTTATATTTCCTCTCCTCTTTCCTCCTACCAAAATGTATCACTTTTGAAGTTTTTTACGTTAAAATTCATCTGCCACATATCAGCACATTCCACCAGCGTGTCCAAGTCTTTCTGAAGTCTATCACCATCCTCCTCACTGTTCACTATGCTTCCAAGTTTTGTGTCACCTGCAAATTTGGAAATTGTGCCCTGTACACCCAAGTCTAAGTCATTATAATAGATCAGGAAAAGCAGTGGTCCCAGAACCGATCCCTGGGGAACACCACTTCCTCCAGTTTGAAAAATAACCGTTCACCACTACTCTGTGTCACTTAGCCACTTTCATATCCATGCTGCCATTGTCCCCGTTATTCCATGGGCTTCAATTTTGCTGGTATTGGTAACACGCCTGAAATCACTAAACACAAAACCCAGTCTGTTAATCACTTTCAGCTACTGGACTTAGCATGTGCCCCACAGCATCTCTTCTACCTTCAATATGTGAATAGAGCATCACGCTTGTAAACCTGGTTTAAGTTTATATCCACTCAGCAAATCTATTTAAGAAAAGCCTGTAGGCCAAGGAGACACTGTTAAGGTGCCAGTGTGCTGCTGGTTTGCTCGGCATTTTGCCTGTGATGGACTCCGTATTTTGGTCTCCATATTTATGAAAGGATTTACTTGCATTGGAGGCTGTTCAGTGAAGGTTCATTAGGTTGATTCTGGAGATGAGAGGGCTGACTTATGAAGATAGATTGGGCCGAAGCACATTGGAGTTCAGAAGAATGAGAGGTGATCTTATCGAAACATAAGATAATGAGGGGGCTCAACAAGGTGGATGCAGAGAGGATATTTCCACTCATAGGGGAAACTAAAACAAGGGGACATGGTCTTAGTATCAGGGGCAACCCATTTAAAATTGAGATGAGGAATTTCTTCTCTGAGGGTTGTAAATCTGTGAAATTCTCAGCCCAAAAGAGCAGTGGAGGGTGGGTCTTTGAATATATTTAAGGCAGAGATAGATAGATTTTTGAGCGATTAAGGGAGTAAAGGATTATGGGGAGCGGGCAGGGAAGTGGAACTGAGTCCATGATCAGAACAGCCATGATCTTATTGAATGGTGGAGCAGGCCCGAGGGGCCAAATGGCCTACTCCGGCTTCTATTTCTTATGTTCTCATGTTCTAACTGAACATTTCACCCAGTGTAACCTTGTCTGTAATGAAATATGTGTCTTTTAGTCAGCCTCAGGTCCTTGCTCATGTCTGCTGCAAATTCCAGAGTTGATTCTGGAGATGAGGGGGTTGACTTATGAAGATAGGTTGATTAGGTTGGGCCTATACACATTGGAGTTCAGAAGAATGAGGTGATCTTAGTGTGGCCCTGAAGGACTGTGTCCAGGCTGAAGTTCTGTTCCCCCTGTAAGATCCTCCCCCGAGATTGTCCTTTCTCAGCTCCAGCCAGGTGATTCTAAACACTCAGGTGGGAAAGACAAAAATCCACAGCAGTGTGTTGAAAGTAAGACTAATTTATGTGTCTATAACACAAATATTAAACTCCAGTACAGTTACAGGAGTTATTAACATCAGCATTACTGAAGTTCTAAACCCCAACTGTAAGAATGAATGCGATTCAGTCCGGGATGTGATTACTAGCAGCAATGATGTGGGTAGAGCTGCAGAACACCAAAGGGCAAAAAACGTTAGTGGGTGTTGTGTACAGACCTCCAAACAGTAGTAGTGATGTTGGGGAGGGCATCAAACAGGAAATCAGGTGTGCATGCAATAAAGGTGCAGCAGTTATAGTGGGTGACTATAATATGCACATAGATTGGGTTAACCAAACTGGAAGCAATACGGTGGAGGAGGATTTCCTGGAATGCATAAGGGATGGTTTTTTAGGCCAATATGTCGAGGAACCAACTAGCGGGGGAGGCCATCTTAGACTGGGTGTTGTGTAATGAGAGAGGATTAATTAGCAATCTCATTGTGCAAGGCCCCTTGGGGAAGAGTGACCATAATATGGTGGAATTCTGCATTAGGACGGAGAATGAAACAGTTAAGTCAGAGACCATGGTCCAGAACTTAAAGAAGGCAAACTTTCAAGGTATGAGGCGTGAATTGACTAGGATTGATTGGCGAATGATACTGAAGGGGTTGACTATGGATGGGCAATGGCAGACATTTAGAGACCGCATGGATGAACTACAACAATAGTACATTCCCGTCTGGCGTAAAAATAAAAAAGGGAAGGTGGCTCAACCGTGGCTATCAAGGGAAATCAGGGATAGTATTAAAGCCAAGGAAGTGGCATACAAATTGGCCAGAAATAGCAGTGAACCCGGGGACTGGGAGAAATTTAGAACTCAGCAGAGGAGGACAAAGGGTTTGATTAGGGCAGGGAAAATGGAGTACGAGAAGAAGCTTGCAAGGAACATTAAGACGGATTGCAAATGTTTCTATATATATGTAAAGAGAAAAAGGTTAGTAAAGACAAACGTAGGTCCGCTGCAGTCAGAATCAGGGGAAGTCATAACGGGGAACAAAGAAATGGCGGACCAATTGAACAAGTACTTTGGTTCGGTATTCACTAAGGAGGACACAAACAACCTTCCCGTTATAAAAGGTGTCGGAGGGTCTAGTAAGGAGGAGGAATTGAGGGAAATCCATATTAGTCGGGTAATTGTGTTGGGGAAATTGATGGGATTGAAGGCCGATATATCCCCAGGGCCTGATGGACTGCATCCCAGAGTACTTAAGGAGTGGCCTTTGAAATAGTGGATGCATTGACAGTCATTTTCCAACATTCCATTGACTCTGGATCAGTTCCTATTGAGTGGAGGGTAGCCAATGTTACCCCACTTTTTAAAAAAGGAGGGAGAGAGATAACAGGGAATTATAGAGCGGTCAGCCTGACATCAGTAGTGGGTAAAATGATGGAATCAATTATTAAGGATGTCATAGCAATGCATTTGGAAAGAGGTGACATGATAGGTCCAAGTCAGCATGGATTTGTGAAAGGGAAATCATGCTTGACAAATCTTCTGGAATTTTTTGAGGATGTTTCCAGTAGAGTGGACAAGGGAGAACCAGTTGATGTGGTATATTTGGACTTTCAGAAGGCTTTCGACAAGGTCCCACACAAGAGATTAATGTGCAAAGTTAAAGCACATGGGATTGGGGGCAGTGTCCTGACATGGATTGAGAACTGGTTGTCAGATAGGAAGCAAAGAGTAGGAGTAAATGGGTACTTTTCAGAATGGCAGGCAGAGACTAGTGGGGTACCGCAAGGTTCTGTGCTGGGGCCCCAGCTGTTTACACTGTACATTAATGATTTAGACGAGGGGACTAATTGTAGTATCTCCATATTTGCGGATGACACTATGTTGGGTGGCAGTGTGAGCTGCGAGGAGGATGCTATGAGGCTGCAGAGTGATTTGGATAGGTTAGGTGAGTGGGCAAATGCATGGCAGATGAAGTATAATGTGATAAATGTGACGTTATCCACTTTGGTCTTAAAAACATAGAGACAGACTATTATCTGAATGGTGACAGATTAGGAAAAGGGGAGGTGCAAAGAGACCTGGGTGTCATGGTACATCAGTCATTGAAGGTTGGCATGCAGGTACAGCAGGCGGTTAAGAAAGCAAATGGCATGTTGGTCTTCATAGCACAGGGATTTGAGTACAGGGGCAGGGAGGTGTTGCTACAGTTGTACAAGGCCTTGGTGAGGCCACACCTGGAGTATTGTGTACAGTTTTGGTCTCCTAACCTGAGGAAGGACATTCTTGCTATTGAGGGAGTGCAGTGAAGGTTCACCAGACTGATTCCTGGGATGGCGGGACTGACCTATCAAGAAAGACTGGATCAACTGGGCTTGTATTCACTGGAGTTCAGAAGAATGAGAGGGGACCTCATAGAAACGTTTAAAATTCTGACGGGCTTAGACAGTTTAGATGCAGGAAGAATGTTCCCAATGTTGGGGAAGTCCAGAACCAGGGGACACAGTCTAAGGATAAGAGGTAAGCCATTCAGGACCGAGATGAGGAGGAATTTCTTCACCCAGTGAGTGGTGAACCTGTGGAATTCTCTACCACAGAAAGTTGTTGAGGCCAATTCACTAAATATATTCAAAAAGCAGTTAGATGGAGTCCTTACTACTAGGGGGATCAAGGGGTATGGCGAGAAAGCAGAAATGGGGTACTGAAGTTGCATGTCCAGCCATGAACTCATTGCATGGCGGTGCAGGCTAGAAGGGCCGAATGGCCTACTCCTGCACCTATTTTCTATGTTTCTATGTTTCTAATAATAGCAGAATCCAAACCCTGCAGTCACTTGTGAACTCGCTGGTGGCTCAGCATGTTGGATGAGGTCGTGAATCCCTTCCCACACTCGGAGCAGGTGAACGGCCTCTCCCCAGTGTGAATTCGCTGGTGTATCAGTAGTTCGGATAAGCAAGAGAATCTCTTTCCACATTCAGAGCAGGGGAAAGGTCTCTCCACAGCGTGAACTCGCTGGTGTGTCAGCAAGTCGGATAACTGCGTGAATCCCTTCCCACAATCAGAACAGGTGAACGGCCTCTCCTGAACTCGCAGGTGTCTCAGCAGGTGGGATGACCGAGTGAATCCCTTCCCACATTCAGAGCAGCTGAATGGCCTCTCCCCAGTGTGAACTCGCTGGTGTCTCAGCAGGTGGTATGACAGAATGATTCCCTTCCCACAGTCAGAGCAGGTGAACGGCCTCTCCCCAGTGTGAAGTCGCTGGTGTCTCAGCAGATGCTCTTTGCTTTTAAAACTCTTCTCACAGTCAGAACATTTAAAAGGCCTCTGCCCAGTGTGAACTTGCTGGTGTATCAGGAGGTGCTGTTTGCTTTTAAAACTCTTCTCACAGTCAGAACATTTAAAAGGTCTCTCCCCAGTGTGAACTCGCTGGTGTGTCAGCAGATGGGATGACAGAGTGAAACCCTGCCCAAAGTTGGAGCAGCTGAACGGCCTCTCCCCAGTGTGACCTCGCTGGTGTGTCCGCAGGTCGGATGACACAGTGAATCCCTTCCAACAGTCGGAGCCGGTGAACGGTCTCTCCCCAGTGTGAACTCGCTGGTGTATCAGCAGGTGGGATGACTGAGTGAATCCATTTCCACAATCGGAGCAGGTGAACGGCCTCTCCCCAGTGTGACTTCGCCGATGTATTTCTAGCTGGGATGGGTAGTTGAATTGTTTCCCACAATCCCCACATTTACACCGTTTCTCCCCACTGTAAACGGTGCCTTCTGCTTCCATGGTCAAAAGCTGATGATATTCCAGTCCCAATGTATCGAGTGACTGTCAGATCTTGAGGTGATGTTTGGTTTGAGCTTCCAGTCTACAAATCCTCCTCTTTTAACACCCTGTAAAGTGAATTTGACACAGGAAAAAGGGAGTGTGAGAGAGACCCACAAAAACACAAAGGCATGTTGTGAAATTGAGCTTAATGAATCTGGTCATTTGTGGGGAGGGCACTAGACCATAAAAGCTGCCGGATTGTCGTAAAACCACATCTGGGTCACTGCTGTCCTTCAGGGAAGGGAACACATCTCGCTCGACAGGCCCACATGGGAAATTGTTGGTCCCACTGCGCCCAGAAGTACTGAGGGTGAAACCCAGCAGCTTCTCCCCCCTCTCCATCCAGCTCAAACTGATTCAACAAACAGACCCACACAGGAGGCCAGGGAGTGACTTCCACATCCAGCTCCCACCCTGATACAGAGCAGCTGGGAATGGCTGGGCCTGCTGTATAAACGCAAGTTGTTGTTTTCCTGGTGTGGGGGAGGTGCTGTGCCCGGGGTTTGCTGGTGCCTGGCCCGGCGGCTCTGCCTCAGGGCCTGAGAGCAGCACTCGGTTTTGCCCGGGGCCTGAGAGCTGCACTTCGTGTTGCCCGCGGCCTGAGAGCTGCACTCGGTGTTGCCTGGGGACTATGAGCCGCACTCGGTGTTGCCCGGGGCCTGAGAGCTGCACTCTGCGTTGCCCGGGGCCTGAGAGCCGCACTCGGTGTTGCCCGGGGCCTGAGAGCTGCACTCGGTTAAAAAGTAGGCAGACAAAAAGCAGGAAACTATAGACTAGTCAGCCTAACATCTGTGGTTGGGAAAATATTGAAGCGTTCATTCTTAAAGAAGCAGTAGCACGACATTTGGAAAAGCATAATTTGGTCAGGCAGTCAGCATGGATTTATGAAGGGGAAGTTCAATTTGACAAATTTGCTGGAATTCTTTGAGCATGTAACCAACAGGGTGGATAAAGGGTGTATTTGAGCTTCCAGAAGGCATTTGACAAGGTGCCACATAAAAGATTACTGCACAAGATAAAAGTTCACGGGGTTGATGTTAATATATTAGCATGGATAGAGAATTGGCTAACTAACAGAAAACAGAATGTTAGGGTAAATGGTTTTTTTTCCGGTTGACAATCAGTAACTAGTGGCGTGCCGCAGGGATCAGTGTTGGGACCCCAATTATTTACAATCTATATTAACGACTTTTAAGAAGGGACCGACTGTAACGTAGCCAAGTTTGCTAGCGATACAAAGATGGGAGGAAAAGCAATGTGTGAGCAGGACACAAATAATCTGCAAAAGGACACAGATAGGCTAAGTGAGTGGGCAATAATTTGGCAGATGGAGTATAATGTTGGAAAGTGTGAGGTCAGGCACTATGGCAGAAAAAAAATCAAAGAGCAAGTTATTATTTAAATGGAGAATGATTGCAAAGTGCTGCAGTACAGCGGGACTTGGGGGTACTTGTGCATGAAACACAAAAGGTTAGTATGCAGGTACAGCAAGTGATCAGGAAGCCCAATGCAATCTTGGAATTTATTGCAAAGGGGCTGGAGTACAAAAGCAGGGAGGTCTTGCTACAGTTATACAGGTTATTGATGAGGCTACACCTGGAATACTGCGTGCAGTTTTGGTTTCCATAATTACGAAAGGATATACTTGCTTTGGAGGAAGTTGAGAGAAGGTTCACTAGGTTGATTCCAGAGATGAAGGGTTGAGAAAAGGTTGAGGAGGTTGGGCCTCTACTCATTGAATTCAGAAGAATGAATGAAAGGTGATTTATCGAAATGTCTAAGATTCTGAGGGGGCTTGACAAGGTGGTAGCAGAGAGGATGTTTCCACTGATAGGGGAGACTTGAACTAGGGGGCATAATCTTAGAATAAGAGCCACCCCCATTTAAAAATGAGAGGAGGAGGAATTTTTTCTCTGAGGGTTGTAAATCAGTGCAATTCGCTGCCTCAGAGATCTGTGGAAGCTGGGACATTGAATATATTTAAGACAGATATAGACAGTATCTTAACCGATAACAGAATAAGGGGTTATGGGGAGCGGGCAGGGAAGTGGAGCTGAGTCCATGATCGGATCAGCCATGATTGTATTAAATGGCGCAGCAGGATAGAGGGGGCATATGGCCTACTCCTGCTCCTATTTCTTCTGTTCTTATTTTCTTATACAGTGGGTGTCTGGTATGGAAGTGTGGATTTGACTCTGTATCTCTGGTATGTCCGGGGTCGAGGAGGCCTATAAAGACTTGTCGGCGGAGGAGTTCAGGCAGGTGAGCAGTGAGAGTCCGGGGTCGGTGAGGCCGATAAAGACTCGTCGGAGGAGGAGTTCAGGCAGCTGAGCAGTGAGAGTCCTGGGTCGAGGAGGCCTATAAAGACTTGTCGGAGGAGGGGTTCAGGCAGGTGAGCATTGAGAGTCCGGGGTCGAGGAGGCCTATAAAGACTTGTCGGAGGAGGAGTTCAGGCAGGTGAGCAGTGAAAGTCCAGGGTCGGTGAGGCCTATAAAGACTTGTCGGAGGTGGAGTTCAGGCAGGTGAGCAGTGAGAGTCCGAGGTTTGTGAGGCCGATAAAGACTCGTCGCAGGAGGAGTTCAGCCAGGTTAGCAGTGAGAGTCCGGTGTCCAGGAGGCCTATAAAGATTTGTCGGAGGAGGAGTTCAGGCAGGTGAGCAGTGAGAGTCCGGGGTCGGTGAGGCCTATAAAGACTTGTCGGAGGAGGGGTTCGGCAGGTGAGCATTGAGAGTCCGGGGTCGAGGAGGCTGATAAAGACTTGTCGGAGGAGGAGTTCGCACAGGTGAGCAGTGAAAGTCCGGGGTCGGTGAGGCCTAAAAAGACTTGTCGGAGGAGGGGTTCGGGCAGTTGAGCAGTGAGAGTCCGGGGTCGAGGAGGCGGGAGCGCCGGGGTCGAGGAGGCGGGAGCTCCGGGGTCGAGGAGGCGGGAGCTCCGGGGACGAGGAGGCGGGAGCTCCGGGGTCGCGGAGGCGGGAGCTCCGGGGTCGAGAAGGCGGGAGCTCCGGGGTCGCGGAGGCGGGAGCTCCGGGGTCGAGGAGGCGGGAGCTCCGGGGACGAGGAGGCGGGAGCCCCGGGGTCGAGGAGGCGGGAGCCCCGGGGTCGAGGAGGCGGGAGCTCCGGGGTCGAGGAGGCGGGAGCCCCGGGGTCGAGGAGGCGGGAGCTCCGGGGTCGAGGAGGCGGGAGCTCCGGGGTCGAGGAGGCGGGAGCTCCGGGGTCGAGGAGGCGGGAGCTCCGGGGTCGAGGAGGCGGGAGCTCCGGGGTCGAGGAGGCGGGAGCTCCGGGGTCGAGGAGGCGGGAGTTCCGGGGTCGAGGAGGCGGGTCAGTGATTGGCTGGTTATTGGTAGGTAGCTTTTCTTTTTCTTTTTTACATCAGGAAGCAACCTTTGAACATTGTTGTTGCCAGTTTAAATGTAGCTAAGGGTTAAATCATGGCAGGTGTGCTCAGACACTTGTTATGCTTCTCCTGTACTATGTGGGAACTCAGGCACACTTCCGGTGTCCCTGACGACTAATTGTGCAGGAAGTGTGTCCGGCTCCAGCTCCTGACGGACCGCATTGCAGCAGTGGAGCTGCAGGTGGATTCACTTTGGAGCATCCACGATGCTGAGAATGACGTGAATAGCACGTTTAGTGAATTGGTCTTACCACAGGTAAAGGGTACACAGCCAGATAGGGAATGGGTGACCAACAGGAAGAGCAGTGCAAGGAAGGTAGTGCAGAGGTCCCCTGCGGTCATCACCCTGCAAGCCAGATACACTGCTTTGCGTACAGTTGAGGAGGATGACTCATCAGGGGAGTGCAGCAGCAGACAAGTTCATGGCACCGTGGCTGGCTCTGCTGCACATGAGGGGAGGAAAAACGAGTAGGATAGCAATAGTGATAGGGGATTCCATTTTAAGTGGAATATGTAGGCGATTCTGCGGCCGCAACCAAGACTCCAGGATGGTATGTTACCTCATTGGTGCAAGGGTCAAGGATGTCTTGGAGTGGGTGCAGGGCATTCTGAAAAGGGAGGGTGAACAGCCAATTGTCTTGGTGCAATAGGTACCAATGACATAGGTAAAAAACAGAATGTAGTCCTACGAAACGAATTTAGGGAGCCAGGAGTTAAATTTAAAAAGTAGGACCTCAAAAGTAATAATCTCAGGATTGCTACCAGTGCCACATGCTGGTCAGAGTAGGAATCGCAGGATAGCTCAGATGAATACGTGGCTTGAGGAGTGGTGCAGAAGGGAGGGATTCAAATTCCTCGGACATTGGAACCGGTTCTGGGGGAGGTGGGACCAGTACAAACCGAACGGTCTGCACCTGGGCAGGGCCGGAATCAATGTCCTGAGGGGAGTGTTTGCTAGTGCTTTTGGGGAGGAGTTAAACCAATATGACAGGGGATGGGAACCTCGGCAGGGAGACAGAGGGAAATAAAATAGAGGCAGAAGCAAAAGATAGAAAGGAGAATACTAAAAGTGCAGGGCAAAAAATAAAAAGGGCCACATTACAACAAAATTCTAAAGGGGCAAAGTGTGTTAAAAAGACAAGCCTGAAGGCTCTGTGCCTCAATGCGAGGAGTATTCGGAATAAGTTGGATGACTTAAATGCGCAGATAGCAGCTAATGGATACGATGTGATTGGCATCACGGAGACATGGCTCCAGGGTGACCAAGGCTGGGAACTCAACATCCAAGGATTTTCAGCATTTAGGAAGGATGGACAGAAAGGAAAAGGAGGCAGGGTGATGTTGCTGGTTAAAGAGGAAATCAATGCATTTGTAAGGAAGGACATTAGCCTGGATGATGTGGAATCGGTATGGGTGGAGTTAGCTAATTACAAAGGACAGAAAACGCGAGTGGGAGTTGTATAGACCACCAAATAATAGTAGTTAGGTTGGGGACAGCATCAAACAATAAATAAAGGATGTGTGCAATAAAGGTACAGCAGTAATCATGGGTGACTTTAATCTACATATTGATTGGGCTAACCTATTGGTAGCAATGCGGTGGAAGAGGATTTCCTGGAATGTATTCGGGATGGTTTTCCAGACCAATATGTCGAGGAACCAACCAGGGAGCTGGCCATCCTACACTGGGTGATGTGTAATGAGAAGGGACTAATTAGCAATCTTGTTGTGTGAGGCCGCTTAGGGAAAAGTGACCATAATATGGTAGAATTCCTTATTAAGATGGAGCGTGACACAATTAATTCGGAAAATAGGATCCTGAACATAAGGAAAGGTAACTTCGATGGTATGAGACGTGAATTGACTGGAATAGACTGGCAGAGGATACTTAAAGGGGTGACGGTGGATAAGCAATGGCAAACATTTAAAGATTACATGGATGAACTTCGACAATTGTACATCCCTATCTGGAGTTAAAATAAAACGGGGAAGGTGGCTCAACCATGGCTAACAAGGGAAATTAAGGATAGTGTTAAAGCCAAGGAAGAGGCATATAAATTGGCTAGAAAAAGCAACAAACCTGACGTCTGGGAGAAATTTAGAATTCAACCGAGGAGAACGAAGGGTTTAATTAAGAGGGGGAAAATAGAGTACGAGAGGAAGCTTGCAGGGAACATAAAAACTGACTGCAAAAGCTTCTACAAATAAGTGAAGAGAAAAAGATTAGTAAAGACAAACATAGGTCTCTTGCAGTCAGATTCAGATGAATTTATAATGAGGAACAAAGAAATAGCAGACCAATTGAACCAATTCTTCGGTTCTGTCTTCATGAAGGAAGATTCAAATAACTTTCCGAATGTACTAGGGGACAGTGGGTCTAGTGAGAAGGAGGAACTGAAGGATATCCTTATTTGGCGGGAAATTGTTTTCGGGAAATTGATGGGATTGAAGGCCGATAAATCCCCGGGGCCTGATAGTCTGCATCCCAGAGTACTTAAGAATGTGGCCCAGAAATAGTGGATGCTTTGGTGATCATTTTCCAACAGTCTATCGACTCTGGATCAGTTCCTATGGACAGGAGAGTAGCTAATCGAAAACCACTTTTTAAAAAAGGAGGGAAAGAAAACGGGTCATTATAGACTGGTTAGACTGACATCGTGGGGGAAATGTTGGAATCGATCATTAAGAATGAAATAGCTGCGAATTTGGAAAGCAGTGACAGGATCAGACCAAGTCAGCATGGATTTATGAATGGGAAATCATGCTTGACGAATCTTCTGGAATTTTTTGAGGATGTAACTAGCAGAGTGGACAAAGGAGGACCAGTGGATGTGGTGTATTTGGACTTTCAAGAGGCTTTTGACAAGGTCCCGCACAAGAGATTGTTGTGTAAAATCAAAGCGCATGGTACTGGGACTAACGTACTGACGTGGATAGAGAACTGGTTGGCAGACAGGAAGCAGAGAGTCTGAATAAATGTGTCCTTGTCAGAATGGCAGGCAGTGACTAGTGGTGTGCCGCAGGGCTCAGTGCTGGGACCACAGCTATTTACAATATACATTAACGATTTACATGAAGGAATAGAGTTTAATATCTCCAAGTTTGCAGAAGACACTAAACTGGGTGACGGTGAGAGCTGTGAGGAGGATGCTCAGAGGCTGCAGGGTGACTTGGACAGGTTAGGTGAGTGGGCAAATGCATGGCAGATGCAGTATAATGTGGATAAATGTGAGGATATCCATTTTGGGGGCAAAAACACGAAGGCAGAATATAATCTGAATGGCGGCAGATTAGGAAAATGGGAGGTGCAAGGAGACCTGGGTGTCATGGCTCATCAGTCATTGAAAGTTGGCGTGCAGTTACAGCAGGTGGTAAAGAAGGCAAATGGTATGTTGGCCTTCATAGCTTAGGGTTTTCAATTTAGGAGCAGGGAGGTCTTAATGCAGTTGTACAGGCCCTTAGTGAGGCCTCACCTGGAATATTGTGTTAAGTTTTGGTCTCCTAATCGGAGGAAGGATGTTCTTGCTATTGAGGGAGTGCAGCGAAGGTTCACCAGACTGATTCCAGGGATGGCTGGACTGTGATACGAGGAGAGACTGGAACAACTGGGCCTTTATTCACTGAAGTTTAGAAGGATGAGAGGGGATCTCATAGAAACATATAAGATTCTGACGGGACTGGACAGGTTAGATGCAGGAAGAATGTTGCCAATGCTGGGGAAGTCCAGAACCAGGGGACATAGTCTTAGGATAAGGGGTAGGTCATTCAGGTCTGAGATGAGGAGAAACTTTTTCACGCAGAGATTGTTAACCTGTGGACTTCTCTACCGCAGAGAATTGTTGATGCCAGTTCATTGGATATATTCAAGAGGGCGTTAGATATGGCCCTTATCGTTAAGGTGATCAAGGGATATGGAGAGAAAGCAGGAAAGGGGTACTGAAGGAATGATCAGCCATGATCTTATTGAATGGTGGTGCAGGATCGAAGGGCCGAATGGCCTACTCCTGCACCTATTTTCTATGTTTCTATGTGCATGAGGATTTTACTCTGTATGTTAGTTTCTGATACGAGAGCGTGGATTTTATCCTGTACCTGTCAATTTCTGATAATTGCCTGTGGATTTCATTCTGTATCAAAAAGGACTACATTACAACATAATTCTAAAAGGACAGAGAGTGTTAAAAAAACAAACCTGAAGGCTCTGAGTGTCAAAGCGAGGAGCATTCGTAATAAGGTGGACGAATTAACTGCACAGATAGCTGTTAACGGATATGATGTAATTGGGATTACAGAGACATGGCTCCAGGGTAACCAAAGCTGGGAACTTAACATCCAGGGGTATTCAATATTCAGAAGGATAGCCAGAAAGGTAAAGGAGGTGGGGCAGTATTAATGGTTAATGAGGAGGTTAATGCAATAGTAAGGAAGGACATTAGCTGGGATGATGTGGAATCTATATGCGTAGAGCTGCGAAACACCAAAGGGCAGAAAACGTTAGTTGGGGTTGTGTACAGACCACCAAACAGCAGTAGCGAGGTTGGGGATGGCATCAAACAGGAAATTAGGGACGCGTGCAATAAGGGTACAGCAGTTATCATGGGTGACTTTCGCCTACATATGGATTGGCTAACCAAAGTTGTTGTAATACTGTGGAGGAGGATTTCCTGTCGTGTACAAGGGATGGTTTTCTAGACCAATATGTCGAGGAACCAACTGGAGAGCAGGCCATCCTAGACTGTGTCCTGTGTAACGAGAGAGGATTAATTAGCAATCTGGTCTTGCATGGCTCCTTGGGGAAGAGTCACCATAATATGATAGAATTCTTCATTTAGGTGGAGACCGACACAGTTACCTCAGAGACGAGGGTCCTGAACTTAAACAGGAAACTTCGATGGTATGAGACGTGATTTGGCTCGGATAAACTGGCGAATGATACTTAAAGGGTTGACGGTGGATAGGCAATGGCAGACATTTAAAGATCACATGGATGAATTACAACTATTGTACATACCTGTCTGGCATAAAAATAAAACCGGAAAGGTGGCTCAACCGTGGCTAACAAGCGAAATTAGGGACAGTGTTAAATCCAAGGAAGCGGCCTATAAATTGGCCTGAAAAAGCAGCAAACCTGAGGACTGGGAGAAATTTAGAATTCAGCAGAGGAGGACTAAGGGTGTAATTAGGAGGGGGGAAATAGAATATAAGTGTAAGCTTGCAGGGAACATAAAAAAACTGACTGCAAAAGCTTCTATAGATATGTGAAGAGATAAGATTAGTGAAGTCTAATGCAGTTCCCTTGCAGTCAGAATCAGGTGAATTCATAATGTGGAACAAGGAAATGGCAGACCAATTGAACAAATACTTTGGTTCTGTCTTCACTAAGGAAGACACGAATAACCTCCCAAAAATACTAAGGACCGAGGGTCTAGCGGGGAGGATGAACTGAGGGAAATCCTTATTAGTCAGGAAATGGTTGTCGGGAAACTGGTGGAATTGAAGGCCGGTAAATCCCCAGGGCCTGATATTCTGCATCCCTGAGTAGTTAAAGAAGTGGCCCTAGAAATAGTAGATGTATTGGTGGTCATTTTCCCAAATTCCATGGACTCTGGATCAGTACCTATGGATTGGAGGGTAGCTAATGTAACCCACTTTTTAAAAAAGGAGGGAGAGAAAACAGGTCGGTTAGCCTGATATTGGTGGTGGGGAAAATGCAGGAATCAATTATTAAAGATGTAATAGCAGAGCATTTGGAAAGCAGTGACAGGATCGGTCCAAGTCAGCATGGATTTATGAAAGGGAAATCATGCTTGACAAATCTTCTAGAGGTTTTTGAGGAAGTAACTAGTAGAGTGGATAAGGGAGAACCAGTGGATGTGGTGTATTTGGACTTTCAAAAGGGTTTTGACATGGTCCCACACAAGAGATTCGTTTGCAAAATTAAGGCACATGGTATTGGGGGTAATGTATTGACCTGGATAGAGAACTGGTTGGCAGACAGGAAGTAAAGAGTGGGAATAAACAGGTCCTTTTCAGAATGGCAGGCAGTGACTAGTGGGGTGTCACAAGGTTCAGTTCTGGGATCTGTTATTTACAATATACATCAATGATTTAGACGAAGGAATTTAATGTAATAGCTCCAAGTTTGCAGATGACACTAACCTGGGTGGCAGTGTGAGCTGTGAGGAGGATGCTAAGAGGCTGCAGGGTGAGTTGGACAGGTTAGGTGAGTGGGCAATTGCATGGCAGATGCAGTATAATGTGGAGAAATGTGAGGTTATCCACTTTGGTGGCAAAAACAGGAAGGCAGATTATTAGCTGAATGGTGACAGGTTAGTAAAAGGGGAGGTGCAAAGAGACCTGGGTGTCTTGGTACGTCAGTCACTGAAGGTAGACATGCAGGTGCAGCAGGCAGTAAAGAAAGCAACTGCCATGGAGGCCTTCATAGTGAGGGGATTTGAGTGTAGGAGCAGGGAGGTTTTACTTTAGTTGTACAGGGCCTTCGTGAGACCACGACTTGAGTATTGTGTGCAGTTTTGGTCTCTTAATCTGAGCAAGGACGTGCTTGCTATTGAGGGAGTGCAGCTAAGTTTCATCAGACTAATTCCCGGGATGGCAGGACTGACATATGAAGAAAGACTGGATCAGCTCGGCTTACACTCACTGGAATTTAGAAGAATGAGAGGGGATCTCATGGAAATATATACAATTATGACGGGACAGGACAGGTTAGATGCAGGAAGAATGTTCCCGATGGTGGAGAAGTCCAGAACCAGGGGTCACAGTCTAAGGATAAGGGGTAAGCCATAACGGACTGAAATGAGGAGAAACTGTTTCACCCAGAGAGTGGTAAACCTGTGGAATTCTCTATCACAGAAAGTTGTGGAGTCCAGTTCGTTGGATATATTCAAGAGTGAGTTAGATGTGGCCCTTCCAGCTCAGGGGATCAGGGGGTATGGAGAGAAAGCGGGACTGGGCTACTGAAGTTGCATGGTCAGCCATGATTATATTGAATGGTGGTGCAGGCTCGAATGGCTTGCTCCTGCACCTATTTTCGATGCTTCTATGTATTTTTCCATTCCTGGTGTGAGAGTGTGTATTTTGCGCTGTATCTGTCCATCTGATTCTACTGCTCCATGTGGCTGTAAGATTCACAATGTTACTCTGCCACTTCGGATCACTGTGGGACTGACAGCTTCTGCTGTCTGTGACAATAGGATTGAGGTCAGTTCTGTGTCTCTGCGCTCTGTGAGTGATAATCTACTTACTGTGTGTGAGAAGGAGCTGCCTGCACTGTTCCTTGTGTTCTGGGTGGAAGAAAGATCACATTTGTTCTGTCTGAAGAATTTTGCTCTGAGAATAATAATACGAGAACATTATTAGTTCTAAGATATGGATGCGGGGAGAATATGATGTATCTGAGGGAGTGACAATGTATCTCTCGATCATCAGCAACACGGTTCTGGAGAACTCAGTTCGCCGAAACAATATAACCCGTCTTTAAAATATCTTCTCCCACAATCCTCTCCTTGTGCCTGCAATAGATGCACTGTGTGAAACTCCCCACATCCTCACTGTCAGGTTGTGTTTCCACTGCTCACTGCCCAAGAACAACAGTCACGGTGAGATTGGAACTGAATCAGGAACATTCACTACTGATTTGGGGAAAGAAAGCAGCAATGATTTGAAAGAGCGAGGTGGTTTACTTTCTCTGTTACCTTGCACTGTCCACACACAGCCGGAGAACGGCCTCTCGCTTCCACCACTCACATAATGTTCCAGAACTAGTTCCTGCTCCAGTCTGCCCCTTACACACAGCCCCCGACGGAACTAAACCAGGAACGTTCACGACTGGTTTGGAGAGAGAAAGCAGCAGATTGTAAATAGCAGATTCTGCCCATTCTGTCTCCCTTACCCTGGACACACACTGTCCACACACAGCTCGAGAATGGCCTCTCGCTTCCCCCACTCACATTATGTTCCAGAACTAGTTCTTGCTCCATTCTGCCTCTTACACACAGCCCTCGACTCCCCCTGAACTTCCCCCGTACTCAATGCCGATCTCTGAGCACATCTGCGGACATGCTCCCAAAGCGCTGCGCTGAGGTAAGGAGGCTGCTGCTCGCTGCCTTACCCCGGGGTCACAGTGTCTCCATTCCCGACTGTTTTAAACCATCTTCTTCAACTCACTGAGTGAATGGCGATTACAGGCAGGGCTGGGGGAGGGGAGGCACATGCGCTCTTCTGCTCACTGGGAATCGACACAGGGGGCGAGGCTGAACCGCGCATGTGCAGCTCTCTGTATTAATTCAGCCTGTAAAATTCAAAGCGCACTTTTCCCAATTTACTTTTATCAGAATCTGAGCAAAGGAACTGGGCCTGGGGGGAAAGGACAGAGAATGATTAAAGCTGGGAGCCTTGTCCCTTGGAGATGCTCAATTTGGGATCATTCCGTGCAGGGTGTTTCTCTCCATGAGCCCATCTGCACAAAGCAATTCTGCAAAAACATCAGAGGGACGAGGGAGTCAGAGTGTTTGCTGGGACCGTGCAGGAGTTAATATCTGACAGAAACAATCTGAGATCAGTTTAATTACAGTAAAAGACTCGGTCACTGAGAGTAATACTGAAGTGGATAATCAAGGGGCTATAGTGAGTGAGTAACTTAATACAATCACGATTCATAATGAAGTAGTACTCAGAAAAATAATGGGTCGAAAGGCAGACAAGTCACCTTGCCCTGATGGCTTACATCGTAGGGTCTTAAGAGAAGTGGCTGCAGAGATAGTGGACACATTAGTTGGAATCTACCAAAATTCCCTGGATTCTGGAGCGGTCCCAACAGATTGGAAAACCGAAAATGTAATGCCTCCATTTAAAAAAGGAGGCTGACCAAAAGCAGGTAACGATAGACCGGTTAGCCTAACATCTGTCATTGGGAAAATGCTGGAGTCCATTATGAAGGAAGCAGTAGTGGGACATTTGGAAAAGCATGATTCAATCAAGCAGAGTCAGTATGGCTTCATGAAAGGGAAATCATGTTTGACAAATTTGCTGGAGTTCTTTGAGAATATAATGAGTAGGATGGATAAGGCAGAACCAGTAGATGTGGTGTATTTGGATTTCCAGGAGGCATTTGATAAGGTGGCACATCAGAGGTTACCGCACAACAGAAAAGTTCACTGGGTTGGGGGCAGTATATTAGCATGGATAGAGGATAGGTTAACTAACAGAAAACAGAGAGTCGGGATAAATGGGTTTTTGTCTGGTTGGCAAATGGTCACTAGTGGGGTGCCGCAGGAATCAGTGCTAGGTCCTCAACTATTTACAATCTATATTAATGACTTGGATAAAAGGACCGAGTGTAATGTAGCCAAGTTTGCTGATGATACAAAGATGGGTGAGAAAGCAAATTGAGGACACAAAAAATCTGCAAAGGGATATAGACAGGCTCAATGAGTGGGAAAAAATTTGTCAGATGTAGTATAATATGGGAAAATGTGAGGTTATCCACTTTGGCAGAAAAATTATAATTTAAATGGAGAAAAATTGCAAGTGCTGCAGGACAGAGAGACCTGAGGCTGTTTGTGCATAAAACACATAAAGTCAGTATGCAGGTACAGCAAATAATCAGGAAGGGAAATGGAATGTTGGCCTTTATTGCAAGGGGGATAGAATATAAAAGCAGAGAAGTCCTGCTAAAACTGTGCAGGGTATTGGTGAGACCACACCTGGAATACTGCATGCACTTTTGGTCTGCGTATTTAAGGAAGGATATACTTGCATTGGAGGCTGTTCAGAGGTTGATTCCGGTGATGAGAGGTTGTCTGATGAGGATATGTTGAGAAGGTTGCGCTGATACACTTCGGAGTTCAAAAGAATGAGAGATGATCGTATTGAAACATATAACGAGGGGACTCGACAAGGGTGGACCCAGAGAGGATATTGCCACTCATAGGGTAAACTAAAACTAGGGTGCATCATCTCAGAATAAGGGGTCACCCATTTAAAACGGAGATGAGGAGAAATGTCTTCACTCACAGGGTTGTAAATCTGTGGAATTCTCTGCACGAGAGCTGTAGAGGCTGGGTCATTGAATGTATTTAAGGCAGAGATAGACAGGTATTTCAGTGATAATGGATTGAAGGGTTATGGGGAGCGGGCAGGGAAGTGGAGCTGAGTGCATGATCAGATCACATGATCTTATTGAATGGCAGAGCAGGATCCAGGGGCCAAATGATCCATTCCTGCTCCTATTTCTTATGTTATTATGTTCTTATGAGCTAATAACCCTGGGACTGTACATGGGGACTCTAATCCTGGGAGTGAACAGCTCTGGGGCTTTCCTGTTCCAATTGTCTGGGATGCAACCAGAAGCTGAGCACTGAGCAGCGCCTCTCGGAGATGGTGAGAAATCCGAGGTATCGAGAATAAAATAACTCAGCTGTTACTTTACCAAGATGGCCGCGCATGCGCATTGCTGCTCACTAAACAAAGATGGCGGAGAACTGACCCTGCCTTCCTGTACAAAGATGGCCGCCGTTATCCTGGGCTCGAGGCTGCAGTCGACGATATTCCGGTAATTATTTCTGGCTTCCGGCGGGCACCAGTTGTTTATGAAGCCTCCCCGCTGATCCATTACTCACCTCCGACCCGCGGAGCATATTTCACCACAGCCGCTCCGCCATTACACACACCGCGCATGCTCCAAATACAGCCAAGTCTAGCGCGTGCGCACTGGGCCCCTGTTGTCGAGATTCGGCACATTCTCCTTCGCGGGGAATGCTGGGTAAATCCCAAAGACTACGTTAGTGAATGGGACAGGATTTACTGGGACCCCATTGGGCACTGAACCATGTTCATTCTGGGACTTGGACTTTGTTTCTGCTGCTCTGAATAACCCTGTACCTGAGCTGGAGATTAATGTTCTGTCTCAGTATTGTTTCAAACATCGTGTGTCCAATATTTGATTTCTCCATCATAAAAGGAGACTAATTAATGTTCCCTTCCCTTCCATTTTGGGCCTTTTCTTACTCCAGATTATTTCACTTCTCACCCAGTTCACCTTTTACCACATCAAATCCCAAGTTTGTATATACGGCTTGTGGGTGTAATGGACTGAACCAGCGTGTCTCACTTTACACTCATTTCAACTTCTGTTAAACCAACCCTTGAAAGAATTATCTTGCTTAAGACTAGAAATCTGTTATTTTCTGTATTGTTTAACGATTTTTGAATGCGTTTAATCGATCTCCACACATACTGCATGTGATCAACTTTGAAATGTTCTGATCTTTGTAATTGCCTTGGCTAATTTTGATGGGTAAATTAATTACATTAACTTGTTACTAACATACCTTGCAGTAACTTTTGCATCAAAATAATTGTTTAAATACTTTCTTTATCAGGTCTTTAGCTTCCCCACTGATCGCTGTTTACTCTTGTGGGAGAATCTAGAACTAGTTGGCACAGTCTGTGCATAAGTGGTCGCCCATTTAAAACGGAAATGAGGAGGAATTTCTTCTCTTAGATGGTCGTGAATCTTTGAAATTCTCTGCCCCAGAGATCAAAGGAGGCTGGTTCATTGAATATACTTAAGTTGCAGATAGACTGCTTTTTGAAAGATAGTGAAGTCAAGGATTATAGGGAGAGGGCAGGGAAGTGGAATTGAGGCCAAGATCACATCAGCCATGATGTATTGAATGGTGGAATGTTCTCAAGGGGCCAGATGGCCTACTTCTGCTCCTAATCCTTATGTCCTTAGCCTTGGTTAGGGGCTGGATTTAGATGTAGGTTTAAGGGTTAGTGGGTATGGTTTGTGGTTATTTGATAGGATTGGGATTAGTGATTGGCATAGTCAATAGGATATTCAGCTTAGGATATAGTGATTAACTTAGAAAGCACTATTGGCAATATAAGTGTCACTGGACGTGCCCTTTTCCATTTCATGATTTTAACCTCACACAGACAAGTCACAATATAGCCTCACAATGTGTTCATTCAAGGAATCTTCCTTCATGTGCAAGGCTCAATTCCTCCCTTCTTTCACATCTCTACATTTCTCACAGAAAAATACATTAGTGAGATTAGATTTGGGGATTTTGGGACAATAACAGATGGATACAGTTGTTGTGCTGGTTACATCTAATCATCAGCCTGCCTGAAAAGGGCTTCTGACAATAATCTGTCACCAGGCCCCACCAGTCTCCATGTGATTCCTCCATCATATCTTCATTCATTACCCACCTTTCGCCCTAACTAGAGCTGCTTTCACCGGCATGACCACTCCTTATACTGATGCTCTCTAATTCCCGAGCAGAGCACAAATGCCAGCACGGACTGGTTCGTCCGAATGGTCCATTTCTATGCCATATATTCTATGTAATGTTGTAGTCTCAGTGTAAGTAGACCCTGGATGTGATGTCACGATATTAGTAAATCCTCAATTTGGTGTCACAATGTAATTTATCCTGGATTTGATGTCTCATTTAAATCATCCCTGGATTTGGTGTCAATAGCAACTCGTCACTGGGACTGAGGGCAAACCCACAGCCGGGTTACGCACTGTCTGATGTCACTGGGCCATCGGATTATACACTGTCTGATCTCACTGGGCCCCCGGGTTACACACTGATCTTACTGGGCCCCCGGTTACATACACTCTGATCTCACTGGGCCCATCCTCCCCGGTTCACGCTGTGTGTGACCACACTGAGCCAGCCCAACACCAATACCCTACTGACTCAGCACAACACAGATACCCAACTGACCTGTCCCCACACCCATACCCCAGTGACCTATCCCCACACTGAAACTGCACTGACCCAGCCCCACACCGATACCCCACTGACCTGTCCCCACACCGATACCCCACTGACCCGTCCCCACAGCGAAACCCCACTGACCCAGCCACACACCGATAACCCACTGACCTGTCCCCACACCAATACCCCACTGATCCATCCCCACACCGATACCCCACTGACCCAGGCCCAGACCGATACCCCACTGACCTGTCTCCACACCGATACCCCACTGACCTGGCCCCACACCGATACCCCACTGACCCAGCCCCATACCGATACCCCACTGACCCAGCCCCACACCGATACCCCACTGACCCAGCCCCACACCCCAATTGACACAGCCCCACACCGAATCACCCCTGACTCAGCCCCACACCCCATTGACCAGGCCCACACCGATACCCCACTGACCCAGCCCCACACCGATACCCCACTGACGCAGCCCGACACTGGCACCCCACTGACGCAGCCCCACACCGATACCCCGCGGACCCAGCCCCACACAGACACCCCACTGACCCGGCCACACACCGATACCACACTGACCCGGCCCCACACTGATACCCCACTGACCCAGCCCCACACCGATACCTCACTGACCCGGCCCCACACGGATACCCCACTGACCCGGCCCCACACTGATACCCCACTGACCAGACCCACACCGATACCCCACTGACCCAGCCCCACACGGATACCCCACTGACCCAGCCCCACATCCCACTGACCCAGCCCCACACCAATACCAGACTGACACAACCCCACACCGAAATGCCACTGACTCAGCCCCACACAGATACCCCACAGACCCGGCCCCACACAAATGCCCCACTGACCAAGCACCACACCAATACCCCACTGACCAGTCCCACACCGATACCCCACTGACCTGGACCCACACCGATACCCCACTGACACAGCCCCACACCGATATCACATTGACCCAGCTTCACACTGATACCCCACTGACCCGGACCCACACCGATACCCCACTGAAACAGCCCCACATCGATACCATACTGACCCAGCCCCACAATGATACCCCACTGACCCAGTCCCACACCGATGCCCCACTGACCCAGCCCAACAGCCACATCCCACTCACCCGGCCACACACCGATACCCCACTGACCCAGCCCCACACCGATACCCCACTGACCCGGCCCGAAAACGATACCTCACTGACCCAGCCCCACACCGATACCCCACTGACCCAGCCCCACACCGATACCCCACTGACCCAGCCCCACACCGATACCCCACTGACACAGCCCCACACCGATGCCCCACTGACCCATCCCCACACCGATGCCCCACTGACCCAGCCCCGCACAGGCACCCCACTGACACGGCCCCACACCGATACACCACTGACCCAGCCCCACACTAATACCCCACTGACCCAGTCCCACACCGATACCCTACTGACCCAGCCCCACAACGATACCCCACTGACCCAGCCCCACACTGATACCCTACTGATCAAACCCCACACCGATACCCCACTCATCCAGACCCACACCGATGCCCCACTTATCCAGCCCCACACCGATGCCCCACTGACCCAGCCCCACACCGATGCCCCACTGACCCTGCGCCACACAGGTACCCAAATGACCCGGCCCCACACCAATACACCACTGACCCGGACTCACACCGATACCCCACTGACTCAGTACCACACCGATACCCCACTGACCCGGACCCACTACGATACCCCACTGACCCAGCCTCACACCGATACCCCACTGACCCAGCCCCACCCCGATACACCACTGACCCAGCCCCACAATGATACCCCACTGATCCAGCCCCACATCGATACCCCACTGACCCGGCCCCAAACCAATACCCCACTGACCCGGCCCCATACCGATACTCCACTGAGTCAGCCCCACACCGATACATCACTGACCCAGCCCCACACGGATACCCCACTGACCCGGCCCCACACTGATACCCCACTGACCAGACCCACACCGATACCCCACTGACCCAGCCCCACACAGATATCCCACTGACCCAGCCCCACACCCCACTGACCCAGCCCTACACCAATACCACACTGACCCAGCCCCACACTGATACGCCACTGACCCAGCCTCACACCGATACCCCACTGACCCAGCCCCACACAAATACCCCACTGACCCAGCCCCACACCAATACCCCACTGACGCAGTCCCACACCAATACCCCACTGACCCAGTCCCACACCGATACCCCACTGACCCGGACCCACACCGATACCCCACTGACATGGCTTCACACTGATACCCCACTGAACCAGCTTCACACCGATACCGCACTGACCCGGACCCACACCGATACCCCACTGACCCAGCAGCACACCGATACCACACTGACCCAGCCCCACACCGATACCCCACTGACCCAGCCCCACACCCCCATTGACACAGCCCCACACCGATTCCCCCCAGACTCAGCCCCACACCCTATTGACCAGGCCCACACCGATACCCCACTGACCCAGCCCCACACCGATACCCCACTGACGCAGCCCGACACTGGCACCCCACTGACGCAGCCCCACACCGATACCCCACGGACCCAGCCCCACACAGACACCCCACTGACCCGGCCCCACACCGATACCCCACTGACCCGGCCCCACACCGATACCCCACTGACCCAGCCCCACACCGATACCTCACTGACCCGGCCCCACATGGACACCCCACTGACCCGGCCCCACACTGATACCCCACTGACCAGACCCACACCGATACCCCACTGACCCAGCCCCACACGGATACCCCACTGACCCAGCCCCACATCCCACTGACCCAGCCCCACACCAATACCACACTGACACAGCCCCACACCGAAATGCCACTGACTCAGCCCCACACAGATACCCCACAGACCCGGCACCACACCGATATGCACGTGACCCAGCCCCACACCAATACCCCACTGACCCAGCCCCACTCCGATACCCCACTGACCCAGCCCCACACAAATACCCCACTGACCAAGCACCACACCAATACCCCACTGACCAGTCCCACACCGATACCGCACTGACCCGGACCCACACCGATAGCCCACTGACCCAGGCCCACACCGATGCCCCACTGACCCAGCCCCGCACAGGCACCCCACTGACCCGGCCCTACACCAACACACCACTGACCCAGCCCCACACTAATACCCCACTGACCCAGTCCCGCACCGATACCCTACAGACGCAGCCCCACACCGATACCCCACTGACCCAGCCCCACACTGATACACTACTGATCCAACCCCACACCGATACACTCCTTATCCAGCCGCACACCGATGCCCCACTGACCAACCCCACACCGAGGCCCCACTGTCCCTGCCCCACACAGGTAGCCCAATGACCCGGCCCCACACCGATACACCACTGACCCGGACTCACACCGATTCTCCACTGACCCAGTACGACACCGATAACCCACTCACCCGGACCCACAACGATACCCCACTGACCCAGCCTCACACCGATACACCATTGACCCAGCCCCACCCCGATACACCACTGACCCAGCCCCACAACGATACCCCACTGATCCAGCCCCACACCAATACCCCACTGACCCGGCCCCAGACCGATACCCCACTGACCCGGCCCCACACGGATACCCCACTGACCCAGCCCCACACTGAAACCCCACTGACCAGACCCACACCGATACCCCACTCACACAGCCCCACACAGATACCCCACTGACCCAGCCCCACACCCCACTGACCCAGCCCGACACCAATACCACACTGACCCAGCCCCACACTGATACGCCACTGACCCAGCCCCACACCGATACCCCACTGACCCAGCCCCACACAAATACCCCACTGACCCAGCCCCACACCAATACCCCACTGACCCAGTCCCACACCGATACCCCACTGACCCGGTCCCACACCGATACCCCACTGACCCGGACCCACACCGATACCCCACTGACATGGCTCCACACCGATAACCCACTGAACCAGCTTCACACCGATACCCCACTGACCCGGACCCACACCGATACCCCAATGACCCAGCATCACACCGATACCATACTGACCCAGCACCTCACCGATACCCCTCTGACCCGGCCGCACACCGATACCCCACTGACCCAGCCCCACACCGATACCCCACTGACCCAACCCCACACCGATGCCACACTCACCCAGCCCCACTCCGATACCCCTCTGAGCCGGCCCGACACCGACACCCCACTGACCCAGCCCCACACCGACACCCCACTGATGCAGCCCCACAGCGATACCCCACTGACACAGCCCCACACCCATGGCCCACTGACCCAGCCCCACACCGATGCCCCACTGACCCAACCCCACACAGGTACCCCACTGACCCGGCCCCACACCGATACACCACTGACCCAGCCCCATACTAATACCCCACTGACCCAGTCCCACACCGATACCCTACTGACCCAGACCCACACCGATACCCCACTGACCCAGCCACAGACCGATACCCCACTGACCCGGCCCCACACCGATACACCACTGACCCAGCACCACACTGATACCCTACTGGTCCAGCCCCACACCGATACCCCACTGACCCAGCCCCACACCAATTCCCCACTGACTCAGCCCTACACCGATGCCCCACTGACCCTGCCCCACACAGGTACGCCACTGACCCGGCCCAACACCGATACACCACTGACCCAGATCCACACCGATACCTCACTGACCTAGTCCCACACCGATACCCCACTGACCCAGCCCCACACCGATACTCCACTGACCCAGCCCCACCCGATACCCCACTGACCCAGCCCCACACCGATACCCCACTGATCCAGCCCCACACCGATACACCATTGGCCCGGCCCCACACCAATACCCCACTGACCCGGCCCCACACCGATACCCCACTGACCAGTCCCCACACCGATACCCCACTGACCCAGCCCCACACCGATACCGCATTGACTCACCCCCACACCGATACTCCACTGACCCAGTCCCACACCGATACCCACCTGACTCAGCCCCACACCGATACCGCACTGACCTAATCCCACACCGATACCCCACTGACACGGCCCCATACCGATACACCACTGACCCAGCCTCACATCGATACATCACTGACACACCCCGACACCGGCACCCCACTGACGAGCCCCACACTGATACCCCACTGGCCTAGCCCCACACTGATACCCCACTGACCAGCCCCACACCGATACCCCACTGACCCAGCCCCACACGGATACCCCACTGACCCAGCCCCACATCCCACTGACCCATCCCCACACCAATACCACACTGACACAGCCCCACACCGAAATGCCACTGACTCAGCCCCACACAGATACCCCACAGACCCGGCCCCACACAAATGCCCCACTGACAAAGCACCACTCCAATACCCCACTGACCAGTCCCACACCGATACCCCACTGACCCGGACCCACACCGATACCCCACTGACCCAGCCCCACACCGATACCACATTGACCCAGCTTCACACTGATACCCCACTGACCCGGACCCACACCGATACCCCACTGAACCAGCCCCACATCGATACCATACTGACCCAGCCCCACAACGATACCCCACTGACCCAGTCCCACTCCGATGCCCCACTGACCCAGCCCGACACCGATACCTCACTGACCCGGCCCCACACCGATACCCCACTGACCCAGCCCCACACCGATACCCCACTGACCCAGCCCCACACCGATACCCCACTGACCCGGCCCGACACCGATACCTCACTGACCCGGCCCCACACCGATACCCCACTGACCCAGCCCCACACTGATACCCTACTGATCAAACCCCACACCGATACCCCACTTATCCAGCCCCAGACCGATGCCCCACTTATCCAGCCCCACACCGATGCCCCACTGACCCAGCCCCACACTGATGCCCCACTGACCCTGCCCCACACAGGTACCCAAATGACCCGGCCCCACACCAATACACCACTGACCCGGACTCACACCGATTCTCCACTGACCCAGTACCACACCGATACCCCACTGACCCGGACCCACTACGATACCCCACTGACCCAGCCCCACACAGATACCCCACTGACCCAGCCCCACACCGATACCCCACTGACACAGCCCCACACAGATACCCCACTGACCCAGCCCCACACCCCACTGACCCAGCCCTACACCAATACCACACTGACCCAGCCCCACACTGATACGCCACTGACCCAGCCTCACACCGATACCCCACTGACCCAGCCCCAAACAAATACCCCACTGACCCAACCCTACACCAATACCCCACTGACCCAGTCCCACACCGATACCCCACTGACCCGGACCCACACCGATACCCCACTGACATGGCTTCACACTGATACCCCACTGAACCAGCTTCACACCGATACCCCACTGACCCGGACCCACACCGATACCCCACTGACCCAGCAGCACACCGATACCACACTGACCCAGCCCCACACCCATACCCCACTGTCCCAGCCCCACACCCCCATTAACACAGCCCCACACCGATTCCCCCCTGACTCAGCCCCACACCCTATTGACCAGGCCCACACCGATACCCCACTGACCCAGCCCCACACCGATACCCCACTGACGCAGCCCGACACTGGCACCCCACTGACGCAGCCCCACACCGATACCCCACGGACCCAGCCCCACACAGACACCCCACTGACCCGGCCCCACACCGATACCCCACTGACCCGGCCCCACACCGATACCCCACTGACTCAGCCCCACACCGATACCTCACTGACCCGGCCCCACACGGACACCCCACTGACCCGGCCCCACACTGATACCCCACTGACCAGACCCACACCGATACCCCACTGACACAGCCCCACACAAATACCCCACTGACCCAGCCCCACACCAATACCCCACTGACCCAGTCCCACACCGATACCCCACTGACCCAGCCCCACACCGATACTCCACTGACCCAGCCCCACCCCGATACCCCACTGACCCAGCCCCACACCGATACCCCACTGATCCAGCCCCACACCGATACCCCATTGACCCGGCCCCACACCAATACCCCACTGACCCGGCCCCACACCGATACCCCACTGACCCGTCCCCACACCGATATCCCACTGACCCAGCCCCACACCGATACCGCATTGACTCACCCCCACACCGATACTCCACTGACCCAGTCCCACACCGATACCCACCTGACTCAGCCCCACACCGATACCGCACTGACCCAATCCCACACCGATACCCCACTGACACGGCCCCATACCGATACACCACTGACCCAGCCTCACATCGATACATCACTGACACACCCCGACACCGGCACCCCACTGACGAGCCCCACACTGATACCCCACTGGCCTAGCCCCACACTGATACCCCACTGACCAGACCCACACCGATACCCCACTGACCCAGCCCCACACGGATACCCCACTGACCCAGCCCCACATCCCACTGACCCAGCCCCACACCAATACCACACTGACACAGCCCCACACCGAAATGCCACTGACTCAGCCCCACACAGATACCCCACAGACCCGGCCCCACACAAATGCCCCACTGACCAAGCACCACACCAATACCCCACTGACCAGTCCCACACCGATACCCCACTGACCCGGACCCACACCGATACCCCACTGACCCAGCCCCACACCGATACCACATTGACCCAGCTTCACACTGATACCCCACTGACCCGGACCCACACCGATACCCCACTGAACCAGCCCCACATCGATACCATACTGACCCAGCCCCACACTGATACCCCACTGACCCGGACCCACACCGATACCCCACTGAACCAGCCCCACATCGATACCATACTGACCCAGCCCCACAACGATACCCCACTGACCCAGTCCCACACCGATGCCCCACTGACCCAGCCCAACAGCCATATCCCACTGACCCGGCCACACACCGATACCCCACTGACCCAGCCCCACACCGATACCCCACTGACCCGGCCCGACACCGATACCTCACTGACCCGGCCCCACACCGATACCCCACTGACCCAGCCCCACACTGATACCCTACTGATCAAACCCCACACCGATACCCCACTTATCCAGTTCGAGACCGATGCCCCACTTATCCAGCCCCACACCGATGCCCCACTGACCCAGCCCCACACCGATGCCCCACTGACCCTGCCCCACACAGGTACCCAAATGACCCGGCCCCACACCAATACACCACTGACCCGGACTCACACCGATACCCCACTGACCCAGTACCACACCGATACCCCACTGACCCGGACCCACTACGATACCCCACTGACCCAGCCCCACACAGATACCTCACTGACCCAGCCCCACACCCCACTGACCCAGCCCTACACCAATACCACACTGACCCAGCCCCACACTGATACGCCACTGACCCAGCCTCACACCGATACCCCACTGACCCAGCCCCAAACAAATACCCCACTGACCCAGCCCCACACCAATACCCCACTGACCCAGTCCCACACCGATACCCCACTGACCCGGACCCACACCGATACCCCACTGACATGGCTCCACACTGATACCCCACTGAACCAGCTTCACACCGATACCCCACTGACCCGGACCCACACCGATACCCCACTGACCCAGCAGCACACCGATACCACACTGACCCAGCCCCACACCGATACCCCACTGTCCCAGCCCCACACCCCCATTAACACAGCCCCACACCGATTCCCCCCTGACACAGCCCCACACCCTATTGACCAGGACCACACCGATACCCCACTGACCCAGCCCCACACCGATACCCCACTGACGCAGCCCGACACTGGCACCCCACTGACGCAGCCCCACACCGATACCCCACGGACCCAGCCCCACACAGACACCTCACTGACCCGGCCCCACACCGATACCCCACTGACCCGGCCCCACACCGATACCCCACTGACTCAGCCCCACACCGATACCTCACTGACCCGGTCCCACACGGACACCCCACTGACCCGGCCCCACACTGATACCCCACTGACCAGACCCACACCGATACCCCACTGACCCAGCCCCACACGGATACCCCACTGACCCAGCCCCACATCCCACTGACCCAGCCTCACACCAATACCACACTGACACAGCCCCACACCGAAATGCCACTGACTCAGCCCCACACAGATACCCCACAGACCCGGCCCCACACCGATATGCACGTGACCCAGCCCCACACCAATACCCCACTGACCCAGCCCCACTCCGATACCCCACTGACCCAGCCCCACACAAATACCCCACTGACCAAGCACCACACCAATACCCCACTGACCAGTCCCACACCGATACCCCACTGACCCGGACCCACACCGATACCCCACTGACCCAGCGCCTCACCGATACCTCATTGACCCAGCTTCACACTGATACCCCACTGACCCAGACCCACACCGATACCCCACTGACCCAGCCCCACATCGATACCATACTGACCCAGCCCCACATCCCACTGACCCAGCCCCACACCAATACCACACTGACACAGCCCCACACCGAAATGCCACTGACTCAGCCCCACACAGATACCCCACAGACCCGGCCCCACACCGATATGCACGTGACCCAGCCCCACACCAATACCCCACTGACCCAGCCCAACTCCGATACCCCACTGACCCAGCCCCACACAAATACCCCACTGACCAAGCACCACACCAATACCCCACTGACCCAGCACCACACCGATACCCCACTGACCCGGCCACACACCGATACCCCACTGACCCGGCCACACACCGATACCCCACTGACCCAGCCCCACACAGACACCCCACTGACCCGGCCCCACACAGATACCTCACTGACCCGGACCCACACCGATACCCCAATGACCCAGCCCCACACCGATACCTCACTGACCCGGCACCACACGGATACCCCACTGACCCGGACCCACACTGATACCCCACTGACCAGACCCACACCGATACCCCACTGACCCAGCCCCACACGGATACCCCACTGAACCAGCCCCACATCCCACTGACCCAGCACCACACCAATACCGCACTGACCCAGCCCAACACCGAAATGCCACTGACTCAGTCACACACCGATACCCCATTGACCCAGCCCCACACAGATTCCCCACAGACCCGGCCCCACACCGATACGCACCTGACCCAGCCCCACACCAATACCCCACTGACCCGGCCCCACACCGATACCCCACTGACCCGTCCCCACACCGATACCCCACTGACCCAGCCCCACACCGATACCGCATTGACTCACCCCCACACCGATACTCCACTGACCCAGTCCCACACCGATACCCACCTGACTCAGCCCCACACCGATACCGCACTGACCCAATCCCACACCGATACCCCACTGACACGGCCCCATACCGATACACCACTGACCCAGCCTTACATCGATACATCACTGACACACCCCGACACCGGCACCCCACTGACGAGCCCCACACTGATACCCCACTGGCCTAGCCCCACACTGATACCCCACTGACCAGATCCACACCGATACCCCACTGACCCAGCCCCACACGGATACCCCACTGACCCAGCCCCACATCCCACTGACCCAGCCCCACACCAATACCACACTGACACAGCCCCACACCGAAATGCCACTGACTCAGCCCCACACAGATACCCCACAGACCCGGCCCCACACAAATGCCCCACTGACCAAGCACCACACCAATACCCCACTGACCAGTCCCACACCGATACCCCACTGACCCGGACCCACACCGATACCCCACTGACCCAGCCCCACACCGATACCACATTGACCCAGCTTCACACTGATACCCCACTGACCCGGACCCACACCGATACCCCACTGAACTAGCCCCACATCGATACCATACTGACCCAGCCCCACAACGATACCCCACTGACCCAGTCCCACACCGATGCCCCACTGACCCAGCCCAACAGCCATATCCCACTGACCCGGCCACACACCGATACCCCACTGACCCAGCCCCACACCGATACCCCACTGACCCGGCCCGACACCGATACCTCACTGACCCGGCCCCACACCGATAACCCACTGACCCAGCCCCACACTGATACCCTACTGATCAAACCCCACACCGATACCCCACTTATCCAGCCCCAGACCGATGCCCCACTTATCCAGCCCCACACCGATGCCCCACTGACCCAGCCCCACACCGATGCCCCACTGACCCTGCCCCACACAGGTACCCAAATGACCCGGCCCCACACCAATACACCACTGACCCGGACTCACACCGATACCCCACTGACCCAGTACCACACCGATACCCCACTGACCCGGACCCACTACGATACCCCACTGACCCAGCCCCACACAGATACCCCACTGACCCAGCCCCACACCCCACTGACCCAGCCCTACACCAATACCACACTGACCCAGCCCCACACTGATACGCCACTGACCCAGTCCCACACCGATACCCCACTGACCCGGACCCACACCGATACCCCACTGACATGGCTCCACACTGATACCCCACTGAACCAGCTTCACACCGATACCCAACTGACCCGGACCCACACCGATAACCCACTGACCCAGCAGCACACCGATACCACACTGACCCAGCCCCACACCCATACCCCACTGTCCCAGCCCCACACCCCCATTAACACAGCCCCACACCGATTCCCCCCTGACTCAGCCCCACACCCTATTGACCAGGCCCACACCGATACCCCACTGACCCAGCCCCACACCGATACCCCACTGACGCAGCCCGACACTGGCACCCCACTGACGCAGCCCCACACCGATACCCCACGGACCCAGCCCCACACAGACACCTCACTGACCCGGCCCCACACCGATACCCCACTGACCCGGCCCCACACCGATACCCCACTGACTCAGCCCCACACCGATACCTCACTGACCCGGCCCCACACGGACACCCCACTGACCCGGCCCCACACTGATACCCCACTGACCAGACCCACACCGATACCCCACTGACCCAGCCCCACACGGATATCCCACTGACCCAGCCCCACATCCCACTGACCCAGCCCCACACCAATACCACACTGACACAGCCCCACACCGAAATGCCACTGACTCAGCCCCACACAGATACCCCACAGACCCGGCCCCACACCGATATGCACGTGACCCAGCCCCACACCAATACCCCACTGACACAGCCCCACTCTGATACCCCACTGACCCAGCCCCACACAAATACCCCACTGACCAAGCACCACACCAATACCCCACTGACCAGTCCCACACCGATACCCCACTGACCCGGACCCACACCGATACCCCACTGACCCAGCCCCTCACCGATACCTCATTGACCCAGCTTCACACTGATACCCCACTGACCCAGACCCACACCGATACCCCACTGACCCAGCCCCACATCGATACCATACTGACCCAGCCCCACATCCCACTGACCCAGCCCCACACCAATACCACACTGACACAGCCCCACACCGAAATGCCACTGACTCAGGCCCACACAGATACCCCACAGACCCGGCCCCACACCGATATGCACGTGACCCAGCCCCACACCAATACCCCACTGACCCAGCCCCACTCCGATACCCCACTGACCCAGCCCCACTCAAATACCCCACTGACCAAGCACCACACCAATACCCCACTGACCCAGCACCACACCGATACCCCACTGACCCGGCCACACACCGATACCCCACTGACCCGGCCACACACCGATACCCCACTGACCCAGCCCCACACAGACACCCCACTGACCCGGCCCCACACCGATACCCCACTGACCCGGCCCCACACCGATACCCCAATGACCCAGCCCCACACCGATACCTCACTGACCCGGCACCACATGGATACCCCACTGACCCGGACCCACACTGATACCCCACTGACCAGACCCACACCGATACCCCACTGACCCAGCCCCACACGGATACCCCACTGAACCAGCCCCACATACCACTGACCCAGCCCCACACCAATACCGCACTGACCCAGCCCAACACCGAAATGCCACTGACTCAGTCACACACCGATACCCCATTGACCCAGCCCCACACAGATTCCCCACAGACCCGGCCCCACACCGATACGCACCTGACCCAGCGCCACACCAATACCCCACTGACCCGGTCCCACACCAATACACCACTGACCCAGCCCAACACCGATACCCCACTGAACCAGCTTCACACCGATAACCCACTGACCCGGACCCACACCGATACCCCACTGACCCAGCCGCACATCGATACCATACTGACCCAGCCCCACACCGATACCCCACTGACCCAGTCCCACACCGATGCTCCACTGACCCAGCCCCACAGCGATAGCCCACTGACACAGCCCCACACCGATGCCCCACTGACCCAGCCCCACACCGAAGCCCCACTGACCCAGCCCCGCACAGGCACCCCACTGACCCGGCCCCACACCAACACACCACTGACCCAGCCCCACACCGATACCCCACTGACACAGCCCCACACAGATGCCCCACTGACCCAGCCCCACACCGATGCTCCACTGACCCAGCCCCACAGCGATACCCCATTGACCCGGCCCCACACCGATACCACACTGACCCAGCCCCACACCGATGCTCCACTGACCCAGCCCCACACCGATACCCCACTGACCCAGTCCCGCACCGATACCCTACTGACGCAGCCCCACACCGATACCCCACTGACCCAGCCCCACACTGATACACTACTGATCCAACCCCACACCGATACCCTACTTATCCAGCCGCACACCGATGCCCCACTGACCCAGCCCCACACCCATGCCCCACTGTCCCTGCCCCACACAGGTACCCCAATGATCCGGCCCCACACCGATACACCACTGACCCGGACTCACACCGATTCTCCACTGACCCAGTACGACACCGATACCCCACTCACCCGGACCCACAACGATACCCCACTGACCCAGCCTCACACCGATACACCACTGACCCAGCCCCACCCCGATACACCACTGACCCAGCCCCACAACGATACCCCACTGATCCAGCCCTACACCAATACCCCACTGACCCGGCCCCACACCGATACCCCACTGACCCGGCCCCACACGGATACCCCACTGACCCAGCCACACACTGAAACCCCACTGACCAGACCCACACCGATACCCCACTGACACAGCCCCACACAGATACCCCACTGACCCAGCCCCACACCCCACTGACCCAGCCCTACACCAATACCACACTGACCCAGCCCCACACTGATACGCCACTGACCCAGCCACACACCGATACCCCACTGACCCAGCCCCACACAAATACCCCACTGACCCAGCCCTACACCAATACCCCACTGACCCAGTCCCACACCGATACCCCACTGACCCGGACCCACACCGATACCCCACTGACATGGCTCCACACCGATAACCCACTGAACCAGCTTCACACCGATACCCCACTGACCCGGACCCACACCGATACCCCAATGACCCAGCATCACACCAATACCATACTGACCCAGCACCTCACCGATACCCCACTGACCCGGCCACACACCGATACCCCACTGACCCAGCCCCACACAGACACCCCACTGACCCGGCCCCACACCGATACCCCACTGACCCGGCCCCACACCGATACCCCAATGACCCAGCCCACACCGATACCTCACTGACCCGGCACCACACGGATACCCCACTGACCCCGCCCCACACTGATACCCCACTGACCAGACCCACACCGATACCCCACTGACCCAGCCCCACACGGATAACCCACTGAACCAGCCCCACATCCCACTGACCCAGCCCCACACCAATACCGCACTGACCCAGCCCAACACCGAAATGCCACTGACTCAGCCCCACACCGATACCCCATTGACCCAGCCCCACACAGATTCCCCACAGACCCGGCCCCACACCGATACGCACCTGACCCAGCCCCACACCAATACCCCACTGACCCAGTCCCACACCGATATCCCACAGACCCAGCCCCAGACCGATACATCACTGACCCAGCCCCACACAAATACCCCACTGACCAAGCACCACACCAATACCCCACTGACCCAGTCCCACACCGATACCCCACTGACCCGGACTCACACCGATACCCAACAGATCCAGCCCCACACCGATAATCCACTGACCCAGCCCCACACCGATACCCCACTGACACAGCCCCACACCGATGCCCCACTGACCCAGACGCACACCGATGCCCCACTGACCCAGCCCCACACAGGCACCCCACTGACCCGGTCCCGCACCAATACACCACTGACCCAGCCCCACACTAATACCCCACTGACCCAGTCCCACACCGATACCCTACTGACCAAGCCCCACACCGATACCCCACTGACCCGGACCCACATCCATACCCCACTGACATGGCTCCACACTGATACCCCACTGAACCAGCTTCACACCGATACCCCACTGACCCGGACCCACACCGATACCCCACTGACCCAGCAGCACACCAATACCATACTGACCTAGCATCCACACCAATACCCCACTGACCAAGCCCCACACCGATAGCCCACTGACGCAGCCCGACACTGGCACTCCACTGATGTAGCCCCACATCGATACCCCACGGACCCAACCCCACACAGACACCCCACTGACCCGGCCCCACACCGATACCCCACTGACCCGGCCCCACACCGATACACCAATGATCCTGCCCCACACCGATACCTCACTGACCCGGCCACACACGGATACCCCACTGACCCGGCCCAACACTGATACCCCACTGACCAGGCCCACACCGACACCCCACTGACCCGGCCCCACACTTATACCCCACTGACCAGACCCACACCGATACCCCACTGACCCAGCCCCACACGGATACCCCACTGACCCAGCCCCACATCCCACTGACCCAGCCCCACAACAATACCACACTGACCCAGCCCCACACCGAAATGCCACTGACTCAGCCACACACAGATACCCCATTGACCCAGCCCCACACAGATACCCCACAGACCCTGCCCCACACCGATACGCACCTGACCCAGCCCCACACCAATACCCCACTGACCCAGTCCCACACCGATATCCCACAGACCCAGCCCCACACCAATACCCCACTGACCCTGCCCCACACCGATACCCCACTGACCCAGCCCCACACAAATACCCCACTGACCAAGCACCACACAAATACCCCACTGACCCAGTCCCACACCGATACCCCACTGACCCGGACCCACACCGATACCCCACAGATCCAGCCCCACACCAATACCCCACTGACCCAGCCCCACACCGATACCCCACTGACACAGCCCCACACCGATGCCCCACTGACCCAGCCGCACACCGATGCCCCACTGACCCAGCCCCACACCGATACACCACTGACCCAGTCCCACACCGATGCTCCACTGACCCAGCCCCACAGCGATACCCCACAGACCCGGCCCCACACCGATACCCCACTGACCCAGCCCCACACCGATACCCCACTGACCCAGTCCCACACCGATATCCCACAGACCCAGCCCCAGACCGATACATCACTGACCCAGCCCCACACAAATACCCCACTGACCAAGCACCACACCAATACCCCACTGACCCAGTCCCACACCGATACCCCACTGACCCGGACTCACACCGATACCCAACAGATCCAGCCCCACACCGATAATCCACTGACCCAGCCCCACACCGATACCCCACTGACACAGCCCCACACCGATGCCCCACTGACCCAGACGCACACCGATGCCCCACTGACCCAGCCCCACACAGGCACCCCACTGACCCGGTCCCGCACCAATACACCACTGACCCAGCCCCACACTAATACCCCACTGACCCAGTCCCACACCGATACCCTACTGACCAAGCCCCACACCGATACCCCACTGACCCGGACCCACATCCAAACCCACTGACATGGCTCCACACTGATACCCCACTGAACCAGCTTCACACCGATACCCCACTGACCCGGACCCACACCGATACCCCACTGACCCAGCAGCACACCAATACCATACTGACACAGCCACACACCGATGCCCCACTGACCCAGCCCCACACCAATGCCCCACTGACCCAGCCCCGCACAGGCACCCCACTGACCCGGCCCCACACCAACACACCACTGACCCAGCCCCACACTGATACACTACTGATCCAACCCCACACCGATACCCTACTTATCCAGCCGCACACCGATGCCCCACTGACCCAGCCCCACACCGATGCCCCACTGTCCCTGCCCCATCACAGGTACCCCAAAGACCCGGCCCCACACCGATACACCACTGACCCGGACTCACACCGATTCTCCACTGACCCAGTACCACACCGATACCCCCTCACCCGGACCCACAACGATACCCCACTGACCCAGCCTCACACCGATACACCACTGACCCAGCCCCACCCCGATACACCACTGACCCAGCCCCACAACGAAACGCCACTGATCCAGCCCCACACCAATACCCCACTGACCCGGCCCCACACCGATACCCCACTGACCCGGCCCCACACGGATACCCCACTGACCCAGCCCCACACTGAAACCCCACTGACCAGACCCACACCGATACCCCACTGACCCAGCCCCAAACCCCACTGACCCAGCCCTACACCAATACCACACTGACCCAGCCCCACACTGATACGCCACTGACCCAGCCCCACACCGATACCCCACTGACCCAGCCCCACACAAATACCCCACTGACCCAGCCCCACACCAATACCCCACTGACCCAGTCCCACACCGATACCCCACTGACCCGGACCCACACCGATACCCCACTGACATGGCTCCACACCGATAACCCACTGAACCAGCTTCACACCGATATCCCACTGACCTGGACCCACACCGATACCCCAATGACCCAGCGTCACACCGATACCATACTGACCCAGCACCTCACCGATACCCCACTGACCCACCCCCACACCGATACCCCACTGACCCGGCCCCACACCGATACCCCACTGACCCGGCCGCACACCGATACCCCACTGACCCAGCCCCACACCGATACACCACTGACCCAGCCCCACACCGATGCCCCACTCACGCAGCCCCACTCCGATACCCCACTGAGCCGGCCCGACACCGATACCCCACTGACCCAGCCCCACACCGACACCCCACTGATGCAGCCCCACACCGATACCGCACTGACACAGCCCCACACCCATGGCCCACTGACCCAGCCCCACACCGATGCCCCACTGACCCAGCCCCACACAGGTACCCCACTGACCCGGCCCCACACCGATACACCACTGACCCAGCCCCATACTAATACCCCACTGACCCAGTCCCACACCGATACCCTACTGACCCAGACCCACTCCGATACCCCACTGACACAGCCACAGATCGATACCCCACTGACCCGGCCCCACACCGATGCACCACTGACCCAGCCCCACACTGATACCCTACTGGTCCAGCCCCACACCGATACCCTACTGACCCAGCCCCACACCGATGCCCCACTGACCCAGCCCTACACCGATGCCCCACTGACCCTGCCCCACACAGGTACGCCACTGACCCGGCCCCACACCGATACACCACTGACCCAGATCCACACCGATACCCCACTGACCTAGTCCCACACCGATACCCCACTGACCCGGACCCACACCGATACTCCACTGACCCAGCCCCACCCCGATACCCCACTGACCCAGCCCCACACCGATACCCCACTGATCCAGCCCCACAGCGATACCCCATTGACCCGGCCCCACACCAATACCCCACTGACCCGGCCCCACACCGATACCCCACTGACCCGTCCCCACACCGATACCCCACTGACCCAGCCCCACACCGATACCGCATTGACTCACCCCCACACCGATACTCCACTGACCCAGTCCCACACCGATACCCACCTGACTCAGCCCCACACCGATACCGCACTGACCCAATCCCACACCGATACCCCACTGACACGGCCCCATACCGATACACCACTGACCCAGCCTCACATCGATACATCACTGACACACCCCGACACCGGCACCCCACTGACGAGCCCCACACTGATACCCCACTGGCCTAGCCCCACACTGATACCCCACTGACACAGCCCCACTCCCCACTGACCCAGCCCCACACCGATACCCTACTGAACCGGCACCACACCGATACCCCACTGACCCGACCCCACACCGGCACCCCACTGACCCAGTCCCACATCGAGACCCCACTGACCTTGCCCCACACTGATACCCCACTGACCCAGCCCCACTGCGATACCACATTGACCCACCTCCACACCGATACCCCACTGACCCAGTCCCACACCGATACCAAACTGACCCAGCACCACACCGATACCGCACTGACCCAGCTCCACACAGATACCCCATTGACACGGCCCCATACCGATACCCCACTGACCCAGCCCCACATTGATACATCACTGACACACCCCCACACTGGCACCCCACTAAGCCAGCCCCACTCCGATACCACATTGGCCCACCCCCACACCGATACCCCACTGACCCAGTCCCATACTGATACCGCACAGACCCAGCCACACACCCCACTGACCCAGCCCCACACCGATACCATTTTGACCAAGCCCCACACTGATACCGCACTGACCCAGCCCCACACCCCACTGACCCAGTCTCACACCGCTACCCCACTGACCCGGCTCCACACTGGCACCTCACTGACCCAGCCCCACACCGATACCTCACTGGCCCAGCCCCACACTGATACTCCACTGACCAAGCCCCACACCCCACTGACCGAGCCCCACACCGATACCCCCACTGACCCGACCCTACACCGATACCCAACTGACCCAGCCCCACACTGATACCCCACTGAGCCAGCCCCACACCGATACCCCACTGACCCAGCCCCACACTGATAGTCCACTGATCCAGCCCCACACCGATACCCTACTGACCCAGCCCCAAACTGATACCCCACTGATCTAGCCCCACACTGATAACCCACTGATCCAGTCCCACACCGGCACCCCACTGACCCAGCCCCACACTGATACCCCACTGACCCAGCCCCACACTGATAGGCCACTGACCCAGCCCCACACTGATATGCCACTGACCCAGCCCCACACCGATACCTCACTGATCCAGCCCCACACCACAAACTCAGTAATGGTGAGTGTGTTTACACTCCAAGTTTAATAAGTGCTTTGTGAAGTTTGATGTGCGACAAGGGACGAGGGCAGCAGTAAGTGTGAAGCTTACAGAAAATGAGCTTTATCAATAAGAGTGTGAGTTCATTACAAATAAATCTTGATGGTTTTGCTGATCCTTTGACAGATGGACTGGAAAGTATTCTCCCTGCCTTTGTTGAAACGGGCGAGAATGGCAAGCAGACATGGGCGAATGTTCATTACAACACTTCCAGTGCTGGAATACTGAACAAAATCGGAACAATATTCTCCATTAGAAATGAAATGAAACAGGCGTCATCGATATAAGACAAATGTTATTAAACCATCACAATAGGTAATCTGCTGAATTATTTGTATCCATAAAACCTGCTGTGTTATAACATAAATTTTCTGATTCAGCAGAAATTGTATAAAATGTATTCCCTGTATCCAGAAGGTGATGCTGCCAATGGACGTCTGGATATACAGATAGGAATTTGCAGTGAATGAGGGAGAATTCTGATAATTGAGGGAAGGGTTGAGTGTGCTGGGGCAACAGGTAATGCAAGGCGTGAGAGTAATTATATAAATGCGTTAGTCGTTTTATTTTAGTATTCTGTGTGAGGGTATTGAACTTCCTGCATTGTAGTCATGTTATGGAGATATATTTCTGGCACTGACGCGTTCTGCCACCTCTCCCCACTCACGGGTGGCCTGGGTATATGTATCGCCACCTGAAAGACAGAAGTCATCCCTATTCCTGGAGACCACCTCCTGTAAAACCACGAATCAGTGTCCGGAAACTAGCGGCCTTTGCAGGGTCTGCTGTGCTGACCATTGGCCACAATCTAGCCCCACACTGATACCCCACTGACCCAGTCCCACACCGGCACCCCACTGACCCAGCCCCACACTGATACCCCACTGACCCAGCCCCACACTGATAGGCCACTGACCCAGCCCCACACTGATATGCCACTGACCCAGCCCCACACCGATGCCCCACTGACCCAGCCGCACACCGATGCCCCACTGACCCAGCCCCACACAGGCACCCCACTGACTCGGTCCCAAACCAATACACCACTGACCCAGCCCAACACCGATACCCCACTGAACCAGCTTCACACCGATAACCCACTGACCCGGACCCACACCGATACCCCACTGACCCAGCCCCACATCGATACCATACTGACCCAGCCCCACACCGATACCCCACTGACCCAGTCCCACACCGATGCTCCACTGACCCAGCCCCACAGCGATACCCCACTGACCCGGCCCCACACCGATACCCCACTGACCCGGCCCCACACCGATACCCCACTGACCCGGCCCCACACCGATACCCCACTGACCCGGGTCCAGAACGATACCCCACTGACCCAGCCCCGCACCGATGCCCCACTGACCCAGCCCCACACCGATACCCCACTGACACAGCCCCACACCGATGCCCCACTGACCCAGCCCCACACCAATGCCCCACTGACCCAGCCCCGCACAGGCACCCCACTGATCCGGCCCCACACCAACACACCACTGACCCAGCCCCACACTAATACCCCACTGACCCAGTCCCGCACCGATACCCTACTGACGCAGCCCCACACCGATACCCCACTGACCCAGCCCCACACTGATACACTACTGATCCAACCCCACACCGATACCCTACTTATCCAGCCGCACACCGATGCCCCACTGACCCAGCCCCACACCGATGCCCCACTGTCCCTGCCCCATCACAGGTACCCCAAAGACCCGGCCCCACACCGATACACCACTGACCCGGACTCACACCGATTCTCCACTGACCCAGTACCACACCGATACCCCCTCACCCGGACCCACAACGATACCCCACTGACCCAGCCTCACACCGATACACCACTGACCCAGCCCCACCCCGATACACCACTGACCCAGCCCCACAACGAAACCCCACTGATCCAGCCCCACACCAATACCCCATTGACCCGGCCCCACACCGATACCCCACTGACCCGGCCCCACACGGATACCCCACTGACCCAGCCCCACACTGAAACCTCACTGACCAGACCCACACCGATACCCCACTGACACAGCCCCACACAGATACCCCACTGACCCAGCCCCACACCCCACTGACCCAGCCCTACACAAATACCACACTGACCCAGCCACACACTGATACGCCACTGACCCAGCCCCACACCGATACCCCACTGACCCAGCCCCACACAAATACCCCACTGACCCAGCCCCACACCAATACCCCACTGACCCAGTCCCACACCGATACCCCACTGACCCGGACCCACACCGATACCCCACTGACATGGCTCCACACCGATAACCCACTGAACCAGCTTCACACCGATATCCCACTGACCTGAACCCACACCGATACCCCAATGACCCAGCATCACACCGATACCATACTGACCCAGCACCTCACCGATACACCACTGACCCACCCCCACACCGATACCCCACTGACCCGGCCCCACACCGATACCCCGCTGACCCGGCCGCACACCGATACCCCACTGACCCAGCCCCACACCGATACCCCACTGACCCAGCCCCACACCGATGCCCCACTCACGCAGCCCCACTCCGATACACCTCTGAGCCGGCCCGACACCGATACCCCACTGACCCAGCCCCACACCGACACCCCACTGATGCAGCCCCACACCGATACCGCACTGACACAGCCCCACACCCATGGCCCACTGACCCAGCCCCACACCGATGCCCCACTGACCCAGCCCCACACAGGTACCCCACTGACACGGCCCCACACCGACACACCACTGACCCAGCACCATACTAATACCCCACTGACCCAGTCCCACACCGATACCCTACTGACCCAGACCCACTCCGATACCCCACTGACCCAGCCACAGATCGATACCTCACTGACCCGGCCCCACACCAATGCACCACTGACCCAGCCCCACACTGATACCCTACTGGTCCAGCCCCATACCGATACCCTACTGACCCAGCCCCAGACCGATGCCCCACTGACCCAGCCCTACACCGATGCCCCACTGACCCTGCCCCACACAGGTACGCCACTGACCCGGCCCCACACCGATACACCACTGACCCAGATCCACACCGATACCCCACTGACCTAGTCCCACACCGATATCCCACTGACCCGGACCCAGACCGATACCCCACTGACCCAGCCCCACACCGATACTCCACTGACCCAGCACCACCCCGATACCCCACTGACCCAGCCCCACACCGATACCCCACTGATCCAGCCCCACACCGATACCCCATTGACCCGGCCCCACACCAATACCCCACTGACCGGGCCCACACCGATACCCCACTGACCCGTCCCCACACCGATACCCCACTGACCCAGCCCCACACCGATACCGCATTGACTCACCCCCACACCGATACTCCACTGACCCAGTCCCACACCGATACCCACCTGACTCAGCCCCACACCGATACCGCACTGACCCAATCCCACACCGATACCCCACTGACACGGCCCCATACCGATACACCACTGACCCAGCCTCACATCGATACATCACTGACACACCCCGACACCGGCACCCCACTGACGAGCCCCACACTGATACCCCACTGGCCTAGCCCCACACTGATACCCCGCTGACACAGCCCCACTCCCCACAGACCCAGCCCCACACCGATACCCTACTGAACCGGCACCACACCGATACCCCACTGACCTTGCCCCACACTGATACCCCACTGACCCAGCCCCACTGCGATACCACATTGACCCACCTCCACACCGATACCCCACTGACCCAGTCCCACACCGATACCGCACTGACCCAGCTCCACACAGATACCCCATTGACACGGCCCCATACCGATACCCCACTGACCCAGCCCCACATTGATACATCACTGACACACCCCCACACTGGCACCCCACTAAGCCAGCCCCACTCCGATACCACATTGGCCCACCCCCACACCGATACCCCACTGACCCAGTCCCATACTGATACCGCACAGACCCAGCCACACACCCCACTGACCCAGCCCCACACCGATACCCTTTTGACCAAGCCCCACACTGATACCGCACAGACCCAGCCCCACACCCCACTGACCCATTCTCACACCGCTACCCCACTGACCCGGCTCCACACTGGCACCTCACTGACCCAGCCCCACACCGATACCTCACTGGCCCAGCCCCACACTGATACTCCACTGACCCAGCCCCACACCCCACTGACCGAGCCCCACACCGATACCCCCACTGACCCGACCCTACACCGATACCCAACTGACCCAGCCCCACACTGATACCCCACTGACCCAGCCCCACACCGATACCCCACTGACCCAGCCCCACACTGATAGTCCACTGACCCAGCCCCACACCGATACCCTACTGACCCAGCCCCAAACTGATACCCCACTGATCTAGCCCCACACTGATACCCCACTGACCCAGTCCCACACCGGCACCCCACTGACCCAGCCCCACACTGATACCCCACTGACCCAGCCCCACACTGATAGGCCACTGACCCAGCCCCACACTGATATGCCACTGACCCAGCCCCACACCGATACCTCACTGATCCAGCCCCACACCACAAACTCAGTAATGGTGACTGTGTTTACACTCCAAGTTTAATATGTGCATTGTGAAGTTTGATGTGCGACAAGGGACGAGGGCAGCAGTAAGTGTGAAGCTTACAGAAAATGAGCTTTATCAATAAGAGTGTGAGTTCATTACAAATAAATCTTGATGGTTTTGCTGATCCTTTGACAGATGGACTGGAAAGTATTCTCCCTGCGTTTGTTGAAACGGGCGAGAATGACAAGCAGACATGGGCGAATGTTCATTACAACACTTCCAGTGCTGGAATACTGAACAAAATCGGAACAATTTTCTCCATTAGAAATGAAATGAAACAGGCGTCATCGATATAAGACAAATGTTATTAAACCATCACAATAGGTAATCTGCTGAATTATTTGTATCCATAAAACCTGCTGTGTTATAACATAAATTTTCTGATTCAGCAGAAATTGTATAAAATGTATTCCCTGTATCCAGAAGGTGATGCTGCCAATGGACGTCTGGATATACAGATAGGAATTTGCAGTGAATGAGGGAGAATTCTGATAATTGAGGGAAGGGTTGAGTGTGCTGGGGCAACAGGTAATGCAAGGCGTGAGAGTAATTATATAAATGCGTTAGTCGTTTTATTTTAGTATTCTGTGTGAGGGTATTGAACTTCCTGCATTGTAGTCATGTTATGGAGATATATTTCTGGCACTGACGCGTTCTGCCACCTCTCCCCACTCACGGGTGGCCTGGGTATATGTATCACCACCTGAAAGACAGAAGTCATCCCTATTCCTGGAGACCACCTCCTGTAAAACCACGAATCAGTGTCCGGAAACTAGCGGCCTTTGCAGGGTCTGCTGTGCTGACCATTGGCCACAATCTTCACTTACAGTTGCCTACATCCAAAGCGCTCCTCCACTTTGAGCTGCAGGTTGCCATGATTTGGCGCCAGCAATGCTGACATTGACAGCCATCATTCTGCGAGGGGGCAACCCACAGCGCAAGTGGTGCTGACAACCCGCTTATTTTAGTTAAATTAAAAGGATCGGCGCATTGAGGCTTTGCTTGCGGCAACGCGATTTTGTACGTGTCCAAAGGGCGGTGCCCATTCTACACACAAAGCAATCCCTGCCCCATTAACATTTCTGTCAAAAACAGGGCTTACTCCTGCTCCTACTTGTTATGTTTAATAAATCTCCGCTTCGCACTTACCGGTTCCTGCCGCCTGATCACCTTCCCTAGGAGCAGGTTCTTGAATCTGACTTTGTTTGTTTGATGGATTCTCCATCTCTATTAATTTGTTATCTGCAAAACATTTAATTCCAGGTGATAGCAGAATGCGAAGTCCCTCATCACAGGGACCTTTCTAGTAATTATCTTCCGCACCCACTCCAAGGCCTGGACATCCTTCCTAAAGTTTGGTGCCCGGAATTAAACACTCCACGCCAGCTGAGGCCTAACCTGTGTTTGTAAAGATTTGAAATAATCTTCTTGATTTTTTACTCAATTAATAAAGCCAAAGACTCCACACACATTTTTTAAGAGGCTTCTCAAATTCTCCTGCCTCCGTAAATGATGTGCGTACATACACACCCAGATATCTCAGTTCCTGCATCCGCGCTTTAACTTGGGCCATTTAGTGCACATTGCCTGTCCTCATTCTACCTGCCAAAATGCATCACTTCACACTTCTCTGCGTCTGCCCATTTCACCAGTCTGTCTATGTCGTCCTCAAGTCTGGTACCGGACTCCTCACTGTTTTGTTTAATCTGCAAACTGTCAAATTATGCCAGTATACCCAAGACTAGGTCATTAATATACATCAAAAATGGCCGTCTCAATACTGACCTTTGGGGAACACCAGTGTATACTTCCCGATAGTGTGAAAAAACAGCCGTTCCCCATTACTTTCTGCCTTCTGTCCCTTAACCAATGTTCTATCCGTCTATCCCTTTAATCACAGGGCTTTAATTTTGCTAACAAGTCGATAATGTCGTGCATTGTCTAAAGACTTTTGAAAATCTATGTTTCCAGCATCAACCGCACAACCCTCATCTACTCTCTACATTACTTCAAAGAACTTATTCAAGTTAGTCAAACATGATTTGCCTTCCACAAAAACACTGACTTATTAATTAGCCCATACTTTTCCAAATGCCAATTAATTTTGTCCCAAGGTTTCCCACCACTGGCATTAGGCTAACTGGCCTGTACTTGCCGGGTTTGTCACTCTCCCCTTTTTAACATTTACAATCCGCCAGTCCTCTGCCACCACCCCATATCCAAGTAAGATTGGAAGATTCAGGCCAAAGCCTCCGCAATTTCCACCCTCACTTACCCCATGAACATGGATTCATCCCATCCGGTCTGGGTGACTGTTCTTCTTTGAGGACTGCCAACCTTTTAACTACCTCCTCTTTATCCTATTTTTCGCTACTGTCTCCTCCTTTACTGCTACATTGGCAGCATCCTCTTTTCCAATAAAGACAGATGCAAAGTATTCATTTTGTCGCTCAGCCATGCCCTCTGCCTCCACAAGTTCTCCTTTTTAGTCCCCAATCGGCCCCACCCTTCCTAGGACTATCCTTTTACGATTATGTATTAACAACAGAATTTTGAGTTCCCTTTTTGTTCGCTGCTAATCTATTCTCATACTCTCTCTGTGGCTCTCTTATTCCCTCAAAGAGTCTCCTCTGTACTTTCTATATTCAGCTTGGTTCTCTATTGGATTATGAACATTACAATTGTCTATGCCTCCTTTTCTTGTCTCATTTTAACCTCTGCATCTTTAGTCATCCAGGGAGCTCTCACATCAGATGCCATTCCTTTCGCCCTCATGGGGATGTGTCCAGTCTGTACGCGAACCATCTCCTCTTGTTCAATTGTTCAATTCTGCCGACCAATTTATGATTCCAAGCCACCTGGGTCTGATCCCTTACTGAGGTTAGCCCTACTCCAGTTTAATATTTTTACACTTGATTTTAACATGTCCTTTTCCATTAATCTTCTCTGCCAGATATTATGATCACTGTTCCACGAATGCTCTCACTGAAACATGCTCCACTTGCACTACTTCATTCCTCAGAAACATATCCAACAACAACTTGTATTTATATAGCATCTTTCACATCGTGAAATGTCCCAAGGTGCACCACAGAAGTATTAAGAGACAAGACAATTGACACTGAGCCACAAAGGAAGAAATTAGGGCAGGGGACAAACAGCTTGATCAAAGAGGTAGGTTTTGAGCAGCATCTTGAAGGAGGAAAGAGAGGCAGAGTGGTTTAGGCAGGGAATTCCAGAGCTTAAGGCCTAGGCAACAGAAGGCACGGCCACCGATGGTTGTGTAATTATAATCAGGGATGCTCAAGAGGGCAGAATTAGAGGAGCGCAGATATCTGGGGGTTTGGGTGGGGGGGGGTGGGGGGGAGGCTGGAGGAGAATAGAAATAGGCGGGGCGAAATCATAGAGGGATTTGAAAACATGGATCAGAATTTTGACATCGTGGAATTGCTCAACCGGGAGAAAATATAGGTCAGCGAGCTCACGAATGATGGGTGAGCGGGACTTGGTGCAAGTTAGGACATCGGCAGCCAAGTTTTGGATCACCTCTAGTTTACAAAGTGTAGAATATAGGAGGCCAGCCAGGAATGCATTGGAATAGTGAAGTCAAGAGGTTGCAAAGGCATGGATGAGGGCTTCAGCAGCGCAAGGGTGGAGACAGGTAATGTTACAGAGGTGAAAATAGGCAGTCTTAGTTATGCTGTGGATAATGGTTGAAAGCTGATTTCAGGGTCAAATATAACAAGGTTGCGAACAGTCTGGTTCAGCATCAGACTGAAGTTGGGGAGAGGGATGGAGTTAGTGGCGGGGACTGAAAACAATGACGTTGGTGTTCCCAATATTCAATGGAGAAAATTTATGTTCATCCAGAACTGGATGTTGGACAAGCAGTCTGAAAACTTAGCGACCGTGGAGGAGTCGAGAAAAGTGGTAGTGAGGTAGAGCTGGGTGTAATCAGCATACATTTGTAAACTGATGCTGTGTTTTCCGATGATGTCGCCAAGGGGCAACATGTAGATGTGAAATAGTTGGAGGGCACGGGTAGATCCTTGGAGGACACAAGAGGCAACGATGCGGGAGCGGGAATTGGAACTGTTGCAGGTGATTCTCTGGCTACGTTTAGATAGGTAAGAATGGAACCAGGCGAGTGCAGTCCCAATCAGCTGGACGACGGTGGAGAGGCGTTGGAGGAGGATGGAGTGGTCAACCGTGCCAAAGGCTGCAGACAAATCAAGAATAACGAGGAGGGATAGTTTGCCTTTGTCACAGTCTCAAAGGATGTTATTTGTGACTTTGATGACAGCCGTTTCGATACTGTGGCAGGCATGGAAACAGATTGGAGGGATTCAAATATGGAATTTCGGGAAAGATGGGCACTGATTTTGAGACAACAACACGTTCAAGGACACTGGAGAGAAAAGGGAGGTTAGGGGTGATAGTTTGCAAGGATGAGGGTTGTTTTTTTGAGGAGAGGGGTGATGACGGCAGATTTTATAGAGAGGGGGACAGTACCTGAGGAGAGAGAGAACCGTTAACAATGTCAGCTAACATGGGACGCAGAAAAGGAAGTTGGGTGGTCAGCAGTTTTGTGGGAATAGGGGGATGGGATCACAAAGTGATTCTCATGGACAGGATGAGCCCAGAAAGGCCATGAGGGGAGATCGGAGAGAAACCAGCACTGCTTATTTCCTCGTTCGGCTGGAAACACTGATAAAAAAGTTCTCCTGTACACATTTCCGGAATTCCTCCCACTCTGTCCTTTACACTGTTACTGTCCCAGTCTATATTAGGATAATTGAAGTTCCCCATTCTCATTATCCTCTCGTTCTTCCATCTGTCTGTAACTGACCTGCACATTTGTTCCTCTATCTTCTGCCCACTATGATGTGGCTTATACAGTGACACCGTAGAACATTAGTGTTGCTTAATTCTAATCAAGTACATTCTGTCCTTTTCCCCTCAACCCTATCATTCCTCGAGTGCGAGAATAGCTTCAATGATCAATGCTGCCACTGTCCCACCCCACTTTGTTTGATATTTCCTGAATAAATTGTAGCCAGGAATATTGTGTTCCCAATTCTCCCGTTCGATTTAACCAGATCTCTGTTATTGCCATTATATAACTGTCCCACACAGCGAGTTATGCCTGCAGCTGATCAACCTTATTCACCATTTATGTACATGCACTCCAAACCGATTTTGACTGCTTCGGATCCCCCCCCCCCCCTGTATTATCCCACCTATTCCTGAACGATTCTTTACACTAGTGCATGTTGCCTCTCCTAGTCCTCTGTGCACCTTGTTTCCCCTTAATTATGTTTCATGCTGGTGTCCAACCACCTACCAAATTAGTTTAAACCTCCCCCTGCAGTACTAGTTAACCTTTAAGAGAGGACATTGGTCCCGGTTCTTCTGAGGTGCAACTTGTTCATCTTGTCCAGGTCCCTCCTGCCACAGAACTGGTCCCAATGCCCCTGCTATATGAAGCGCTCCCTCCTGTACTATTTCTCCAGCCATGCATTAACCTGGACTACTTTGTTCGGTTCTGGGCACCACACCTTTGGAAGTATATTTTGGCCTTGGTGGGAGCACAGAGTAGGTTTACTAGCATGAAATATAGACTCCAAAGTTAATTTACGAGGAGAGCTTACACAAACTAGGTTTGTATTCCCTGGAGTTTAGAAGATTGAGGGGTGATTTGAGTTGAAGATATTAAGGGGAACTGAAAGATAGATAGAGAGAATTTATTTCTTCTGGTTGGGGAATCTAGGACTCGAGGACACGGCCTAAATATTGAAGTCAGACCTCTCAGGAACAAAGTTAGGAAACACCTCTACACCCAAACGGTGGTAGAAGTTTGGAATTCTCTTTGGCAAACACCAGTTGTTGCTTAGCCATTCGTTCATTTTAAATATGAGATTGATTAAATTCCGTTAACCAAAGGGATTAAGGAATATGGTGCAAAGGCGGGTATCGGGAGTTAGGTCACAGATTAGCATTGAATGGCGGAATAAGCTCGAGAGGCTAAATGGCCTAACCTGTTCATGTTTTATCCTACTATTCTTATACTCACCAGCACATGACACTGGGAGTAATACAGAGAATACTGCCTATTGGTTAACCTCTTCCCTAGCTCCTGAAACTGACTGCAGGACCTTAAATCTTTTCCTTCCTATGTCATCGGTCCATTTTGGAACCACGACTTCTGGCTGTTCCGCTTTCCATCCTCAATATGTGCTGCACCCTCTTAGTGTTGTCCTTCACCCTGTGACCAGAGAGGCAATACACCTTGTGGGACTCAGGTCAGCAGTTGCAGAAACTCCTGTCCATCCCCCGGAATATCGAATCCACTATGACCACTGCATTTCTACACTTTGCTGTGCGCCCCGCCGCCCTGTGAAATCATTTGCCCCACAGTGCCGTAGATGTGCTCCAGACTGCACTCCCCCAAGGTGTTGTGGCCCTCACTGATATTCAGCACAGAAAGCAGAATCCTGCAGTGCTTGCCTCTTCCTCCCCTGCCAGATGGCCACACACTCTATTCTACCGAACCCTCTGAAGCTGTGCGGTGAAAACCTCCTGGAACGTGGGCTCCAGGAAATTCTGAGCCTCCCTACTCTGAAGAGCTGAGTTCGAACAAATGGAGGCACGTCCGACACACGTGGTTATAAATGACACATGAAGCAGCCTGGAGTTCCCACATTGCACAGGAATTGCAGGCAACGGGTTTCCACTCTTCCCTCATTTTGCTTAATTTAATCCTTCAGATCCAATTAATTACTCTGATGAAATATTTATTGTTGCCCTTTGGTTGAAAGCATTTAGCATCTCCTTCCCTTTGTGCACTCAATCCCCACGCTCAACACATTCCTTTTGCCACACTGTTGCAAGCCACGCCATTTAGCATATATTCCCAGCTATGTGCGCACAGCTTCCTTCATCAGAATTTCCCTCTCCCGTGAATTTACCAGATCGAAGGAAGCTCTTGGGAACACTGTCATCGCCAAGTCACACACTACTCTTATTTGGACGTGTTTGCCTGTTCCTTACTATCACTGCTTATTGTGCCAGGATTACCTACATAGCACGATTGTGGAGCACTTTCATCACAAGAAGTGCAGAAGTTCAATGAGTGGACACAGCATCTTCTCAGAGCACCCACAAATGGACACTAAAAGCGCCCTTGCCAGCATCACACACAGCCAAGGAACAAATATTAATTCAATTGCAGTGACATGGCCACAGCTGGCGTCCTGTGTATTCTAGTATCGATAAGAAGGTCTCAAGGCAGAAAGGCAGATCACTGGGGCCATCCTTGCAAGGTTACACACAGACTGATCTCATGGGCCGATCCTCCCCGGGTTAAACACCATCTGATCTCACTGGGCCCATTCTCCCCGGGTTAAACACCATCTGATCTCACTGGGCCCATCCTCCCCGGTTTACACACTGTCTGATCTCACTGGGCGCCCAGGTTACACACTGTCTGATCTCACTGGGCCCATCCTCCCCTGGTTACACACTGTCCGGTCTCACTGGGCGCCCAGATTACACACTGTCTGATCTAACTGGGCACATCCTCCCCGGGTTACACACTGTCTGATCTCGCTGGGCCCACCCCCGTGTTACACACTGTCTGATTTCACTGGGCCCCCGGGTTACACACTGTCTGATCTCCCTGGGCCCACCCCCGGCTTACAGACTGTCTGATCCCACTGGGCCCACGGATTACACATTGTCTGATCTCAGTGGGCCGTCGCATTACACACTGTCTGATCTCAGTGGGGCCCTCCTCATCAGGTTACAGACTGCCTTATCTCACTGCGCCCATCCTCTCGGGTTAACCAGTGTCTGATCTCATTGGGCCCATCCTCCCCGGTTTAGGCATTGTATAATCTCACTGAACCACAGGTTACACACTATCTGATCTCACTGGGCCGCCGGTTACACACTGTCTGATCTCACTGGGCCCATCCTCCCCGGGTTACACACTGTCTGATCTCACTGGGCACAACCCCGGGTTACACACTGTCTGATCTCACTTGGCCCTACCCGTTACGCACTGTCTGATCTCACTGGGCCCAACCCCGGATTACAGACTGTCTGATCCCACTGGGCCCACGGATTACACACTGTCTGATCTCAGTGGGCCGTCGCATTACACACTGTCTGATCTCACTGGGGCCCTCCTCATCAGGTTACTGACTGTCTGATCTCACTGCGCCCATCCTCTCGGGTTAAACACTGTCTGATCTCGTTGGGCCCATCCTCCCCGGTTTACGCATTGTCTAATCTCACTGGACCACAGGTTACACACTGTCTGATCTCACTGGGCCCATCCTCCTCGATTTACATACTGTCTGATCTCACTGGGCCACGGGTTACACACTGTCTGATCTCACTGGGCCACGGGTTACACACTGTCTGATCTCACTGGGCTCCCAGGTTACACACTGTCTGATCTCACTGGGCCCACCCCCGAGTGACACACTGTCTGATCTCACTGGGCCCCCGGGTTACACACTGTCTGATCTCACTGGGCCCCCGCGTTACACACTGTCTGATCTCACTGGGCCCATCCTCCCCGGGTTACACACTGTCTGATCTCACTGGGCACAACCCCGGGTTACTTACTATCTGATCTCACTGGGCCCTACCGATTACACACTGTCTGATTTCACTGGTCCCACCCCCGGATTACAGACTGTCTGATCCCACTGGGCCCACGGATTACACACTGTCTGATCTCAGTGGGCCGTCGCATTACACACTGTCTGATCTCAGTGTGGCCCTCCTCATCAGGTGACAGACTGTCTGATCTCACTGCGCCCATCCTCTCGGGTTAAACACTGTCTGATCTCGCTGGGCCCATCCTCCCCGGTTTACGCATTCTCTAATCTCACTGGACTACAGGTTACACACTATCTGATCTCATTGGGCCGCCGGTTACACACTGTCTGATCTCACTGGGCCCATCCTCCCCGGGTTACACACTGTCTGATCTCACTGGGCACAACCCCGGGTTACACACTGTCTGATCTCACTTGGCCCTACCCGTTACGCACTGTCTGATCTCACTGGCCCAACCCCGGATTACAGACTGTCTGATCCCACTCGGCCCACGGATTACACACTGTCTGATCTCAGTGGGCCGTCGCATTACACACTGTCTGATCTCACTGGGGCCCTCCTCATCAGGTTACTGACTGTCTGATCTCACTGCGCCCATCCTCTCGGGTTAAACACTGTCTGATCTCGTTGGGCCCATCCTCCCCGGTTTACGCATTGTCTAATCTCACTGGACCACAGGTTACACACTGTCTGATCTCACTGAGCCCATCCTCCTCGATTTACATACTGTCTGATCTCACTGGGCCACGGGTTACACACTGGCTAATCTCACTGGGCCACGGGTTACACACTGTCTGATCTCACTGGGCTCCCAGGTTACACACTGTCTGATCTCACTGGGCCCACCCCCGAGTGACACACTGTCTGATCTCACTGGGCCCCCGGGTTACACACTGTCTGATCTCACTGGGCCCCCGGGTTACAAACTGTCTGATCTCACTGGGCCCATCCTCCCCGGGTTACACACTGTCTGATCTCACTGGGCACAACCCCGGGTTACACACTATCTGATCTCACTGGGCCCTACCGATTACACACTGTCTGATTTCACTGGTCCCACCCCCGGATTACAGACTGTCTGATCCCACTGGGCCCACGGATTACACACTGTCTGATCTCAGTGGGCCGTCGCATTACACACTGTCTGATCTCAGTGTGGCCCTCCTCATCAGGTGACAGACTGTCTGATCTCACTGCGCCCATCCTCTCGGGTTAAACACTGTCTGATCTCGCTGGGCCCATCCTCCCCGGTTTACGCATTGTCTAATCTCACTGGACTACAGGTTACACACTATCTGATCTCATTGGGCCGCCGGTTACACACTGTCTGATCTCACTGGGCCCATCCTCCCCGGGTTACACACTGTCTGATATCACTGGGCACAACCCCGGGTTACACACTGTCTGATCTCACTTGGCCCTACCGGTTACGCACTGTCTGATCTCACTGGGCCCACCCCCGGGTTACAGACTGTGTGATCCCACTGGGCCCACGGATTACACACTGTCTGATCTCAGTGGGCCGTCGCATTACACACTGTCTGATCTCACTGGGGCCCTCCTAATCAGGTTACAGACTGTCTGATCTCACTGCGCCCATCCTCTTGGGTTAAACACTGTCTGATCTCGTTGGGCCCATCCTCCCCGGTTTACGCATTGTCTAATCTCACTGGACCACAGATTACACACTGTCTGATCTCACTGGGCCGCCGGTTGCACACTGTCTGATCTCACTGGGCCCATCCTCCTTGGTTTAAACACTGTCTGATCTCACTGGGCCACGGGTTACACACTGCCTGATCTCACTGGGCCCCCGGGTTACACGCTGTCTGATCTCACTGGCTCGCCGGGTTACACACTGCCTGATCTTACTGGGGCCATCCTCCCGGATTACACACTGTCTGATCTCACCGGGCCCATCCTCCCCTGGTTATATACTGTCTGATCTCACTGGGCCCTCAGGTTACACACTGTCTGATCTCACTGGGCCCACCCCCGCGTTACACACTGTCTGATCTCACTGGGCCCCCGGATTACACACTGTCTGATCTCACTGGGCCCTCAGGTTACACACTGTCTGATGTCACTGGGCCCCCGGGTGACACATTGTCTGATCTTACTGGGCCGTACGGGTTACACACTGTTTTATCTCACTGGGCACCCGGATTACACACTGTCTGATCTCACTGGGCCCCTAGGTTACCCACTGTCTGATCTGACTGGGCCCCCAGGTTACTCACTGCCTGGGCCCACTGCTAGTTTCACTCTAACTCCCACATGTCCCAAACCATCAGCTCCGGGTCTGTGTTAAGTTCTGTGTTTCCCCTCATAGTACAATTCCGGCCGCCTGAGATTCTGCATTTTGAGTGGTGTGGGCAGAAATGCGCCAGTTTGCCGGCTGTTCCAGCCCGTCACTGTCCCATTCCCGGGTGGGCCCTCCGTGTGCGACACACAGTCTGGGGCTGAGCCGCCTGCTGTCAGCCGTGAGCTCAACAGAGCCCCGTTCCCCCAGTGAGAGAGTTGGCTCCAGTAACCCGGGCAACCCTCCTGTTCTTCACCCTCACTCATACACCGGCCCCACCCCGGTAATACAGGCAACCCTGCTGTTCATCACCCTCACTCATACACCGGCCCTGCCCCGTTAACCCAGGCAACCCTCCTGTTCCTCACCCTCACTCATACACCGGCCCTGCCCCATTAACCGAGGCAACCCTCCTGTTCCTCACCCTCACTCACACACCGGCCCCGCCCCGGTAACCCGGGCAACCCTCCTGCTCCTCACCCTCACTCACACACTGGCCCCGCCCCGGTAACCCGTGCAACCCTCCTGTTCCTCACCCTCACTCACACACCGGCCCTGCCCCGTTAACCCGGGCAACCCTCTTGTTCCTCACCCTCACTCACACACGGGCCCCGCCCCAGTAACCCGGGCAACCCTCCTGTTCCTCATTGTCACTCACACACCGGCCCCGCCCCGGTAACCAAGGCAACCCTCCTGTTCCTCACCCTCACTCACACACAGGCCCCGCCCCGGTAACCCGGGCAACTCTCCTGTTCCTCACCCTCACTCTCACACGGGCCCCGCCCTGGTAACCCAGGCAACCCTCCTGTTCCTCACCCTCACGACACACACCTGCACCGCCCTCGTAACCCGGGCAAACCTCCTGTTCCTCACCTTCACTCACACCGACCCTGCCCCTTTAACCCGGAAACCATCTTTTGTCTGCCCGCTTCTCACACAGAGCCCCTCCCCGCCCACCCGCGAGGCACAACATGCAAACCCCGCCCACTGGCAATCCCCAGAATCTCAGCACGTGCGACACTGAGCCTGCGCCAGACAGCACAGCGCTCTGCCAAGTGATTGGCGGAACTGAATGTTTGTGCCGAATGTTCTCTTATTCCACTCGGCGTGTGATCCTGTACTGTCCCATATTTCCAGCATGGATCAATTAATTAAAACCAATATTAGCAATCATTTACATCAGGACATCCTCTAAATAGTTTTGAGCTGCAGACCCTGTCTCATTTAAACAGCATTGACTGTTTAGATGCAATGATGTTTGTAACGGAGAGGGAGAGGTTACACGTGAGCTTTGATGTCCGATGTGGACAGGAAGTGAACTTGACAGGAGATGAATTGGACCAAAAATAATTGTGAAGCATCAAGAAGGGTTCCTGAAAAATAAGTCTTTTAAGTAATTACTACTGGCCCTCAATGTCCTTGCTACGACTTAAGCAGAGGACTGGAAGTTGCTTTCACTGCGTTTGCAGTACGAGGCAGGAATGCCAGGAGAACATGTGCGAATATTCAGTGCACCGCCTTCAGGGCTGGGAGGGCTGAATAACATGCAGACTACATTAAAAAGGTATGAAATGGGCGGTATCAAGATATGAACTCTCATTTGAAGGCCCCGAACTGCTTAGGATCCTTGCAGGCTGGGCCGCACGCACCAATTCAAGGTACAGTGCATGCTGGAGAGTGACGGCTGTGAACAGGGTGACTGGATTGGACATCCCCACAATCCAGGTCACTGATTGGAGCATGGGCAGGTACAGCAGGAGCGGAGAGTTTGTGGCGCAGAAGCGGCGGGTGATCATGGAGCGACGTGACCAGGGCCCTGGAGAGGCGAGGGACCAGGCGCAGCACGGGCCAGCCCACACTGCGATATGTGTGTGCATACTAGGTCCGTGCAGCAGAGCTGGCCTCCAGTCACCTTAAGTATTCCTTGCCACTGGTCCAAGATCTAGCTCTCTCAAGCCCGTGTGGTGGCTGGTGCGCAACGGCCACCACAGGTTAAAAAAGTGCATACACAGGCATCTTCCAGCCTTCTACATGTCGTTCCGGACCTGGAATATCAGGTTCTTCATTGAAACACCTGTGAACTCCTCGCTTTTTGCATGGAAGCAAGTCATCCTCGATACGAGGGATCGTGTATGTTGATGATCAATATCTGAAAAGTGTAATTAAAGCAGGACAACACGACGTCTTCTTAATTACATACATTTTTAAACTACTGTTCAGAATCAGCTTTATAATCTTACGTTACTAGCATTAACTTTGTATTGTTATTCCACTTATCCTGAAGATGTTCCTACTCGTGGACTGCTGATTACACAGACAGGAGTTAATATTGAAGGTTTCACCATCTTTCAGATATGATTTGGACCAACTCCTCTTGTGCTGAGATCTGCCTGATTGTTACCATGGCAATAGAGGCATTCACTCCGAGAATAACTAAAACGGAAGTAACAAAACCAACATCAAATGTTCTGAGTTTAGTAAGAACATTAACCCTGAGCATTCATCCTGTTTTTCTAAGCGTGAAGCTGTGATTCCAGCAATGGATGTTTTACACCATCAGACCTGATACTGCGGACTTACGGAATGCATCATCAGTTCTAACTGTACAGAACATTAAGCCGTGCCACAAATACAGAAGTACGTCGATAAAATTGTCACATCGTTAGAAATAAACCCGTCACCTCTGAAAATATTATTGTCTTAAACCATCTAAATCTGTAACTAATAACAGTTACCATTTATATTATGCACTACTGAATTCGATGTCAAATATCTGATGCTTACATTTGTACAACTGAAATGCTACAACATTTCGGTAAGGAACAATTCTTGAAACTGCAGTTAATGTTTAAAGGGGTAAATAGTTGTTACTTTCCACTAAAGCGGTTCAGAATTGCACGATTCTTTATGTTGATAGTTGGATAAGAAATATATTTGAACTCGGTATCAATGTCGGTTACTATCTTCACACAAAATATAATATCGATATTATGGGGAACATAAAGGTCGGTTCTTTCCGAGTTGGTGCTGGGGGCATGGAGACAGTAATATCAGCTGGGCTCTGCCTTAGATTGGAGTCATCACTTAGATCAAACCCCTTTACTGTAAAATACACAAGATACACTATGACAGTGTGGTTAGAGACAGAAACTGATCGCACATCTGATTGCACGGCATCATGCTGGATGAATGTGCTCAGTGATCTGACTCTCCCAGTCTCTTTCTCACCATATCCTGCATTACATTGTAACCATTGTGTATTGTCTTCAGGACCAGTGTGTATCTGAGTCAATGGGACTCTCCCTGACCATTCTCCCGAGTCCAACCCCAGGACCCGAGTGTATCTGTCAATGGATTTCACACTGTTCTTTCTCCAAATTCCATCCCCTGTAACAGTGTTTATCTGAGTCAATGGGACTCTCTCTGACCTTTCTCTCCAGTCCCCCAGGACCAGTGTGTATCTGAGACAGTGGGACTCTACCTGACCATTCTCCCCAGTCCATCCCCAGGACCCGAGTGCACCTGTCAATGGGATTTACACTGTTATTTCTCCCAAGTCCATCCCCAGGACCATTATGTATCTGAGTCAAAGGGACTCTCTCTGACCTTTCTCCCCAGTTAATCCCAGGAACAGACTGTATTTTTCAATTGGATTTATTCTGACATTTCTCCCAAGTCCATCTCCAGGACCAGCGTGCAACTGTGTCAATGGGACCCTCTCCGACATTTTCCCCCAATCCAGCCCCAAACCCAGTATGTATCTGAGTCAATGGCACTCTCTCCGATCTTTCCATGAAGTCCCCTCGTCAAAGTGCGTATCTGAGTCTATGCGACACTCTCTAACCTTTCTCCCCAGTCGAGCCCCAGGACCAGTGTATATGTGAGTCACTGGGACTTTCTCTGACCTTTTTCTCAGTCCCGCAGGACCAGTGTGTTTCTGAGTCAATGGGACATAAGAACATAAGAAATAGGAGCAGGAGCAGGCCATGCGGCCCCTCGAGACTGCCCCGCCATTTAGTACGATCATGGCTGATCCGATCATGCACTCATGACCACTTCGCTGCCATCCTCATTACCCATTAATTAATTATCGGTTAAATCTCGCCTATCAGTGGAAACATCCTCTCTGCGTCAACCTTGTCAAATCCCCTTATAATATTATACATTTCGATAAGATCACCTCTCATTCTTCTGAATTAAATCAGGAGAGACCCAAACACCTCAACCTTTCCTCAAAAGTCAACCCCCTCATCTCCGAAATCAAGCTAGTGAACTTTCTCTTAACTGCCTCCAAAACAAATATATCCTTTTATAAATATGCAAACCAAAATTGCACGCAGTATTCAAGCTGTAGCCTCACCAAGACACTGTATAACTGTAGAAAGTCTTCCCTCTGTTATACTCCATCCGCTATGTAATAAAGACCAATATTCCATTGGACTTCATGATCACCTGCTTTACCAACTTACTAACCTTTTTGTTTCATGCACAAGTACCCTCAGGTCCCACTGTACTATAGCAGTTTTCAATTTTTCTCCATTTAAGTAATAAGTTGCTCTTTGATTTTTTTCCTGCCAAATTGCATGACCTCACACTTTCAAACATTATAATCCATCTGCCAAATTTATACCCACTCACTTTGCCTGTCTCTGTCCGTTTGTAGAATTTTTGAGTCCTCTCTCTCACACACTAACTCTCAGAGCCGGGCTGTGTCTGCAGTTCACTGCAAGTTTAAATTCCTGTTATGTGGGGGCGGGGAAGGACCGTTTATAATTACAATTGAGACATGTTAGTACGATTATTCAATAATCCAAATAGGCATAAACTGTAGCTTAGTGTGTGAACTCACAGGGAACAATCCTCATATTGGCCAGTGAGACATTACAAGAGGAAGTAGAAGCGCTGAGTAATTACTGGTTTCTCTGTAGATATAAATGATAAATTGCACCACCCGCCCGTCATACACCGTTCCCCCGCCCCGCTGGCCCGTGTGGCCTCCAGTCCCGCACCATCCCCGCCCACCCGCCGAGCGCTCTTATCACGCACACTTACCCTCAACTTCTAAGGCCACCGAATGCTCAGATCCAGCTCCCGGACACCCACCGACCCGTGCTCCAGCCTCCGATCACTCCTCCGATCAGCAGCAGGCGAATTTTACAAGAAACTGCCGCCACCTGGCAACTCCCAGTGGGAGCTTGCAAACTGTGGCCGCAGAGTGCGTTCACTGCATAAAGTAATGGTCCTCATGAGTCTACCCCTTCTATTGGCGGCTCACACGAGATTGTCATCCCCTGCCACCAATCCCAGTTCCGCCCCGCCACATAGCCTCGCCCACTCTGCTGAAGGGGCTTGGGCAGCTTCACATGACTCTCCTCCCATCCCTCTTGATCTAATGCTATCAACCTGAACTTCTAAGCAGACAAGCGAGGAGGTGCATTAACTGAACAGTTGAATTGACAAATACGATGAAGATGTTGCGTTTGGATCTGCTTCACATAGAAACATAGAAACATAGAAAATAGGTGCAGGAGTAGGCCATTCGGCCCTTCTAGCCTGCACCGCCATTCAATGAGTTCATGGCTGAACATGCAACTTCAGTACACCATTCCTGCTTTCTCACCATACCCCAGGACTCCCTGATTAGAAGCCACCCGGTGGTCAATAAACTTCCAAACCGCATTTCATCGATTTGTTCATGAGAATCTCTTTGATCAACATGTCCCGGTTGTGGAGAGATTTGCCTCATCAGGTGGAAATACTGACAATGTGTGAACACAAAGGCTGGATTTGGGCAATTATTTCTCGTAATTACAATTTGACTAAAATTATGATAAATGTCAAATGGGAACTGTTGTGAAATCTCCTGTATACGTGTCGATTCTGCTTTGCTTTACAAAACAAAAACGTCTTGATGCACTGAATGTTGGAATTATAACTGTGACGTTAGAAGATTATGTTATCATTACAGTGGAAGATTCTTACTGATACTTGTACTAAAAATTTAGAAATAAAAAGGAGAGAGCTGCAATTATATAGCACCTTTCATACCCCAGGTGCTCCGAAAGTGCTTTACAAGCAATTACGTTTTTTTAAGTCGAGTCACTGTTGCAATGCAGGAAATGCGGCAGCCCAGAATCTGTTTAACAGTGGTGATCATTGAGGGATTAATATTTTTTGGTGATATCCCTCCTTTTGCTATCTTTGGTATGATTAAGGACTCAACCCTATTTATGTTAGTTCCCAAATTCAGCACTAGATCTCACGCACCTCTTCTTTTGATGCAGCCATGCTCTCCACAATAGAGAAGTACGGATAAACTCGATGGAATATAAGTCCAACTCCATGGAATACAAATCAAGCTTCATCCATGTCGCAAGTGTGTTATTCTGTCCTCTAAATCATAATGTCTTTCGTTTAAATCCCACTGAGAAAAGTTCAGCCCTTTTCCAGTTTGGCACTTCTGCTGACAGTACTGAGGAAACGATTTTAATCAGACATGTTGGCTTTCGGATGCCATATTAAAGCAAGGCCCGAAATTCTCTCTCTGGCAGATGTAAAAGATCCATGGTAAAATTGAAGGAAGAGTAGGGTAGTACTTGCTGAAGTCCTGACCAATATTTAGCCCTCAACTGTCATCACTAAAATAAAGATTATATGGTTATCAACACACTTCTGTTTGTGGGAGCTTAATTTGCACAACTGGGCTGCATTACAATATTAACTACCCACCAGAAAAAGTCCTTCATTGAGGTAAAGCGTTTGTGACAACCTGAGAGCTTGAATGGTGATATATAAATTGGAGTTCTTTCGATATACATTTCACTGACCACTGGTACACCGAATCAGGCTGAACAATCCAATGCCAGTATACTCATTGGGCCAAGGTGGCCTTCTCCAATTCTCCAGTAGCATCCTGTTTTTTCTCTTCCGTGTGGTTAATGATCAGTATTAAAGGATCATTCTTCCCTTTCATATTAATTCCGAAAATAATCTTCAATGTCGTCAGAGAATTTCAGTCTTCAATGGAAATGCTGAGAATGAGTATGTGATTTTGTGCTAAATTTCTGGATAAATGTACACAGTTATGACATTGCGATGAAGCGCACCAAGGAGGTCAGTAGGGAACTGTTGGGTATTGGGATCGATAGATTTTTGTTGGGTAAGCTTATCGAAGGATACACTTCCGATGGAAGAGGATCGAGGGTTTGATTGGCCGCCATTGTTTCCTAAGTAACTGGCTCGAGGCGTTGATTGGCTACCTCCTGTTCCTCTACAAATGGTTCGAGTGGCTAAATGCACTTCTCCTGTTCCTATGTAGTAGGCGCCAGGGGATGGCTGGCCTTCTCATCTTGCCATGTAACAGGCTCGAGTAGCTGAATGATCTCCTCCTGCAGATATGTCGCAGGATCGTGGGAGCCGAATGCGCTTGCCTTTTCCTATGTAACAGGCTCGAAAATCTCAATTGATGCCTTTTGTTAATATTTACAATATCGAGGGCGTGAATATGGTACTGCTGTTTTGTGCGTGTTTAACATGTTTGAGCTGCATAATGACCTCTACCTGGTCCTATCTAACAGGTTACAGCTGCAGAATAGCCTCCTCCTGTTCCTATGTAACAGGATTAATGTATAGAATGGCCTCCTCCTGTATCTATCTACCATAAAGTACTTAGCCCTTCTGCAATTGTGAACTAATCTTATATTCGTCATCTGGAGTTCATCCAATCCGAACGCTACAAATATGTACTCCTTTGCCAAACTTGACAGTTAACTTGGAAACTCATTTGACAATTAACATATTACCATCAATAATATGGAAACCACATAGAGAACATTGAATGTGCAGCACAGTAACAGACTGTTTGCCATAACTGGTGAACGCGGTGTTCAAGCTCCACACCAGCAACCTCCCACCCCCTTGATCTAACCCTGTAAGCATACCCTTCCAAACAGACAAAGCAGGATCTGAATTAACTGAATAGTTGAATTGGAAAAGGCCATCTGGTCCCAGTGAGGGTGGTGCTGTTGGATCTGCTCAACCACAGGACTCTTTAATGAGGTGCCACCCGTTGGCCAATGCATTTCCTAACCGCAAGCAATCGATTTGATCATTACAATATCGTTGATCAACATTTACCGGTTGCGGAGCGAAATGCCCCATCAGATGGAAACATTGACAATGTGCATCAGATCAAAGACTGAACTTGGGCAATAATGTAACTGGTTTTGACAATTTGACGAAAGCTATGAAAGATTTCAACAGGGCACTGTTCTGAAACCTACTGTGTACGTGAACTTTATGCTTTGCCTTAAAAAATAAAGATTTTGGCGAACTGTGTAGGTAGATTGAAACTGACACGCGGCAAGATAGAAAGTTATAGTAATAGTGGGAGCCCTTTGGTGATATTGTGTACTAACAATTAAATGTCGAAAGAAAAATAAAACAAAGATTCAAATTTATATAACGCCTTTCACGACTTCAGGACGTCCCAATGCACTTTACAGCCAATTTAGCAGTTTTTATGTGCTGTCACTGTTGTATTGAAGAAAAGGCGGCAGCCAATTTGCACACAGAGACTCCAACAATCAGCAACATGATAATGACCAGATCATCTGTTTGTCAGTGATGGTAGTTGATGGATCAGCAGTAATCAGGACAGAGGGGAGAAATCACCTGCTCTTCTTCCAAAATAGAGCCATGGCCCTCAGGTCAACGTCTCATGTGAAAGACGGCACCGCAGACAGGGCTGCACTCCATCAGTATTGCACTGGGACTGTTGGCCTATATTTATGATCAATGTACACATGGAACGTTGATGAAGAGTATCAAGGAGGGCAATACGGAACAGTATACATTTTTGTTGATTAAGTCTTTGAGGGATTTGGAGTAAAAGTGGAAACATAGAATTCAGATACAGATCCGAAAATATCGAATTCAATGGTGGGGCATGCTCAGGAGCTCAATGGCCTCCTCCTGTTCCCAATTAAGAGGCATGAAAGGTTGAATGGCCACCTGCTGTTACGATATAACAGGCCCGAGGGGGTGAATGGCCTCCTCCTATTGCTATGTAGCAGGCTCCAGCTAACATGGAGCGGGGCAGTAATTCATTCCTGTTTCCTATATAGCAGTATCTCAGATCTGAATAGCCTATCCCTATGCCTATGTAACAGGCTACAGGTACAGAATCGCCTCCTCCTCTTCCTTTGTAACAGTTTCTGAATGGTCTACTCCTGTTATTATGTTCCTATTAGTGTGAATGAGTGCTTATTCTCCACGTGCAGCCAGTACAGATTATTCACTCTTTCCTTATTTAACAGGCCCTGGTGGTGACCATCTCAAGGGATCAGGTAGTTATTGGAAAAAGAATGTACTTAGGTGCCCAATCAACATTTAACATAAAGAGCAGTGCCCTCTTCAATCAGACGAGCAGCGGGGATTACAAAAACAGCGGGCCTGAGCATCACGAAAGCCGCCGATCAGCGGGTAGCACAAAAGCAGCTCGACCAACCAGCGACAACTTACCTGGGAAAGAAGTTAAAAGAAAAGCAAGTGTGACGTCACAGGTAAGTGATTGGTTGGTGAGTTTCTCACTTTTCTTAGGCATTGCTTTACATTAAGAGCCGGGATTAAAAAGTAAATGTTAAAAACTTGAGAACTTAATTGATTAACTACATTAGAGAAGGCAGGGGAGGAGATGTGTTACTGCTGCTGCATGTGGGATCTGCTTGATCCCATTGAGGTCCACGGCGACCACATCTGAAGCAGCTTTTGAAGCTCGAGGAATTTCAGCTCCGTGTTGATGAACTGGAGTCCGAGCTTCAAACAATGCAACAGATCAGGGAGGTGGAGAATTACCTGGACGCTGTGTCCAGGATGCAGTCACACCCCTTAGATTAATTTACTCAAATTTGGTCCGTGGTCAGGGACAAGAGGGGATAACTGCGAGTGAGGCAGGTATGGCGACCGATTATGCAGTGAGGCCCGAAGGCTGCATTGCCTGCCCGCTGCCATGGTTAACATAAGAACATAATAATTAGAAACAGGAGTAGGCCATCTTGCCCCTTGATCCTGCTCCACCATTCAATAAGATCATGGTTGATCTGGCCGTGGACTCAGCTCCACTTACGCGCCCTCTCCCCGTAACCGTTAATTCCCTTATTGGTTCTAAATCTATCTATCCTTGACTTGAAAAGATTCAATGAGCTAGCCTCAACTGCTTCCTTGGGCAGAGAATTCCACAGATTGACAACCCTCTGGGAGAAGAAATTCCTTCTCAACTCGGTTTTAAATTCGCTCCCCCGTATCTTGAGGCTGTGCCCCCTAGTTTTAGTCTCCCTTACCAGTGGAAACAACCTCTCTGCCTCGATCTTGTCTGTCCCTTTCATGATTTGAAATGTTTCTATAAGATCACCCCTCATCCTTCTGAACTCCAACGAGTAAAGACCTAGTCTACTCAATCTATCATCATAAGGTGACCCCCTCATCTTCGGAATCAGCCTAGTGAATCGTCTCTGTACCCCCTCCAAAGCCAGTATATCCTTCCTTAAGTAAGGTGAACAAAACTGCACGCAGTACTGCAGGTGCTGCCTTACCAATCCCCTATAAAGTTGCAGCAGGACCTCCCTGTTTTTGTACTCCATCTCTCTCGCAAAGAAGGTCAACATTGCATTCGCCTTCCTGATTACCTGCTGCACCTGCAAACTAACTTTTTGGGTCCAGGCAGCGGGCGATCGAGGGGGTCGTTCGGCCAGACTGCCTGCCTCTCTTCCGCGCATACATCCGGTCTAGGGTGTCCTTGGAGATGGAGCACGCGGTGTCCACCGGTACGCTCGCGGCCTTTCACGAGAGATGGGCATCGGAGGGACTGGAGTGCATCATCACGCCCGGCAACCAAATTTTAATTTGATTTTATGTTTTTAAGTCAATTTGTTTTAATTGCCGGTGCTTTTAGTGTCCCCCTCCCCTTTTATAGGGGGCTCTTGGAAAAAAAATTTGATTCTGTGCCCCAAAAAAACCCCCAAAAAATAAAAAAAGGGCCTTGTAAATGTTGGTGTTTCCCCCAGATCGGGGGGCACGGTTTAATGTTTTTTGTTTACTCCTAAAAGAGTTTCATGCACAAGGACCCCTCGGTCCCTCGGTACCTCAGCTTGTTGTAATTTCTCCCCATTCATATAATATTCCCCTTTCCTGTTTTTATTCCCAAGGTAGATGACCTCACACTTTCCGACATTGTAGTCCATCTGCCAAACCTTTGCCCATTCGCTTAACCTATCCAAATCTCTTTGCAGCCTCTCTGAGTCATCTGCATAATACGCTTTCTCACTAACCTTTGTATCATCTGCAAATGTTGTTACACTACACTCTGTCCCCTCTTCCAGGTCATCTTTTTAGATTGTAAACAGCTGTGGTCCCAGCACCGATCCCTGTGGCACACCACTAACAACCGATTTCCAACCCGAAAAGGACCCATTTATCCCGACTCTCTGCTTTATGTTCGCCAGCCAATTCTCTATCCATGCTAATACATTTCCTCTGCCTCCGCATACCTCTATCTTCTGCAATAACATTTTGGAAATCTAAATGCACCACATCCATCGGTACACCTCTATCCTCCATGCTCGTTATATCCTCAAAGAATTGCAGTAAATTAGTTAAACATGATTTCCCCTTCATGAATCCATGCTGCGTCTGCTTGGTTGCACTATTCCTATCTAGATATCCCGCTATTTCTTCCTTAATGATAGTTTCAAGCATTTTCCCCACGACAGATGTTAAACTAACCGGCCTATAGTTACCTGCCTTTTGTCTGCCCCTTTTTATAAACAGAGGCGTTATATTATCTGCTTTCCAATCCGCTGGTACCTCCCCAGAGTCCAGGGAATTTTGGTAGATTATAATGAATGCCACTGCTATAACTTCCGCCATCTCTTTTAATACCCTGGGAGACATTTCATCAGGACCAGGGGACTTGTCTACCTTGAGTCCCATTAGCCTGCCCAGCACTACCCCCCTAGTGATAATGATTGTCACAAGGTCCTCCCCTCCCACATTCCTGTTACCAGCAATTTTTGTCATGGTTATTGTGTCTTCCACTGTGAAGACCGAAGCAAAACAATTGTTTAAGGTCTCAGCCATTTCCACATTTCCCATTATTAAATCCCCCTTCTCATCTTCTAATGGACCAACATTTACTTTAGTCACTCTTTTCCGTTTTATACATCTGTAAAAGCTTTTACTATCTGTTTTTATGTTTTGCGCAAATTTACCTTCGTAATCTATCTTTCCTTTCTTTATTGCTTTTTTAGTCATTCTTTGCTGTTGCTTAAAATTTTCCAATTCCTCTAGTTTCCCACTAACCTTGGCCACCTTATACGCAATTGTCTTTGATTTGATACTCTCCTTTATTTCCTTGGTTATCCACGGCTGGTTATCCCTTCACTTAGCCGCCCTTATTTTTCACTGGAATATATTTTTGTTGCGTACTAAGGAAGAGCACTGTTCTTCAATTGGTCCACCGTTTAGTCATTGTTTCCGGTCTACTTTAGCCAACTCAGCCCTTATCCCACTGTAGTCCCCTTTGTTTAAGCATAGTACGCTCGTTTCTGACACAACTTCATCACCCTCAATCTGTATTACAAATTCAACCATACTGTGATCACTCATTCCGAGAGGATCTTTTACTTTGAGATCGTTTATTTTTCCTGTCTCATTACACAGGACCAGATCTAAGATGGCTTGCTTTCTTGTAGGTTCTGTTACATACTGTTGTAAGAAACAATCCCATATGCATTCTATGAATTCCTCCTCCAGGCTACCCCGTGCGATTTGATTTGACCAATCGATATGTAGGTCAAAATCCCCCATGATTACTGGTTACTTTTTCACATGCTTCCATTATTCCCTTGATTATTGCCCGCCCCACCGTGATGTTATTATTTGAGCCTATAAACTACGCCGACCAGTGACTTTTTGCTCTTACTATCTCTAATCTCCACCCACAATGATTCAACATTTTGCTAATTGGAGCCGATATCGTCCGTCACAACTGCCTTGATATCATCTTTTATTAACAGAGCTACCCCACCTCTTTTCCCTTCTTGTCTATCTTTCCGAAACGTCAGATACCCCTGTATGTTTAATTGCCAGTCTTGGCCACCCTGCAACCATGTTTCTGTAATGGCCACCAAATCATACCCATTTGTAATTATTTGTGCCGTCATTCATTTACTTTATTTCGAATGCTGCGTGCATTTAGGTAGAGTATTTTATTCCTAGTTTTTACACCATGATTTTTAGTTTTGACCCCTCCTGCAGCCCCTTTATATTCAGTGGCTCTTTTTGTTTCTTGCCTTGTGTTTCTCTGCCCTCCACTTTTATTCATCTCCTTTCTGTCTTTTGCTTTTGTCTCCTTTTTGTTTACCTCTGTCTCCCAGCATTGGTTCCCATCCCACTGCCATATTAGTTCAACACCTCCCCAAGTGCACTAGCAAACACTAGGACATTGGTTCTGGTCCTGCCCAGGTGCAGACCGTCTGGTTTGTACTGGTCCCACCTCCTCCAGAACCTGTTCCAATGCCCCAGGAATTTGAATCCCTCTCTGCTGCACCACTGATCAAGCCACGTATTCATCTGCGCTATCCTACGATTCCTACTCTGCTTAGCACGTGGCACTGGTAGCAATCCCGAGATTACTATTTTGAGGTCCTACTTTTTAATTTAGCTCCTAGCTCCTTAAATTCGTCTCGTAGGACATCATCCCTTTTATTTTTACCTATGTCGTTATTATCAATGTGCACCACGACAACTGGCTATTCTCCCTCCCTTTTTAGAATGTCCTGCACCAATTCCGAGACATCCTTGACCCTTGCACCAGGGAGGCAACATACCATCCAGGAGTCTCGGTTGCGGCCGCAGAAACGCCTATCTATTCCCCTTACGATTGATTCCCCTATCACTATCGCTCTCCCACTCTTTTTCCTGCCCTCCCCTGGGCTGGAGAGGAGCTTGTCATGGAATGAGGAAGATCCAGTTGTCGTGATCCAGGAAGGTACCAATGACATAGATAGAACTAAGACAGAGTTTCTTCTGAGAGAGTATGAGCAGCTAAGGGCAAATTTAAAAAGCAGACTACAAAGGTATCAATATTTGGATTACTACCTGAACCATGAGCACATTTTCACAAGGTCAATAAAATCATACAAATGAACACGTGACTCAAAGACTGGTGTGATAGAAATGGTTTCAATTCATCCGGCACTTGCACGAGTTCTGGGGTAAGAGGAAGCTGTTCAGTTGGGACGGGCTTCACTTGAACCATGCTGGGACTAGTGTCCCGGCGAATTGAATAATTAGGCTGTAGAGAGTGCTTTCAACTAAAGTGTGTGTGGGGGGGCGGGTGAGGTGCTGGAGGGTTCAGGTGAGTGGAAATGTAACGACTCAAACAGCATGGAGAATGCAATAGTACCGCGTGGCGGTGGGGGAATGTTAATCAGAGTGCAACAGGAAGGGAGAAAATGTATACAAATAAAAGAGTAGCAGAAAGTGGGGGCAAAGCAGGGAAAAATTTTAAAAAGACAAAATTAAAAGCTCTTTATCTGAATGCATGCAGCATTCGTAACAAAATAGATGAGTTGACGGCACAAATAGCTATAAATGGATATGATCTGAGTGTCATTGCAGATACGTGGTTGGAAGGTGAGCAAGACTGGGAACTGAATATTCAGGGGTATCTGACAATTCGGAAGGATAGACAGAAAGAAAAAGTAGGTGGGGTAGCATTGTTAGTTAAGGATGCGATCAGTACACTAATGAGAAATGATATTGGCCATGATGATCAAGATGTAGAATCAGTTTGGGTGGAGATAAGAAATAATAGGTGGCTGACGTCAATGGTGGGCATAGTATACAGGCCCCCTAACAGTAGTTACACCGTTGGACAGAGTATACATCAAGAAATAAAGATGGCGTATAAGAAGGCCATGGCATTAATAATGGGTGATTTTAATCTTCATATTGACTTTACAAACCAAATTAGCCAAGGAAGCATTAAGGAAGAGTTCATAGAGTTATCCGGGATTTTTTCCAGAACAGTATGTTCGGGAAGCAACCAGGGAGCAGGCTATCTTGGATCTGGTACTGTGTAATGAGACAGATTAATAAATGATCTCATGGTAAAGGATCCTCGAGGAAAGAGTGATCGTAGCTTGGTTGAATTTGAAATTCAGTTGGAAGTTGAGAAATCTGGATCTCAAACCAGTGGCCTGATCTTAAATAAAGGCGATTAAAAAGCTGTAAGGCAGAGTTGGCAAAAGTGGACAGGCAAAATACATTAAAATGTGATATGGTTGATAAGCAGTGGCTGACAGTTAAGGAGATAATGTGTAACTCTCATCAAAAGCTTATTTCAGTGAGATTGAAAGAATTTAAGATAAGGGAGAGCAATCCTTGGCTAACGAAGGAAGTAAAGTATCATATCAAATTGAAAACAATGGCATTTAAAGTTACCAAAATTAGTGGGCCAGAGAATTGTGATTTTTTTTAAAAACAGCAAAGGACGATTAAAAAAAGAATAAGAAAAAAGTTAGATTATGAAAAGAAACAAGCAAGATATATAAACACAGACAGTAAGAGCTTCTACAGGTACTTAAAAAGGAAACGTGTGGTTAACGTAAATGTTGGTCCCTTAGAGGATGAGAATGGCGAATTAATAATGGGAAACAGGGAAACGGCAGAGACTTTGAACAAATATTTTGTATCGGTCTTCACGGTAGAAGACAATAAAAACATCCAAATAATAGATAATCAAGGGTATGTACGGAAGTAGGAAAATAAAAATATCACAATCACTAAAGAAACGTAGTCGGTAAAATAATGGGACTAAAGATGGAAAAGACCCCTGGACGTTTTGGATTGCATGCTAGGGTCACCAAATAATTGGCTGCAGAGATAGTGGATGCATTGCTTGCAATCTATCAAGATCCGCTGGATTCTGGAGAGTTCACAGCGGATTGGAAAAACACAAATGTAACCGCCCCACCCCCACCCCCGCCGCCCCCCGCTATTGAAAAGAGGAGAGAGATAGAAAGCAGGAAACTATCGACCAGTTAGCCGAAAATGTGACGTTGGGAAAATGTTGGAGTCCATTATTCAGGAAGCAGTAGCACGACATTTGAAAAAGCATAACGTATAATGTAGTCAAGCAGAGTCAGCATAATTTTAGGAAAGGTAAATCATGTTTGACAAATTTTCTGGGGTTCTGTTGGGATGTAACGAGCAGCGTGGATAAGGGGGAACCAGTGGATGTGCTGTATTTGGATCTCCAGAAGGCATTCGATAAGGTGCCACATAAAAGGTTACTGCACAAGATAAATGCTCACGGGGTTCGGGTAATATATTAGTGGGGAAAATGTCGGAATCAATTATTAAAGATGTAATAGCAGCGCATTTGGAAAGCAGTGACAGGATCGGTCCAATTCAGAATAGAATTATGAAAGGAAAAAGATGTTTGACAAACCTTCTAGATTTTTTGAGGATGTAACTAGTCGAGTAGATAAGGGAGAACCAGTGGATGTGGTGTATTTGGACTTTCAAAAGGCGTTTGACAACGTCCCACACAAGAGATTAGTGTGAAAAATTAAGGCACATTGTATTGGGGGTAATGTATTGAAGTGGATAGAGAACTAGTTGGCAGATAATAAGCAAAGAGTGGGAATAAACAAGTCCTTTTCAGAATGGCGGGCAGTGCCTAGTGGGGTGCTGCAGGGTTCAGTGCTGGGACCCCAGCTATTTACAACATACATTCATGATTTATACGAAGGAATTGAATGTAATATCTCCAACTTTGCAGATAACGCTAAGCTGAGTGGCAGTGTGACCTGCGAGGAGGATGCTAGGAGGCTGCAGGGGGAATTGGGCAGGTTAGGCGAAGGGGCAAATGCATGGCAGATGCAGTATAATGTGGATAATTGTGAGTTTATCCAATTTAGTTGCAAAAACAGGAAGGCAGTTTATTATCTGAATGGTGACAGATTAGTAAAAGAGGAGGTGCAACGAGACCTGGGTGTCATGGTACATCAGTCTTTCAAGGTAGGCATGCAGGCAGTAAAGAAGGGAAATGGCATGCTCGCCTTTATATTTGCGAATAGCAGCAGGGAGGTCTTACTGCAGTTGTACAGGGCCTTGGTGAAACCACACCTTGAGTATTGTGTGCAGTTTCGGTCTCCTAATCTGAGGAAGGACATTCTTGCTATGAGGGATTGCAGCGAAGGTGCAGCAGACTGATTCCCGGGATGGCAGGACTGACAGTTGAAGAAAGACTGGATCGACTCGGCTTATGTTCACTGGAATTTAGAAGAATGAGAGGGGACCCCATAGAAACATGTAAAATTCTGACGGGATTGGATACGTTGGATGCAGGAAGAATACTCCCGATGTTGGGGAAGTCCAGAACAAGTGACACAGTCTAACGATAAGGGGTAAGCCATTTAGGAATGAGATGAGTAGAAACTTCTTCACTCAGTGAATTGTGAACCTGTGGAATTCTCCACCACAGAAAGTTGTTGAGGACAGTTCGTTAGATATATTCAAAAGGGAGTTAGATGTGGTCCTTACGGCTAAAGAGATCAAGAGGTATGGAGAGAAAGCAGGCATGGGGTATTGAAGTTGCATGATCAGCCATGATCATGTTGAATAAGCTGGATGCGCCGAATGGCCTACTCCTACACCTACTTTCTATGTTTCTTTGTTTCTATTTGCATGGATAGAGGATTGGGTAACTAACAGAAAACAGAGAGTAGGGATAAATGGGTCATTTGCAAACGGTAATGAGTGGTGTGTCACAGTGACAGGTTCTGGAGCCCCAACTATTTCCAATTTATAGTAATGACTTGCATGAAGTGGCGAGCGTAACGTAGCCAAGTTTGCTGATGATACAAAGATGGGTGGGAAAGCAAGTTGTGAGGAGGACACACAAAAACTGCAAGGGAATATAGACAGGCTAAGTGAGAGGGAAATGTTTGGCAGATGGAGTATAATGTGGGAAAAAATCTGGTTATCCACTTTAGCAGGAAAAATAAAAAGCAAATTATTATTTAAATGGAGAGAGATTACAAAATGCTGCAGTACAGAGGCAGCATGAAACAGAGAAAGTTAGTATGCAGATTCAGCAAGTAATCAGGAAGGTAAATGGAATGTTGGCCTTTATTGCAAGGAGGACGGAGTATAACAGCAGGGAAATCCTGCTACAACTGTACAGGGTATTGCTGAGGGCAGACTTGGACTACTGCGTACAGTCTTTTATTTAATGAGGGTTATACTTGCAATGGAGGCAGTTCAATGAAGATTCACTGTGGTGATTCCTGAGTTGAAGGGATTGATCTATAGGAAGACAAGAACATAAGAACATAAGAAATAGGAACAGGAGTAGCCATACGGCCCCTCGAGCTGCTCCGCCATTCATAAGATCAATGGCTGATCTGATCATGGACTCAGCTCCACTTACCCACCCGCTCCCCATAACCATTTATCCCCTTATCAATTAAGAAACTGTCTATTTCTGTCTTAAATTTATTCAATGTCCCAGCTTCCACAGCTCTCTGAGACAGCGAATTTCAGAGATTTACAATCCTCTGAGAGAAGAAATTTCTCCTCATCTCTGTTTTAAATGGACGGCCCTTTATTCTAAGATAATTCCCCCTAGTTCTAGTCTCCCCCATCAGTGGAAACATCATCTCTGCATCCACCTTGATATGCCCCTCATAACCTTGTATTTTTCGATAAGATCATCTCTCATTCTTCTGAACTTCAATGAGTAGAGGCCCAACATACTCAATCTTTCCTCATAAGTGAACCCCTTCATCCCCAGAATCAACCTGGTGAACCTTCTCTGAACTGCCTCCAAATCAAGTATATCCTTTCATAAATATGGAAACCAAAACTGCACGCAGTATTCTGAGTGTGGCCTCACGAAAACCTTGTACAGCTGTAGCAAGACGTCCCTGCTTTTATACTCCAGTCCCTTTGTAATAAAGGCCAAGATACCATTGGCCTCCTGATCATTTGCTCTACCTGCATACGATCCTTTTGGTTTCACGCACAAGTATCCCCAGGTCCCGCTCTGATCCAGCGCTTTGCAATCTTTCTCCATTTAAATAATAATTTGTTCTTTGATTTTCTTCTGCCAAAGTGCCTGACCTCATACTTTCCAACATTATACTACATCTGCCAAATTTTTGCCCACTCACCTAACCTGTCTATGTCATTTTGCAGATTGTTTGTGTCCTCCTCACACATTGATTTTCCTCCCATCTTTGTAGCAATACCTTCTTCAAAGTCGTTAACATAGATTATAAATAGTTGGGTTGATGAAGAAATGTTGAGCAGGTTGGGACTATACTCATTGCAGTTTAGAAGAATGAGAGGTGATCTTATTCAATCATAAGACACTGAGGGGGATCGACAGGGTAGATGCAGAGAGGATGGTTCCACACGTGGGAGAATCAATAACTAGGGACATATTTTACCAATAAGAGGTCGCCCATTTAGAACATGGATGAGGAGACGTTTCTTCTCTCAGAGCACAGTAAATCTGTGGAATTATCTGGCCAGTGCTGTGGAGGATGGGTCATTGTATATACGTAAGGTGGAGATAGACAGATGTTTGAGGAATAAGGGAATAAAGGGTTATGGGGAGCAGGCAGGGAAGTGAAGCTGAGTCCATGATCAGATCAACCATGATCTTATTGAATGGCGGAGCAAGCACGACGGGCCGAATGGACTACTCCTGCTCGTATTTCTTACAATCTTATGTAATATTTTAAATGCTGTGCAACAGCAGAGAGAGTTGGGGGAGTTCTTACAAAATTCTTTGACATTGCACCATGCTCCGGCAGGCGGGTATGATGGAAGAGCAGAATGTATTTCTCCACTTCCTCTGGAGCAGTATCGAGGGTTTGAATGGTCTGCTCATCTTCCTTTGTTCCGATTAGTGCGAGTGAGCATGTGGTCTCACCCTGCAGCCAGGACAGATACAATCGCTCATTCCTTAGGCTGATCACCAGAATGGATCAAATAGTTAGGGAACTGATCTTCCTCTCATCCACCAGGCTACTTCCAATCGGAATGGCCTCCTCCTTTTCGTATGTAAGAGTACCGATGAGCCGAATGGTCTCCCCTGTTCCTAGGTAACAGTAGCGAGGGATTGAATGATCACCTAATGTTTCAATATTGCTATTTGAATCTCGTTGATCAATATGTCCCGGTTGCACAGAGAATTGCCCCATACTAACAGTGTGCATGGGATTATACGCTGAATTTTGGCAATCATGTAACTAGTTATGACAATTTGACAAAAGCTGTGTAAGATCTCAAAGCGGAACTGTCGTGAAACCGCATGTGTGCATGCAGAGACTGCTATGCTTTGCAAAAAAAATCATCTTGAAGGAACTGAAACTGAGACCTGCCAAGATTAAACAATTACTTCAGTGGGTACTCTTGGTGATATTGTGAACTATCAATTAAAATTTGAAATAAAAACAAAAGAAATATAGACATATCGAGTGGCGTTCTCCAAGGCTTAGTACTAGGACCACAGCGGTTTCTTATATAAATTAATGACTTGGTATTTTGGTACAGTCTACACTTTCGGAATTTGCAGATGATACGACGCTTAGAAGTGTAGTTAACAGTGAGTTATATAGTGATAGAATTAAATAGACATAGACAAGCTGGTGGAATAGACGTACACATCTCAAATATAATTCAAAGTAGAGAAGTGTGAGGTGATACATTTGGTACTCAGAATGAAGAGAGGCCATACACACTAAACTGTACAATTTTAAATGGGTGCAAGAGCAGAGAGACCTGGGGGTGATGTCACAAATGTTTGAGGTGTTAACAAGCTCCGGCAGGTGGGCGTGACAGGAGAGCAGAAATACATTCTCCAGCTCTTATGTAACAGTATCGGGGGACAGGGAAGCCTATTTGTTTGCTTATATAAGCGGTGAAGAATGACCTCCTCCTTTTTGCTCCATAACAGTATCGAGGACTTGAATGTCATCCTTCTGTACCTTTGTAACAGTATCGTGTGTCGGAATGGCCTCCGACTTTTCGTATGTAACAGTATCTATGAGCCGAAAGGTTTCCTGCTGTCCCTATGTTCCTTTTAGTGTGAATGAGCATGTGGAGTACACCTGGAGCCAGGAAAGGTAAGATCGCTAATTCCTTATTTGACAGGCCTTCGGTGGTTACACCTCAAGGGCTCAGATAGTTACTGTAAATAGAAGTTACTCAGCGGCCCAATCATCATTTACCATAAACAGCAGTGCCCTCTTTATTTGGGAACTGATATTTTCAGCCACCGTGCTACCTCAATCGGAATGCATAATACTCCATTACTTTTTCAGGTAACTTGAAAGTTTGCTTGGAAACTCACATGACCATTAAATTACTCACAATAACCTTATGGAAGATATACTTACACCCAACGTGCAGCACTGTGACATGCCCTTTCTCCTTACCGGCGCATGCCAGTGTTTAAGCTGCACAAGAGACGACTCCCACACTTCTCAATCCAATTCTATTAGCATAACCTTCTAACCAGACAAAGCACGATGTGAATTAACTCAATACTTCAATTGAAAAATGCAATCTTGGCACATTAACAATGACGGGCTTGTATCTGCTCAAACACAGGACTCCCTGGTTAGGTCGAATTACACTTCCCAAACATATTTCCTCGATTTAATCATTAGAATCTCGATGATCACTATGTCTCGGTTGCGGAGAGAATTGCCCCATCAGATGGAAATACTAACAATGTGCATGAGATTAAAAGCTGAATTTTGGCAACAATGTAACTATTCATGACAATTTTTCAAAGATGTGAAAGATCTCAAAACCGAAGTGTTGTGAAACCTCTTGTGTGCGTACAGAGTCTGCTTTGCTTTGCAAATAAATCACGTGGTTAAAACTTTAAATGGAATTGAAACTGCGATGTGACAAGATTAAGCAATTACTTCAGTGGGGACTCTTGGTGATATTGTACAGTAAAATTCTAAAGTTGAAATAAAAACAAAAGAAAGATAGAAATATTGAGAGGCGTTCCCCAAGGTTCACTACTAGAAGCACTGCGGTTTATGATATACATTAATGACTTGATCTTGGGCCTATAGGTCATAATTCGGAATTTGCGAATGATACGAAACTTAGAAGTGTAGTAAACAGTCAGGTACATAGTGATAGACTTAAATAGACAAAGACAGGCTGGTGGAATAGACGGACACATCTCAAATATAATTCAACGCACAGAATTGTGAGGTGATACATTTGGTACGAAGACTAAGAAGAGACAATACACACTAAACTGTACAATCTTAAATAGGTGCAAAAGCAGAGAAAACTGGGGGTGTAATTTCCCAATATTATTGAAGTTGTAGCAGGCTCTGGCGGGCGGACGTGACGGGACAGCAACAAATAATTCTGTAACTCATATGTAACTGTATCGGGGGAACAGAGCAGACTATTTGTGTAGCTATGTAAGAGCCTTGAGGAGAAGAATTGCCTCCTCCTTTTCTTATGTAACAGTATCGGGTATTGGAATGGCCTCTTCCTGTTCCTTTGTAACAGCATCGAGTGTCAAGATGGCCTCCTCCTTTTCGTATGTAACAGTATCGATGCGCGGAATGGCCTCCTCCTCTTTCTATGCAACAGTATCGAGGGTTTGATTGGTCTCCTGCTGTTTCAATATTGCTATTAGTGTGAGTGAGCATGTGGTCTCCCCCTTAAGCTGGGGCAGATACGATCGCTCCTTCCTTATTTAACATGTCTTGGGTGGTGAGCGCCTGAAGGGATCAGGTAGTTATTGGAAATAAAAGCTACTTAGGGGACCAATTACCATTTACCATATAGAACAGTGCCCTCTTCATTTGGGAACTGACCTTCATCACATCCGCCAGGCTACCTCCAATCGGAATGCCATAATTCTCTACTCCTTTTCCAAAGTCGAATTTTAACTTGGAATCTCACATGACCATAAATGACTCTCAATAACCATATGGAAGTTATAGTTACACCCAAAGTACAGCACAGTGAAAGACCAGTTCCTCCAACTGGAGCATGTCAGTGTTTAAGCTGCGCAGGAGCCTCCTCCCAGCCATCTACATCTAACCCTATCACCATAACCTTCTAAACACACAAAGCACAATTTGAATTAATTCAATGCTTGAATTGAAAAATGCAATCTTGGCCTATTAAAAATGGTGGGCTTGTATCTGCTCAAACACAGGACTCCCTGGTTAGGTCCAATTACACTTCCCGATCACATTTAATCGATTTAATCATTATAATCTCGTTGATCAATATGCCCCGGTTGCGGAGAGAATTGCCCCATCATATGGAAATACTAACAATGTGCATGAGATTAAAAGCTGAATTTTGGCAGTAATGTAACTAGTTATGACAATTTGACAAAAGCTGTCAAAGATCTCAAAGCAGAACTGTGGTGAAACCTCAAGTGTACGTGTAGATTCTGCTTTGCTTTGTAAAAATATCTTCTTGTTGAACACTTTAGATGGAACTGAAACTGAGTCGTGTCAAAATTAAGCAATCCCTTCTGTGGGAGAGGTTTGATAATATTGCGTATTAAAAACTAAAAGCAGTAATAAAAGGAAACGTAAGATAGAGTTATCACGTGGCATTCCCAAGGTTTATTGCCAGGACTCCTGCTGTTTCTGATATACATTTATGACTTGCTCTTGGGAACACGGGGGACAATTTTGAAATTTGCAGATTATACAAAACGTAGAAGTGTAGTTCGCAGTGAGGAAGAAAGTGATAGACTTTAAAAGACATAGGGGGGCTGGTGGAATAGACGGGCACATTTCAAACATAATTGAAAGCAGAGAAGTGTGGGGGAACAGATTTGGTACTAAGAATGAGGAGAGACCATAAACACTGAAATGTACACTTTTAAAGGGGGTGCAAGAGCAGAGAGACCTGCGGGAGTTCTTTCACAAATATTTTGCATTTTAGCAGGCTCTGGCGGGCAGGTGTGACAGGGGAACAGTAAATCATTCTTCAGTTCCTAATGTTCGACTTTGGCTGGACAAATTAGCAGAGAAGTTCATAAAGCAAATGGGATCTGGCGCTTTATTAGTAGCAGCATAAATCACAAAAGCTAAGATATTTTTCTAAACCTATATAAGACATTACTTCTGCCCCAGCTGGATTGTGTCCAATTCTGGGGAGCACATTTTTGGAAGAACATGACTATTATAGAGGGTACAGAAGGCTAAGATAGTTAAAAGGATGGGGGATTATAGTTATTGGGATAGACGAGAGAAGCTGGGCTTGTTATCCTTAAAGCAGAGAGGGCTAAGAGGAGATTTGGTACTAGTGTTAAAAATTATGACGGATTTAGATAGAGTAAATAAAGCAAAACTCTTTCAAAGCTCTAAATGGTCGATAGCCAGATTTAAGGAGGTTGTCAAAAGAACCAGAGGCCGCAGGAGGAACATTTATTTTTCGCAAAGAGTGGTCAGGATTTGGAATACACTGTCTGATAGAGCGGTGGAGGCAGATTCAATCGTGGCTTTCAAAAGGGAATGTTATAAATAATTGAAGAAAACATGCAGGGATTATGCTGAAAGATTGGGGGAGTGGGATTAACTGGATTGCTCTTTCAAACATCATGCGCAGACTCCAGGGCCCAGCGTCTTTCATGACCTGAGGACGTCCCAAAGCACTTTACAAAAAAAATATGCATTTTTGAATTGCTGTCACTGTTGCAATGTAAGAAATGCGGCAGCCAAATTTGAACTCAGCAACTTCCAACTGCAGGATTGCGACAATGATTGGATAATCTGCTTTAGATTAATTAAAGAAAACTATCAATATTGGACCGGAAACCGGGGTGACTTCGCCTGCTCTTCTTCGCAAATATTGCCATGGGAGCTTTTACGTTCACATGAGAGAGCAGACGAGGCCCTCGTTTTAACATCTGATCTGAAAGACAGCACCAGCGACAGCGCAGCACTCCCTCAATAATGCACTGGGAGTGTTGGCCGAGATTTTGTGCACAGGTCCCTGGAGAGGCGCTTGAAGCCAAAGCCTTTCGATCCAAAGATAATGTCCCTCTGGTTGACATCATTCACGTCATTCTGGCCTTTGAGTCAGAAGGTGGTGGGGTCAAATCCCACTGTACAGTGTTGAGCACATATTCCAGGTCGGCACTTCCATTGACAGTACTGAGGGAGCGCTCTTCTGTCAGCGATTCCGTCTTTTGGATGATTCGGTCGAACCAGGCCCAGACTTCACTCTCAGATGGACTTTAATGATATATGGCACTATTGCAAGTAGAGCACTGGAGTTCACCCTGGTTTTCTGGCTTGCATTTGTCCCTCAACTAACATCACTAAAAAAGACAGATTAACAGTTTATGATCAGATCGCTATGTGTGGGAGCTTGCTCTGCACAAATTAGCTGCCATGTTTCTCTTTATAATATTGACCACACTCTTAAAAACAAAGCGCTGAATTGAAAGCACTTTGGGATGATCTAATATCGTGAATCATGATTATAAATGGGGCTTCGTTCTTTATACGTTTCACTGACGACTGGCGCCCTCAATCATGTAAACAAATCCCATACCACTATTCTCATTGGGCGAAGATGTCCTTATCCAATGCAAGAGTTCAGTTCATTCGCATCCTGTTTTATCCCTTCTGTGTGGATTAAGATCAGAATGAAATGGTCATTTGTTAATAGGTCCCAAAGAGACTGTCAACTTTTATGGTGGATTGCAGCCTTAAATTGAAATACTGAAAAGGAGTATGAGATTATGGGCTAAATCTCTGGGCAAATGTACACAGTTATAGCAGAAAGATGACGAGCATCGAGGAAGCCAATAGGAAGCATTTGATTACGGGATGGATAGATGTATGTTGGACACGTTTTGAGGGACTTGGAGTAAAAGCGTAAAAATGCAATTGAGATATCGATCAGCCATTATCTAACTCAATGGTGGTGCAGGCTCGAGGGGTTGTACAGCTTCCTCCTGTTCCCGTGTAACAGACGTGAGCGGGTTAGTGGAGTCCTCCTGTTCATATGTAACAGGCATGAGCGGGTGATTAACCTGCTCTTTTTCCTATGTAAACACTGCGAGGGACTGAATGGCCTCCTGCTGTTCCTAAGTAAATGTTTTGAAAGATCTAAATGGCCTCCTCCTGTTCATATCTAACAGGTGTGAAGGGGTCAATGGCCTCCTCCTGTTCCGATGTAAGGGGCTCGAGGAGCTGAACGGCCTCCTCCTGTTGCTATGTAGCACGCTCCGGCAGGCGGGTGTGGGGGCAAAAAGTAATTCTCGATTTCCTATATAACAATAGCGAGGACCTGAACAACCTATGTCTGTTCCTATTTAACAGGCTTCAGGTGCAGAATGGCATCCTCCTTTTCCTATGAAATAGGATTGAGGGGCAGAATTGCATCCTCCTGTGGCTATATTACAGTATCGAGAGTCTGAATATGTTCTTCCTGTCCTATGTTCCTAACATCCGGTGCCCACCTGCAGCAAGGATTGATAGAGTTGCTCCTTCCTTATTTAACAGTCCTAGGTGGTGCATCCACCTCAAGGGATCAGGTAGCTATTGGCAATAGAAACTACTCAGTTGCCCATTCGCCATTTACCATGAAGAACTTTGCCCTTCTGCAATTGTGAACTGATCATATATTCATCAGCTGAGGTACCTCCAATAGGAAGGCCACAATTTTGTACTTTTTGCCAAATTTGATAGTTAACTTGGAAACTCAGATGACAATTAAATTCCTATCAACAATATGGAAGAGACATCGAGTTCAATAGAAGATTCAGCACAGTAACTGACCATTTCCCATAACTGGTGTGCGCGGTGTTCAAGCTCCACATCAGCCGACTCCCACTCACTTGATCTAACCCTTCCATAACCTTCTAAACAGGCAAAGCAGGGAGCGAATTAACTCATCAGTAGAATTAGGAAATGCCATATGGTCCCTGTGAGGACGGTGGCTTTGGATTCGCTCAACCAATGGATTCCCTAATGAGGCACCAGCCGTTGGTCAATGCACATCTTAACCGCATTCCATCGATTTGATCATTCGAATCTGTTTGATTACTGCTCACACATCAACCATGTGCTCACTGACTTACATTGGCTTCCGGTTCAGCAACGCCTCTATTTCAAAATTCGTATCCTTATTTTCAAATCCCTCCATGGCCTCGTCCCTCCCTATCTCTGTCATCTCCTCCAGCCCCATAATCCCCCCAAGATGTCTGCGCTCCTCTATTTCTGCCCTCTAGAGCATTACTGATTATAATCGTTCAACCATTGTATCCTCGGCCCAAACTCTAGAACTTCCTGCTTAAACCTTTCCACCTCTCTATCGCTCTTTCCTCTTTGAAGACTCTCCTTTAAACATATCTCTTTTGAAAGCTTTTGGTCACCTGAACTAATTTCTACTTATGCGGCTCGGTGTCAAATGTTTTTTTCACATAATACACCCATGAAGCGCTTTGGGACGTGTCACTACATTAAAGATCTATATACATTGTTGCTGTTGCTTCACCTCATGGTTGTGGAGAGAATTGCCCAGCAGTTGGAAATACTGATGATATGCATGAGATCAAAGGCTGCAGTTGGGGCCAAACAGCAGTAGTTATGAAACATTGACGAAAGCTATGAAAGATGTCATTGGTGAACTTTTGCTGAACTTGGTGTATACTTGCAGATTTTGTGTTTCTCTGTCGAATATTGGTGAACTGCTTAGTTGGAATTCGAAATGGAGACATGCCAAGTTTACGCTAGCACTGCAGTGGGAGACTGTTGGTGATATTCTGTACTAACAATTAAATGTCAAAATCATAAGAAAGGCGTGCATTTATATCGCAATTTAAATTACTCAAAGTCCCAAGGCAATTCACAGCCAATTAAATATTTGAGAAATGTAGTCAATGTTGTTATGGAGGAAACGCACCAGCAAGATTGTACACAGCAAGCTCCCATTACAGCAATGTGCAAATTAGCAGATAATTTGTTTATTTATTAATGATGTTGGTTAAGGGTTAAATATTGGCTGGATATCGGAAGAAATCCCGTGTTCTTCTTGGAAAATAGGGTTTCTACGGAGAGAGAAAACAGGGTCCTCTGATTAATGTCTTATATACAAGATTTTTGACAGTGCAGCAGACCCTCCATATGTAATTGGTAGTGTTGTCCTAGAAGTGGGGTTTAAACGCAGAGCCTTCTGACACACAGGCAACAGTGGTACCCACTCAGAGAGTGCTGATACATCAGCTATGATGTATTATGCATTGGTTCTATGTCTCATCATTAAATTCAATACAATTAAGAAAAAGGGCAATTACTGAGTCCATCTGCCACCATTAATATGTCCCGTGGAAGATTAACAATCAACATAAGTTTGTTAGCTGTCTGTGAAAAGTAGGAACTGAAAGCTTTTTATTCATACAATAAAAGCTGCTAATCTCAGTGCGGGATGAGAAGCTACAACAGAAGACATTTAAAGATGACATAGATGAACTTCAACAATTGTACATCCCTATCTGGCGTAACAAAAAAATGTGGCAAACAAGGGAAATTAGGGATAATGTTAAATGGCCGGAAAAAGAAGCAAACCTAAGGGTTGGGAGACATTTCGATTTCAGCAGGAGGAGGACACAGGCTTTAATTAGGAGGGGGAAATAGAGTATGAGAGTAAGCTTACAGTGAACATAAAAAGTCACTGATAAAGCTTCTATATATATGTGGAAAGAAAGAGACTAGTGAAGTCAAAAGTAGGTCCCTTGCAGTCAGAATCAGGTGAATTTATAATGAGGAAATAAAATGGCAGATCAACTGAACAAATAGTTTTCTTCTGTCTTCACTAAGGAAGACACAAAATAATCTTCCTGAAATACTGGGGACCGAGGGTCTAGTGAGAAGGAGGAACTGAAGGAAATCTTTATTAGTCGGGAAATTGTGTTAGGGAAATTGATGGGATTGAAAGCCGATAAATCAACAGGGCCTAATAGTCTGCATCCCAGAATATTTAAGGAAGTGTCCCGAGAAACAGTGGATGCATTGGCGGTCATTTTCCAACATTCTATAGATTCTGGATCAGTTCCTATGGATTGGAGGGTAGTTAATGTAACCCAAATTTCTAAAAAAAAAAGAGGGAGAGAGAAAACAGGGAATTATAGATCGGTTAGCCTGATATTGGCAGTGGGGAAAATGTTGGAATCAATGATAAAAGATGTAATAGCCGCTCATTTGGAAAGCAGTGACATGGTCGGTCCATGTCAGCACAGATTTATGAAAGGGAAATTAAGCTTGACAAATATTCTAGAATTATTTAAGGATGTAACGAGTTGAGTGGAGAAGGGAGAACCTGTGGTTGTGGTGTATTTGGACTTTCAAAAGGCTTCTGACAAGGTCCCAAACAAGAGATTAGTATGCAAAATTAAAGCACATGGTATTGGGGGTAATGTATTGACATGGATAGAGAACTGGTTGGCAGACAGGAAGCAAAGAGTAGGAATAAACAGATCCTTTTCAGAATGGCAGGCAGTGACTAGTGGGGTACCGCAATGTTCAGTGCTGGTACGCCAGCTATTTACAATATGCATTAATGGTTTAGCTGAAGGAATTGAACGTAATATCTCCAAGTTTGCAGACGACATAAGCTGGGTGGCAGTGTGAGCTGTGAGGAGGATGCTAAGAGGCTGCAGGGTGACTTGGACAGGTTATGTGAATGGGCAAATGCATGGCAGAGGCAGTATAATGTAGATAAACGTGAGGTTATCCACTTTGGTGGCAAAAACAGGAAGGAAGATTATTATTTGAAGGGTGACAGGTTAGGAAAGGGGAGGTGTAACGAGACTTGTGTATCATGGTACATCAGTCATTGAAAGTTGCCATGCAGGTACAGCAGACGGTGAAGGCGACAAATGGCATGTTGGCCTTCATCGCGAGAGGATTTGAGTAGAAAATGCAACTTCCCCACCGACAACTGGGAGTCCCTGGTCAAAGGCCGCCCTAAGTGGAGGAAGAGAATCCGGGAGGGAGCTGAGCAACTCGATTCGCATCGTCGAGAGCAGGCAGAAAACAAGCAGTGTGCGGCTAACCAGCCACCCCACCCACCACCCTTTCCTTCAAAGACGGTCTGCCCCACCAGTGACAGAGATTGTAATTCCCGTATTCGATAGTTCAGTCACCTGAGAACTCATGTTTAGAATGGAAGCAAGTCTTCCTCGATTTCGAGGGACTGCCTATGATGATGAAAATCTGCTCTGAAACTTCTCTGCACAAAAAGAACAACCCCTGCTTCTCCAGTCCCTCCACGTAACTGAAGTCCCTCATCCCTAGTACCATTCCACGTAATCTCTTCTGCATTAAGTCTAAGGCATTAGCATCCTTCCAACGTGTGGTCCACAGACTTGAACAAAATACTCCAGCTGTGGCCCAGTGTGTTTTAAATGTTTCACACACCGATTTGCTTTCTATTCTATTTGTTAATTAATCCGATTAACTCATACTGTTTGGAAGCCTTCTCAGCGTGTCCTGTTACTTTCAATGTTGTGTGTACATACTGCACATTTAAATTACACAATTTAGTTCATAGTGTCTCCCCTCATTGTCTCTACCAAAATATATGAGTTCAAACTTCACTGTGTTAAATATTATCGGCCACGTATCTGCCCATTTTATCTGTCTGTTGTCCTCCCGAATTATATTCTCAGCTAACTTATTTTTTATTACATTTCCGAGTTCTGTATCTTCTGAAACCATTGAATTATGTCTTGTGTATTCAAATTAATTTTATTACTGGAGATAATAAAGTGCCGTTGTCCCAAGTAACACCGATGTGTACATCCTTCCTGTTAGAAGAAACAACCCTCTGCCTATGACCCTTTGGCAAATTTGGATCAATGGTGTCACTCTCCCTTTAATCCCATGGGAGTTAGATTTGCTTACAAGTCGATTATGCCTGTTGAAAGTCCAGGTACACAACATCAAGCAGAGTACCATCATATACACACTCCGCTAATTCATCACAGAATGCGATCAGGTTAGACAAACACGATTTGCCTTTATCAAATGCGTGCTGACTTTCATTTATTATCGCATAGTTCCCCATAGCCAATTAATTTCGCCCAGGATTATTGGCATTAAATGTTTCCTCACCACTGACCTTAGACTGTGAGGTTTGTAGTTGCCAGGTTTATCCCTGCCCCTATCTTTTCATTGTTGTAACATTTGCAAATGCTTCAGTCAGCAAAAACAATTTCATAGAATTAATTTGGAAATGACTGTGACTGTGCAACCTTTCACTCCACCCACAGCCAGAGTGATAAATGCGCTGGGCAAGTTTTAAATACTTTACCCCTTTCTACCAGCTGAGGAGGTTTGTTCTCTGGGTTTAGATAAGAATTTGTCTTTAAAAAAATGACTGGCACTGGGTGCGATTGTGGGAGCTGTAAGCCTGATATGGACACTCCGGTTTTTTTCCCCCCAAAAAAACTTTCCTTGCTGACGTTCCCAAGCTCACAGAGTAATGGGATCTTGCCGTGCAGCAGAAAGCTATTCGGTCCATCATTCCTGTACCGGTGTCCTGTTCCCGTGCTTTAATAGCAAATTTCAGTTAGGTAACTTCGGGAACTGCAAAAACTGGCCAAATATAATTCCGTGATTTACGTTGTTTCCAATTCTGGGCACCAGGCTTTAGTTGGCGTGTTAACGATTTGGACAGAGCAAAGAGGAGAATTACAGTCCATTCCCAGAGGGATCTCAGTCCAGTCCCACAGGGATCAAATTGCAGTACCGAAGGGATCACAGTCCAGTCCCAGAGGGATCTCAGTCCAGTCCCACAGGGATAACAGTCCAGTCCCACAGGGGTCACAGTCCAGTCACACAAGAATCACATTCCATCCCACAGGCATCACATTGCAGTCCCACAGGGGTCACAGTCCAGTCCCACAGTTTCTCAGTCCTGTCCCACAGGGATCAGAGTCCAGTCCCACAGGGAACACCGTCCTTAACCACATGGCTCAAGGTCCAGTACAGCAGGAGTCAGATTGCAGTCCCGCGGGGTTCAGAGTCGAGTCCCGCGGAGGTCACAGTCGAGTCCCACAGGGATCACAGTCCCGTCCCACAGGGGTCACAGTGCAGACCCACAGGGGTCACAGTGCAGTCCCACTTGGGTCACAGTGCAGTCCCAAAAGGGGTAACAGTTCAGACTCACAGGGGTCACAGTCCAGTCCAACAGGGATCACAGTTCAGTCCCACAGGGGTCACAGTCCTGTCCCACAGGGATCACAGTCCAGTCCAACAGGGATCACAGACCAGTCCCACAGGGGTTACAGTCCCGTCCCAGAGGTATCACCGTCCTGTCCCACAGGTATCACAGTCCAGTCCAACAAGGATCACAGTCCAGTCCCACAGGGGTCACAGTCCAGTACCACAGGGGTCACAGTCCAGTCCAACAGGGGTCACAGTCCAGTCCCACAGGGGTCACAGTCCTGTCCCACACGGATCACAGTCCAGTCGCACAGGGATATCAGATCACTCCTGCAGGGATCATAGTGCAGTCCCAAAGGGATAACAGTCCAGTCCCACAGAGGCTGCAGTCCAGTCCCACAGGGATCACCGTCCAATCCCGCAGGGATCACAATCCAGTCCCACAGGGATCGCAGTCCAGTCCCACAGGGCCATTGTCCAGCCTCCAAGTGTTCAAAGTCCATGCCAACTGGGTTCACAGTCCAGTCCCACAGGGGTTACAGTCCAGTCCCACAGGGGTCACAGTCCAGTCCCACAGGGGTCACAGTCCAGTCCTAAAGGGGTCACAGTCCAGTCCAACAAGGATCACAATCCAGTAGCACAACGTCACAGTCCAGTCCCACAGGGGAAAACGTCCAGTCCCACAGGTATCACAGTCCAGTCCAACAAGGATCACAGTCCAGTCCCACAGGGATCACAGTCCAGTCCCACAGGGTCACAGTCCTGTCCCAAACGGATCACAGACCAGTCGCACAGGGTTCGCAGTCCTGTCGCACACGGATCACAGTTCGATCGCACAGGGATCTCACATCACTCCTGCAGGGATCTTGGTGCAGTCCCAAAGGGATAACAGTCCAGTCCCACAGGGATCATAGTCCAGTCACACAGGGGTCACAGTCCATTCCCACAGGGTTCAGAGCCCAGGCCCAAAGGGATCACCTTCCAGTCTCACATGAATCACCTTCCAGTCCAACATGGTTCACAGTCCAGTCCCACAGGGGTAACAGTCCAGTCCAACAGGGGTCACAGTCCAGTCCAAAAGGAATCGCAGTCCTGTCCCACAGGAGTCACAGTCGTGTCCCACAGGGATCACAGTCCAGTCCAACAGGGATCACAGTCCAGTATCACAGGGGTTACAGTCCAGTCCGAGCGATATCACCGTCCTGTCCCACAGAGATCACAGTCCAGTCCCACACGGGTTACAATCCAGTCGCACAGGGGTTACAGTCCGGTCCCAGAGGTATCACCTTCCTGTCCCACAGGTATCACAGTCCAGTCCAACAAGGATCAAAGTTCAGTCCCACAACGTCACAGTCCAGTCCCAACACGTCATAGTCCAGTCCCACAGGTATCACAGACCAGCCCAACAAGGTTCACAACCAGTCCCACAACGTCACAGTCCATTCCTATAGGGGAAACAGTCCAGTCCCACAGGTATCACAGTCCAGTCCAACAAGGATCACAGTCCAGTCCCACAACGTCATAGTCCAGTCGCACAGGGGAAACAGTCTAGTCCCACAGGTAGCACAGTCCACTCCAACAAGAATCTCAGTCCAGTCCCACAACGTGAAAGTCAAGTCCCACAGGTAAACAGTCCAATCCCAAAGGGGTCACAGTCCAGTCCCACAGGGGTCACATTCCAGTCCCACAGGGATCACAGTCCAGTCCCAAAGGGGTCACAGTCCAGTCCCACAGGGATCACAGTCATGTCCCACACGGATCACAGACCAGTCGCACAGGGTTCACAGTCCTGTCCCACACGGATCACAGTCCGGTCGCACAGGGATCTCAGATCACTCATGCAGGGATCATGGTGCAGTCCCAAAGGGATAACAGTCCAGTCCCACAGGGAACATAGTCCAGTCCCACAGGGATCACCATCCAATTCCACAGGGATCAACTGTCCAGTCCCACAGGGATCGCAGTCAAGTCCCACAGGGCCATTGTCCAGCCCCCAAGGTTTCAAAGACCATGCCAACTGGGTTCACAATCCAGTCCCACAGGGGTCACAGTCCAGTCCCACAGGGGTCATAGTCCAGTCCCACAGGGATTATAGTCCAGTCCCACAGTGGTCACAGTCCAGTCCAACAGGGATCACAGTCCTGTCCCACAGGGGTCACAGTCCTGTCCCACAGGGATCACCTTCCAGTCCAACAGGGTTCACAGTCCAGTCCCACAGTATTCACAGTCCAGTCCAACAGAGGTCACAGTCCAGTCCAAAAGGGATCGCAATCCTGTCCCACAGGTGTCATAATCGTGTCCCACAGGGACCACAGTCCAGTCCAACAGGGATCACAGTCCAGTATTACAGGGGTTACAGTCCAGTCCCAGATTTATCACCGTCCTGTCCAACAGGGATCACAGTCCAGTCCAACAGGGGTTACAGTCCAGTCCCAGAGGTAGCAGCTTCCTGACCCACAGGGATCAAAGTCCATTCCCACAGGGGTTACAATCCAGTCCCACTGGGGTTACAGTCCTGTCCCGCAAGTATCAGCGTCCTGTCCCACAGGTATCACAGTGCAGATCATAAGGATCACAGTCCAGTCCCACAACGTCATTGTCCAGTCGCACAGGGGAAACAGTCCAGTCCCACAGGTAGCACAGTCCAGTCCAACAAGAATCTCAGTCCAGTCCCACAACGTCACAGTCAATCCCACAGGGGTCACAGTCCAGTCGCACAGGGGTCACAGTCAAGTCCCACAGGGGTCACAGTTCTGTCCCACACGGATCACAGTCCAGTCGCACAGGGTTCACAGTCCTGTTCCACATGGATCACAGTCCGGTCGCACAGGGATCTCAGATCTCTACTGCAGGGATCATGGTGCCGTCCCAAAGGGATAACAGTCCAGTCCCACAGAGGCTTGAGTCCAGTCCCACAGGGATCATAGTCCAGTCCCACAGGGATTATAGTCCAGTCCCACAGGGATCACTGTCCAATCCCACAGGGATGACAGTCCAGTTCACAGGGATCGCAGTCAAGTCCCACAGGGCCATTGACCAGCCCCCAAGGGTTCTCAGTCCATGCCCACTGGGTTCTCAGTCCAGTCCCACCGGGGTCACTGTCCAATCCCACAGGGGTCACTGTCCAGTCCCACAGGGATCACCGTCCAGTCCTCCAGGCATCACAGTCCTGACCCACAGGGACCAATGTCCAGTCCCACAGGGGTCACAGTCCAGTCCCACAGGGGTCACTGTCCAGTCCCACAGGAATCCCAGTCCAGTCCCACAGGATCACAGTCCAGTCCCACAGGGGTCACAGTCCAGTCTCACAGGTGTCACAGTCATGTCCCACAGGAGTTACATGCAGGCCCACTGGGATCAGATTCCAGTCGCACAGGGGTCACAGTCCAGTCCCACAAATCCCACAGGGTTCACACTCAAGTCCTACAAGGATCACAATCCAGTCCCACAGGGGTCACAGTCCAGTCCCGAAGGGATCACAGTCCAGACCGACAGGGATCACAGTCCAGTCCCAGAAGGGGTCACAGTCCAGCCCATCTGGAATCACAGTCCAGTCCGACAGGGATCACAGTGCAGTCCCACAGGGATCACAGACCAGTCCCATAGGGTCACAGACAGTCCGGCCCATCAGGGATCACAGTCCAGTCCCACAGGGATCACAGTCCAGTCCTGCAGGGGTCACAGTCCAGCCCATCAGGGATCAGAGACCAGTCCCACGTGGATCACAGTCCTGTCCCACAGGGATCGCTGTCCAGTCCCACAGGGATCGCTGTCCAGTCCCACAGGGATCGCAGTCAAGTCCCACAGGGATCACAGTCCAGTCCAACAGGGATCACAATCCAGTCCAGCAGGGGTCACAGTCGATTCCCAGAGGTATCACCGTCCTGTCCGAAAAGGATCACAGTCCAGTCCCACAGGGGTCACAGTCCAGTCCCACAGGGCCCACAGTCCAGTCCCACAGTGGTCACAGTCCAGTCGCACAGTGGTCACAGTCCAGTCCCACAGCGGTCAAAGTCCAGTCCCACAGGGTCACTGTCTTGCCCCACAGGTATCACAGTCTAGTCACAGGGGAAACAGTCCAGTTCCAAAAGTATCACAGTCCAGTCGCACATATTTCACATTCCAGTCCCACACGGGTTACGTCCAGTCGCACACGTGTCACATTCCAGTCCCACAAGGGTCACAGTCCAGTCCCACAAGGGTCACAGTCTAGTCTCACGGGGATCAATGTCCAGTCCCACAGGGATCACATTTGTGTCCCACAGGGATCACAGTCCAGTCGCACAGGGGTCACATTCCAGTCCCATATGGGTCACAGTCCCGTCCCACAGGGATCACAGTGCTGTCCGACGTGGATCACAGTCCAATCCAACAGTGATCACAGTACTGAGACACGGATATCAATTTCCACTCCCACAATGATCACAGTCCAGTTGCACAGAATTCTCAGTCCAGGTCCACAGCGCTCACAGTACTAGCCCACATGGGGCACAGTCCAGTCCCACAGGGGTCACGTCGAGTCCCAATGGGGTCACCGTCCTGTCACACAGGGATCACAGTCCAGTCCCACAGGGGTTACAATCCAGTCCCACAGGGGTTACAGTCCCGTCCCAGAGGTATTAGCGTCCTGTCCCAAAGGTATCACAGTCCAGTCCAACAAGGATCACAGTCCAGTCCCACAACGTCACAGACCAGTCCCACAGGGGAAACAGTCATGTCCCACAGGGGTCACAGTCCAGTCCAACAGGGGTCACAGTCCAGTCCCACAGGTGTCACAGTTCTGTCCCACAAGTATCACAGTCCGGTCGCATAGGGACCTCAGATCACTCCTGCAGGGATCATAGTGCAGTCCCAAAGGGATAATAGTCCAGTCCCACAGAGGCTGAAGTCCAGTCCCACAGGGTTCACAGTCCAGTCCCACAGGGGTTACAGTCCAGTCCCACAGGGGTCACAGTCCAGTCCTACAGGGGTCACAGTCCAGTCCAACAAGGATCACAATCCAGTAGCACAACGTCACAGTCCAGTCCCACAGGGGAAAACGTCCAGTCCCACAGGTATCACAGTCCAGTCCAACAAGGATCACATTCCAGTCCCACAACGTCACAGTCAAGACCCACAGGGGAAACAGTCCAGTCCCACAGGGGTCACAGTCCAGTCCCACAGGGGTCATAGTTCAGTCCCACAGTGATAACAGTCCAGTCCCACAGCGATCACAGTCCAGTCCATCAGGGATCACAGTCCAGTATAACAGTGGTTACAGTCCAGTCCGCGAGATATCACCGTCCTGTCCCACAGGGATCACAGTCCAGTCCCACAGGGGTTACAATCCAGTCCCACAGGGGTTACAGTCCCGTCCCAGAGGTATCACCGTCCTGTCCCACAGGTATCACAGTCCAGTCCAACAATGATCACAGTCCAGTCACACAAGGTCACAGTCCAGTCCCACAACGTGAAATTCAAGTCCCACAGGTAAACAGTCCAATCCCAAAGGGGTCACAGTCCAGTCCCACAGGGCTCACAGTCCAGTCCCACACGGATCACAGACCAGTCCCACAGGGGTCACAGTCCTGTCCCACACGGATCACAGTCCGGTCGCACAGGGATCTCAGATCACTCATGCAGGGATCATGGTGCAGTCCCAAAGGGATAACAGTCCAGCCCCACAGGGAACATAGTCCAGTCCCACAGGGATCACCGTCCAATTCCACAGGGAGCAACTGTCCAGTCCCACAGGGATCGCAGTCAAGTCCCACAGGGCCATTGTCCAGCCCCCAAGGTTTCGAAGACCATGCCAACTGGGTTCACAATCCAGTCCCACAGGGGTCACAGTCCAGACCCACAGGGGTCATAGTCCAGTCCCACAGGGATTATAGTCCAGTCCCACAGGGATTATAGTCCAGTCCCACAGGGGTCACAGTCCAGTCCAACCGGGATCACAGTCCTGTTCCACAGGGATCACCTTCCAGTCCAACAGGGTTCACAGTCCAGTCCCACAGTGGTCACAGTCCAGTCCAACAGGGGTCACAGTCAAGTCCAACAGGGATCGCAGTCCTGTCCCACAGGTGTCACAATCGTGTCCCACAGGGATCACAGTCCAGTCCAACAGGGATCACAGTCCAGTATTACAGGGGTTACAGTCCAGTCCCAGAGATATCACCGTCCTGTCCGACAGGGATCACAGTCCAGTCCAACATGGGTGACAGTCCAGTCACAGAGGTATCAGCGTCCTGACCCACAGGGATCAAAGTCCATTCCCACAGGGGTTACAGTCCAGTCCCACTGGGGTTACAGTCCTGTCCCGCAGGTATCAGCGTCCTGTCCCACATGTATCACAGAGCAGATAACAAGGATCACAGTCCAGTCCCACAACGTCATAGTCCAGTCGCACAGGGGAAACAGTCCAGTCCCACAGATAGCACAGTCCAGTCCAACAAGAATCTCAGTCCAGTCCCACAACGTCACAGTCAATCCCACAGGGGTCACAGTCCAGTCCCACAGGGGTCACAGTCCAGTCCCACAAGGGTCACATTCCTGTCCCACACGGATCACAGTCCAGTCGCACAGGGTTCACAGTCCTGTTCAACATGGATCACAGTCCGGTCGCACAGGGATCTCAGATCACTGCTGCAGGGATCATGGTGCAGTCCCAAAGGGATAACAGTCCAGACCCACAGAGGCTTGACTCCAGTCCCACAGGGATCATAGTCCAGTCCCACTGGGATTATAGTCCAGTCCCACATGGATCACTGTCCAATCCCACAGGGATCACAGTCCAGTTCACAGGGATCGCAGTCGAGTCCCACAGGGCCATTGACCAGCCCCCAAGGGTTCTCAGTCCATGCCCACTGGGTTCTCAGTCCACTCCCACAGGGGTCACTGTCCAGTCCCACAGGGGTCACTGTCCAGTCCCACAGGGATCATAGTCCAGTCCCACAGGGATCACCGTCCAGTCCTCCAGGCATCACAGTACTGTCCCACAGGGACCAATGTCCAGTCCCACAGGGGTCACAGTCCAGTCCCACAGGGGTCACTGTCCAGTCCCACAGGGATCGCAGTCCAGTCCCACAGGATCACAGTCCAGTCCCACAGGGGTCACTGTCCAGTCCCACAGGGATCGCAGTCCAGTCCCACAGGATCACAGTCCAGTCCCACAGGGATCAAAATCCAGTCCCACAGGGGTCACAGTCCAGTCCCACAGGGGTCACAGTCCAGTCCCACAGGGGTCACAGTCCAGTCCCACAGGAGTTACATTCAGTCCCACAGGGATCAGATTCCAGTCGCACAGGGGTCACAGTCCAGTCCCACAAATCCCACAGGGTTCACACTCAAGTCCTACAAGGATCACAATCCAGTCCCACAGGGGTCACAGTCCAGTCCCGAAGGGATCACAGTCCAGTCCGACAGGGATCACAGTCCAGTCCCAGAAGGGGTCACAGTCCAGCCCATCTGGAATCCCAGTCCAGTCCCACAGGATCACAGTCCAGTCCCACAGGGGTCACAGTCCAGTCTCACAGGTGTCACAGTCATGTCCCACAGGAGTTACATGCAGGCCCACTGGGATCAGATTCCAGTCACACAGGGGTCACAGTCCAGTCCCACAAATCCCACAGGGTTCACACTCAAGTCCTACAAGGATCACAATCCAGTCCCACAGGGGTCACAGTCCAGTCCCGAAGGGATCACAGTCCAGTCCGACAGGGATCACAGTCCAGTCCCAGAAGGGGTCACAGTCCAGCCCATCTGGAATCACAGTCCAGTCCGACAGGGATCACAGTGCAGTCCCACAGGGATCACAGACCAGTCCCATAGGGTCACAGACAGTCCGGCCCATCAGGGATCACAGTCCAGTCCCACAGGGATCACAGTCCAGTCCTGCAGGGGTCACAGTCCAGCCCATCAGGGATCAGAGACCAGTCCCACGTGGATCACAGTCCTGTCCCACAGGGATCGCTGTCCAGTCCCACAGGGATCGCTGTCCAGTCCCACAGGGATCGCAGTCAAGTCCCACAGGGATCACAGTCCAATCCAACAGGGATCACAGTCCAGTCCAGCAGGGGTCACAGTCGATTCCCAGAGGTATCACCGTCCTGTCCGAAAAGGATCACAGTCCAGTCCCACAGGTGTCACAGTCCAGTCCCACAGGGCCCACAGTCCAGTCCCACAGTGGTCACAGTCCAGTCGCACAGTGGTCACAGTCCAGTCCCACAGTGGTCAAAGTCCAGTCCCACAGGGTCACTGTCTTGCCCCACAGGTATCACAGTCTAGTCACAGGGGAAACAGTCCAGTTCCAAAAGTATCACAGTCCAGTCGCACATATTTCACATTCCAGTCCCACACGGGTTACGTCCAGTCGCACACGTGTCACATTCCAGTCCCACAAGGGTCACAGTCCAGTCCCACAAGGGTCACAGTCTAGTCTCACGGGGATCAATGTCCAGTCCCACAGGGATCACATTTGTGTCCCACAGGGATCACAGTCCAGTCGCACAGGGGTCACATTCCAGTCCCATATGGGTCACAGTCCCGTCCCACAGGGATCACAGTGCTGTCCGACGTGGATCACAGTCCAATCCAACAGCGATCACAGTACTGAGACACGGATATCAATTTCCAGTCCCACAATGATCACAGTCCAGAGGCACAGAATTCTCCGTCCAGGTCCACAGCGCTCACAGTACTAGCCCACATGGGGCACAGTCCAGTCCCACAGGGGTCACGTCGAGTCCCAATGGGGTCACCGTCCTGTCCCACAGGGATCACAGTCCAGTCCCACAGGGGTTACAATCCAGTCCCACAGGGGTTACAGTCCCGTCCCAGAGGTATTAGCGTCCTGTCCCAAAGGTATCACAGTCCAGTCCAACAAGGATCACAGTCCAGTCCCACAACGTCACAGACCAGTCTCACAGGGGAAACAGTCATGTCCCACAGGGGTCACAGTCCAGTCCAACAGGGGTCACAGTCCAGTCCCACAGGTGTCACAGTTCTGTCCCACAAGTATCACAGTCCGGTCGCATAGGGACCTCAGATCACTCCTGCAGGGATCATAGTGCAGTCCCAAAGGGATAATAGTCCAGTCCCACAGAGGCTGAAGTCCAGTCCCACAGGGTTCACAGTCCAGTCCCACAGGGGTTACAGTCCAGTCCCACAGGGGTCACAGTCCAGTCCTACAGGGGTCACAGTCCAGTCCAACAAGGATCACAATCCAGTAGCACAACGTCACAGTCCAGTCCCACAGGGGAAAACGTCCAGTCCCAGAGGTATCACAGTCCAGTCCAACAAGGATCACATTCCAGTCCCACAACGTCACAGTCAAGACCCACAGGGGAAACAGTCCAGTCCCACAGGGGTCACAGTCCAGTCCCACAGGGGTCATAGTTCAGTCCCACAGTGATAACAGTCCAGTCCCACAGCGATCACAGTCCAGTCCATCAGGGATCACAGTCCAGTATAACAGTGGTTACAGTCCAGTCCGCGAGATATCACCGTCCTGTCCCACAGGGATCACAGTCCAGTCCCACAGGGGTTACAATCCAGTCCCACAGGGGTTACAGTCCCGTCCCAGAGGTATCACCGTCCTGTCCCACAGGTATCACAGTCCAGTCCAACAATGATCACAGTCCAGTCACACAAGGTCACAGTCCAGTCCCACAACGTGAAATTCAAGTCCCACAGGTAAACAGTCCAATCCCAAAGGGGTCACAGTCCAGTCCCACAGGGGTCACAGTCCAGTCCCACACGGATCACAGACCAGTCCCACAGGGGTCACAGTCCTGTCCCACACGGATCACAGTCCGGTCGCACAGGGATCTCAGATCACTCATGCAGGGATCATGGTGCAGTCCCAAAGGGATAACAGTCCAGCCCCACAGGGAACATAGTCCAGTCCCACAGGGATCACCGTCCAATTCCACAGGGATCAACTGTCCAGTCCCACAGGGATCGCAGTCAAGTCCCACAGGGCCATTGTCCAGCCCCCAAGGTTTCGAAGACCATGCCAACTGGGTTCACAATCCAGTCCCACAGGGGTCACAGTCCAGACCCACAGGGGTCATAGTCCAGTCCCACAGGGATTATAGTCCAGTCCCACAGGGATTATAGTCCAGTCCCACAGGGGTCACAGTCCAGTCCAACCGGGATCACAGTCCTGTTCCACAGGGATCACCTTCCAGTCCAAAAGGGTTCACAGTCCAGTCCCACAGTGGTCACAGTCCAGTCCAACAGGGGTCACAGTCAAGTCCAACAGGGATCGCAGTCCTGTCCCACAGGTGTCACAATCGTGTCCCACAGGGATCACAGTCCAGTCCAACAGGGATCACAGTCCAGTATTACAGGGGTTACAGTCCAGTCCCAGAGATATCACCGTCCTGTCCGACAGGGATCACAGTCCAGTCCAACATGGGTGACAGTCCAGTCCCAGAGGTATCAGCGTCCTGACCCACAGGGATCAAAGTCCATTCCCACAGGGGTTACAGTCCAGTCCCACTGGGGTTACAGTCCTGTCCCGCAGGTATCAGCGTCCTGTCCCACATGTATCACAGAGCAGATAACAAGGATCACAGTCCAGTCCCACAACGTCATAGTCCAATCGCACAGGGGAAACAGTCCAGTCCCACAGATAGCACAGTCCAGTCCAACAAGAATCTCAGTCCAGTCCCACAACGTCACAGTCAATCCCACAGGGGTCACAGTCCAGTCCCACAGGGGTCACAGTCCAGTCCCACAAGGGTCACATTCCTGTCCCACACGGATCACAGTCCAGTCGCACAGGGTTCACAGTCCTGTTCAACATGGATCACAGTCCGGTCGCACAGGGATCTCAGATCACTGCTGCAGGGATCATGGTGCAGTCCCAAAGGGATAACAGTCCAGACCCACAGAGGCTTGACTCCAGTCCCACAGGGATCATAGTCCAGTCCCACTGGGATTATAGTCCAGTCCCACATGGATCACTGTCCAATCCCACAGGGATCACAGTCCAGTTCACAGGGATCGCAGTCGAGTCCCACAGGGCCATTGACCAGCCCCCAAGGGTTCTCAGTCCATGCCCACTGGGTTCTCAGTCCACTCCCACAGGGGTCACTGTCCAGTCCCACAGGGGTCACTGTCCAGTCCCACAGGGATCATAGTCCAGTCCCACAGGGATCACCGTCCAGTCCTCCAGGCATCACAGTACTGTCCCACAGGAACCAATGTCCAGTCCCACAGGGGTCACAGTCCAGTCCCACAGGGGTCACTGTCCAGTCCCACAGGGATCGCAGTCCAGTCCCACAGGATCACAGTCCAGTCCCACAGGGGTCACTGTCCAGTCCCACAGGGATCGCAGTCCAGTCCCACAGGATCACAGTCCAGTCCCACAGGGATCAAAATCCAGTCCCACAGGGGTCACAGTCCAGTCCCACAGGGGTCACAGTCCAGTCCCACAGGGGTCACAGTCCAGTCCCACAGGAGTTACATGCAGTCCCACAGGGATCAGATTCCAGTCGCACAGGGGTCACAGTCCAGTTCCACAAATCCCACAGGGTTCACACTCAAGTCCTACAAGGATCACAATCCAGTCCCACAGGGGTCACAGTCCAGTCCCGAAGGGATCACAGTCCAGTCCGACAGGGATCACAGTCCAGTCCCAGAAGGGGTCACAGTCCAGCCCATCTGGAATCACAGTCCAGTCCGACAGGGATCACAGTGCAGTCCCACAGGCATCACAGACCTGTCCCATAGGGATCACAGACAGTCCAGCCCATCAGGGATCACAGTCCAGTCCCACAGGGATCACAGTCCAGTCCTGCAGTGGTCACAGTCCAGCCCATCAGGTATCAGAGACCAGTCCCACGTGGATCACAGTCCAGTCCCAAAGGGGTTACAGTCCAGTCCCACAGGGATCGCTGTCCAGTCCCACAGGGATCGCTGTCCAGTTCCACAGGGATCGCTGTCCAGTCCCACAGGGATCGCAGTCAAGTCCCACAGGGATCACAGTCCAGTCCAACAGGGATCACAGTCCAGTCCAGCAGGGGTCTCAGTCGATTCCCAGAGGTATCACCGTCCTGTCCGAAAAGGATCACAGTCCAGTCCCACAGGGGTCACAGTCCAGTCCCACAGGGCCCACAGTCCAGTCCCACAGTGGTCACAGTCCAGTCGCACAGTGGTCACATTCCAGTCCCACAGGGGTCAAAGTCCAGTCCCACAGGGTCACTGTCTTGCCCCACAGGGATCACAGTCTAGTCACAGGGGAAACAGTCCAGTTCCAAAAGTATCACAGTCCAGTCGCACAGATTTCACATTCCAGTCCCACACGGGTTACGTCCAGTCGCACACGTGTCACATTCCAGTCCCACAAGGGTCACAGTCCAGTCCCACAAGGGTCACAGTCTAGTCTCACGGGGATCAATGTCCAGTCCCACAGGGATCACATTTGTGTCCCACAGGGATCACAGTCCAGTCGCACAGGGGTCACATTCCAGTCTCACAGGGGTCACAGTCCCGTCCCACAGGGATCACAGTGCTGTCCGACGTGGATCACAGTCCAATCCAACAGTGATCACAGTACTGAGACACTGATATCAATTTCCAGTCCCACATTGATCACAGTCCAGTCGCACAGAGTTCTCAGTCCAGGTCCACAGCGCTCACAGTACTAGCCCACATGGGGCACAGTCCAGTCCCACAGGGGTCACGTCGAGTCCCAATGGGGTCACCGTCCTGTCCCACAGGGATCACAGTCCAGTCCCACAGGGGTTACAATCCAGTCCCACAGGGGTTACAGTCCCGTCCCAGAGGTATTAGCGTCCTGTCCCAAAAGTATCACAGTCCAGTCCAACAAGGATCACAGTCCAGTCCCACAACGTCACAGACCAGTCCCACAGGGGAAACAGTCCTGTCCCACAGGGGTCACAGTCCAGTCCAACAGGGGTCACAGTTCTGTCCCACAAGTATCACAGTCCGGTCGCGTAGGGATCTCTGATCACTCCTGCAGGGATCATAGTGCAGTCCCAAAGGGATAATAGTCCAGTCCCACAGAGGCTGAAGTCCAGTCCCACAGGGTTCACAGTCCAGTCCCACAGGGGTTGCAGTCCAGTCCCACAGGGGTCACAGTCCAGTCCTACAGGGGTCACAGTCCAGTCCAACAAGGATCAAAATCCAGTAGCACAACGTCACAGTCCAGTCCCACAGGGGAAAACGTCCAGTCCCAGAGGTATCACAGTCCAGTCCAACAAGGATCACATTCCAGTCCCACAACGTCACAGTCAAGACCCACAGGGGAAACAGTCCAGTCCCACAGGGGTCACAGTCCAGTCCCACAGGGGTCATACTTCAGTCCCACAGTGATAACATTCCAGTCCCACAGCGATCACAGTCTAGTCCATCAGGGATCACAGTCCAGTTTAACAGGGGTTACAGTCCAGTCCGCGAGATATCACCGTCCTGACCAACAGGGATCACAGTCCAGTCCCACAGGGGTTACAATCCAGTCCCACAGGGGTTACAGTCCCGTCCCAGAGGTATCACCGTCCTGTCCAACAGGTATCACAGTCCAGTCCAACAATGATCACAGTCCATTCCCACAAGGTCACAGTCCAGTCCCACAACGTGAAATTCAAGTCCCACAGGTAAACAGTCCAATCCCAAAGGGGTCACAGTCCAGTCCCACAGGGGTCACAGTCCAGTCCTACACGGATCACAGACCAGTCCCACAGGGGTCACAGTCCTGTCCCACACGGATCACAGTCCGGTCGCACAGGGATCTCAGATCACTCATGCAGTGATCATGGTGGAGTCCCAAAGGGATAACAGTCCAGCCCCACAGGGAACATAGTCCAGTCCCACAGGGATCACCATCGAATTCCACAGGGATCAACTGTCCAGTCCCACAGGGATCGCAGTCAAGTCCCACAGGGCCATTGTCCAGCCCCCAAGGTTTCGAAGACCATGCCAACTGGGTTCACAATCCAGTCCCACAGGGGTCACAGTCCAGACCCACAGGGGTCATAGTCCAGTCCCACAGGGATTATAGTCCAGTCCCACAGGGATTATAGTCCAGTCCCACAGGGGTCACAGTCCAGTCCAACTGGGATCACAGTCCTGTTCCACAGGGATCACCTTCCAGTCCAACAGGGTTCACAGTCCAGTCCCACAGTGGTCACAGTCCAGTCCAACAGTGGTCACAGTCAAGTCCAACAGGGATCGCAGTCCTGTCCCACAGGTGTCACAATCGTGTCCCACAGGGATCACAGTCCAGTCCAACAGGGATCACAGTCCAGTATTACAGGGGTTACAGTCCAGTCCCAGAGATATCACCGTCCTGTCCGACAGGGATCACAGTCCAGTCCAACATGGGTGACAGTCCAGTCCCAGAAGTATCAGCGTCCTGACCCACAGGGATCAAAGTCCATTCCCACAGGGGTTACAGTCCAGTCCCACTGGGGTTACAGTCCTGTCCCGCAGGTATCAGCGTCCTGTCCCACATGTATCACAGAGCAGATAACAAGGATCACAGTCCAGTCCCACAACGTCATAGTCCAGTCGCACAGGGGAAACAGTCCAGTCCCACAGGTAGCACAGTCCAGTCCAACAAGAATCTCAGTCCAGTCCCACAACGTCACAGTCAATCCCACAGGGGTCACAGTCCAGTCCCACAGGGGTCACAGTCCAGTCCCACAAGGGTCACATTCCTGTCCCACACGGATCACAGTCCAGTCGCACAGGGTTCACAGTCCTGTTCAACATGGATCACAGTCCGGTCGCACAGGGATCTCAGATCTCTGCTGCAGGGATCATGGTGCAGTCCCAAAGGGATAACAGTCCAGACCCACAGAGGCTTGACTCCAGTCCCACAGGGATCATAGTCCAGTCCCACAGGGATTATAGTCCAGTCCCACATGGATCACTGTCCAATCCCACAGGGATCACAGTCCAGTTCACAGGGATCGAAGTCGAGTCCCACAGGGCCATTGACCAGCCCCCAAGGGTTCTCAGTCCATGCCCACTGGGTTCTCAGTCCACTCCCACAGGGGTCACTGTCCAGTCCCACAGGGGTCACTGTCCAGTCCCACAGGGATCATAGTCCAGTCTCACAGGGATAACCGTCCAGTCCTCCAGGCATCACAGTACTGTCCCACAGGGACCAATGTCCAGTCCCACAGGGTAACAGTCCAGTCCCACAGGGGTCACTGTCCAGTCCCACAGGGATCGCAGTCCAGTCCCACAGGATCACAGTCCAGTCCCACAGGGATCAAAATCCAGTCCCACAGGGGTCACAGTCCAGTCCCACAGGGGTCACAGTCCAGTCCCACAGGGGTCACAGTCCAGTCCACAGGAGTTACATGCAGTCCCACAGGGATCAGATTCCAGTCGCACAGGGGTCACAGTCCAGTCCCACAAATCCCACAGGGTTCACACTCAAGTCCTACAAGGATCACAATCCAGTCCCACAGGGATCACAGTCCAGTCCCGAAGGGATCACAGTCCAGTCCGACAGGGATCACAGTCCAGTCCCAGAAGGGGTCACAGTCCAGCCCATCTGGAATCACAGTCCAGTCCGACAGGGATCACAGTGCAGTCCCACAGGCATCACAGACCTGTCCCATAGGGGTCACAGACACTCCGGCCCATCAGGGATCACAGTCCAGTCCCACAGGGATCACAGTCCAGTCCTGCAGTGGTCACAGTCCAGCCCATCAGGGATCAGAGACCAGTCCCACGTGGATCACAGTCCAGTCCCACAGGGATCACAGTCCAGTCCCACAGGGGTTACAGTCCAGTCCCACAGGGATCGCTGTCCAGTCCCTCAGGGATCGCTGTCCAGTCCCACAGGGATCACAGTCCCGTCCCACAGGGATCACAGTCCAGTCCAGCAGGGGTCACAGTCGATTCCCAGAGGTATCACCGTCCTGTCCGAAAAGGATCACAGTCCAGTCCCACAGGGGTCAAATCCAGTCCCACAGGGTCACTGTCTTGCCCCACCGGGATCACAGTCTAGTCACAGGGGAAACAGTCCAGTTCCAAAAGTATCACAGTCCAGTCGCACAGATTTCACATTCCAGTCCCACACGGGTTACGTCCAGTCGCACACGTGTCACATTCCAGTCCCACAAGGGTCACAGTCCAGTCCCACAAGGGTCACAGTCTAGTCTCACGGGGATCAATGTCCAGTCCCACAGGGATCACAGTTGTGTCCCACAGGGATCACAGTCCAGTCGCACAGGGGTCACATTCCAGTCCCACAGGGGTCACAGTGCCGTCCCACAGGGATCACAGTGCTGTCCGACGTGGATCACAGTCCAAACCAACAGTGATCACAGTACTGAGACACGGATATCAATTTCCAGTCCCAAAATGATCACAGTCCAGTCGCACAGAGTTCTCAGTCCAGGTCCACAGGGGTTACAATCCAGTCCCACAGGGGTTACAGTCCCGTCCCAGAGGTATTAGCGTCCTGTCCCAAAGGTATCACAGTCCAGTCCAACAGGGATCACAGTCCAGTCCCAAACGTCACAGACCAGTCCCACAGGGGAAACAGTCGTGTCCCACAGGTATCACAGTCCAGTCCCACAGTGGTCACATTCCAGTCCCACAGGGGTCACAGTGCCGTCCCACAGGGATCACAGTGCTGTCCGACGTGGATCACAGTCCAAACCAACAGTGATCACAGTACTGAGACACGGATATCAATTTCCAGTCCCAAAATGATCACAGTCCAGTCGCACAGGGATCACAGTCCAGTCCCACAGGGGTTACAATCCAGTCCCACAGGGGTTACAGTCCCGTCCCAGAGGTATTAGCGTCCTGTCCCAAAGGTATCACAGTCCAGTCCAACAGGGATCACAGTCCAGTCCCAAACGTCACAGACCAGTCCCACAGGGGAAACAGTCCTGTCCCACAGGTATCACAGTCCAGTCCCACAGGGGTCACAGTCCAGTACCACAGGGGTCACAGTCCAGTCCAACAGGGGTCACAGTCCAGTCCCACAGGGGTCAAAGTTCTGTCCCACAAGGATCACAGTACGGTCGCATTGGGATCTCAGATCACTCTTGCAGGGATCATAGTGCAGTCCCAAAGGGATCATAGTCCAGTCCCACAGAGGCTGAAGTCCAGTCCCACAGGGATGACCGTCCAATCCCACAGGGATCACAGTCCAGTCACACAGGGATCGCAGTCAAGTCCCACAGGGCCATTGTCCAGCCACTAAGGATTCAAATTCCATGCCAACTGGATTCATAGTCCAGTCCCACAGGGGTCACAGTCCAGTCCCACAGGGGTCACAGTCCAGTCCCACAGGGTCACAGCCCAGGCCCACAGGGATCACCTTCCAGTCCCACAGGAATCACCTTCCAGTCCCACACGGGTCACAGTCCAGGTTCAACAGGGGTCACAGCCCAGTCCAACAGTGATCGCAGTCCTGTCCCACAGGGGTCACAGTCCTGTCCCACAGGGATCACAGTCCAGTCCAACAGGGATCACAGTCCAGTATAACAGGGGTTACAGTCCAGTCCGCGAGATATCACCGTCCTGTCCCACAGGGATCACAGTCCAGTCCCACAGGGGTTACAATCCAGTCCCACAGGGGTTACAGTCCCGTCCCAGAGGTATCACCGTCCTGTCCCACAGGTATCACAGTCCAGTCCAACAATGATCACAGTCCAGTCCCAAAACGTCACAGTCCAGTCCCACAACATCACAGTCCAGTCCCACAGGTATCACAGTCCTGCACAACAAGGTTCACAACCAGTCCCACAACGTCACAGTCCAGTCCTACAGGGGAAACAGTCCAGTCCCACAGGTATCACAGTCCAGTCCAACAAGGATCAAAGTCAAGTCCCACAGGGGAAACAGTCCAATCCCACAGGGGTCACAGTCCAGTCCCACAGCAGTACCAGTCCAGTCCCACAGGGATCACAGTCCAGTCCCACAGGGGTCACAGTCCAGTCCCACAGGGATCACAGTCATGTCCCACACGGATCACAGACCAGTCGCACAGGGTTCACAGTCCTGTCCCACACGGAGCACAGTCAGGTCGCACAGGGATCTCAGATCACTCATGCAGGGATCATGCTGCAGTCCCAAAGGGATAACAGTCCAGTCCCACAGGGAACATAGTCCAGTCCCACAGGGATCACCGCCGAATCCCCCAGGGATCACTGTCCAGTCCGACAGGGGTCGCAGTCAAGTCCCACAGGGCCATTGTCCAGCCCCCAAGGTTTCAAAGACCATGCCAACTGGGTTCACAATCCAGTCCCACAGGGGTCACTGTCCAGTCCCACAGCGGTCACAGTCCAGTCCCACAGGGATTATAGTCCAGTCCCACAGGACTCACAGTCCATCCAACAGGGATCACAGTCCTGTCCCACAGGCGTCACAGTCCTCTCCCACAGGCATCACAGTCCTGTCCCAGAGGTATCAGCGTCCTGTCCCAAAGGTATCACAGTCCAGTCCAACAAGGATCACAGTCCAGTCCCACAACGTCATAGTCCAGTCGCACAGGGTAAACAGTCCAGTCCCACATGTAGCACAGTCCAGTCCAACAAAGATCTCAGTCCAGACCCACAACTTCACAGTCAAGTCCCACAGGGTTCACAGTCCAGTCGCACAGGGTTCACAGTCCTGTCCCACATGGATCACAGTCCGGTCGCACAGGGATCTCAGATCACTGCTGCAGAGATCATGGTGCAGTCCCAAAGGGATAACAGTCAGTCCCACATTGGCTTGAGTCCAGTCCCACAGGGATCACAGTCCAGTCCCACAGGGTTCACTGCCCAGTCCCACAGGGGTCACTGTCCAGTCCCACAGGGATTGTAGTCCAGTCCCACAGGGATAACCGTCCAATCCCACAGGCATCACAGCCCTGTCCCTCAGGGACCAAAGTCCACTCCCACAGGGATCGAAGTCCAGTCGAACAGGGTCACAGTCCAGTCACACAGGGATCAAAATCCAGTCCCACAGTGGTCACAGTCCAGTCCCACAGGGGTCACAGTTCAGTCCCACAGCGGTCACAGTCCAGTCCCACAGGGGTTACATCCAGTCCCACAGGGATCACAGTCCAGTCGCTCAACGGTCAGAGTACATTCCCACAAATCCCACAGGGTTAACACTCCAGTCCGACAAGGATCACAGACCAGTCCCACAGGGGTCACAGACAGTCCAGCCCATCAGGTATCACAGTCCAGTCCCACAGGGATCAGAGTCCAGTCCTGTCGGGGTCACAGTCCAGCCAATTAGGGATCAGAGACCAGTCCCACGGGGATCAATGTCCAGTCCCACAGGGATCACAGTCCAGTCCCACAGGGGTTACAGTCCAGTCCCAAAGGAGTTACAATCCAGTCCCACAGGGATCGCTGTCTAGTCCCATAGGGATCGCACTCAAGTCCCACAGGGATCACAGTCCAGTCCAACAGGGATCACAGTCCAGTCCAGCAGGGGTCACAGTCGATTCCCAGAGGTATCACCGTCCTGCCCGAAAAGGATCACAGTCCAGTCCCACAGGGGTCACAGTCCAGTCCCACAGGGGCCACAGTCCAGTCCCACAGTGGTCACAGTCCAGTATCACAGTGGTCACAGTCCAGTCCCACAGGGGCCAATGTCCAGTCCCACAGGGTCACTGTCTTGCCCCACAGGGATCACAGTCTTGTCGCAGGGGAAACAGTCCAGTCCCACAGGGGTCACAGTCCAGTCCCACAGGGGTCATAGTTCAGTCCCACAGTGATAACAGTCCAGTCCCACAGCGATCACAGTCCAGTCCCACAGGGGTCACAGCCCTGTCCCACACGTATCACAGACCAGTCGCACAGGGTTCACACCCTGTCGCACACGGATCACAGTCCGATCGCACAGGGATCTCACATCACTCCTGCAGGGATCATGGTGCAGTCCCAAAGGGATAATAGTCCAGTCCCACAGGGATCATAGTCCAGTCCCACAGGGATCACCGTCCAATCCCACAGGGATCACAGTCCAGTCACACAGGAATCGCAGTCAAGTCCCACAGGGCCATTGTCCAGCCACCAAGGATTCAAAGTCCATGCCAACTGGATTCATAGTCCAGTCCCACAGGGGTCACATTCCAGTCCCACAGGGTTCACAGTCCAGTCCCACAGGGGTCACAGCCCAGGCCCACAGGGATCACCTTCCAGTCCCACAGGAATCACCTTCCAGTCCAACAGGGTTCACAGTCCAGTCCCACACGGGTCACAGTCCAGTCCCACAGGGGTCATAGTTCAGTCCCACAGTGATAACAGTCCAGTCCCACAGCGATCACAGTCCAGTCCCACAGGGGTCACAGTCCAGTCCCACACGTATCACAGACCAGTCGCACAGGGTTCACAGTCCTGTCGCACACGGATCACAGTCCGATCGCACAGGGATCTCACATCACTCCTGCAGGGATCATGGTGCAGTCCCAAAGGGATAATAGTCCAGTCCCACAGGGATCATAGTCCAGTCCCACAGGGATCACCGTCCAATCCCACAGGAATCACAGTCCAGTCACACAGGGATCGCAGTCAAGTCCCACAGGTCCATTGTCCAGCCACTAAGGATTCAAATTCCATGCCAACTGGATTCATAGTCCAGTCCCACAGGGGTCACAGTCCAGTCCCACAGGGGTCACAGTCCAGTCCCACAGGGGTCACAGCCCAGGCCCACAGGGATCACCTTCCAGTCCCACAGGAATCACCTTCCAGTCCCACACGGGTCACAGTCCAGTTCAACAGGGGTCACAGCCCAGTCCAACAGGGATCGCAGTCCTGTCCCACAGGGGTCACAGTCCTGTCCCACAGGGATCACAGTCCAGTCCAACAGGGATCACAGTCCAGTATAACAGGGGTTACAGTCCAGTCCGCGAGATATCACCGTCCTGTCCCACAGGGATCACAGTCCAGTCCCACAGGGGTTACAATCCAGTCCCACAGGGGTTACAGTCCCGTCCCAGAGGTATCACCGTCCTGTCCCACAGGTATCACAGTCCAGTCCAACAATGATCACAGTCCAGTCCCAAAACGTCACAGTCCAGTCCCACAACATCACAGTCCAGTCCCACAGGTATCACAGTCCTGCCCAACAAGGTTCACAACCAGTCCCACAACGTCACAGTCCAGTCCTACAGGGGAAACAGTCCAGTCCCACAGGTATCACAGTCCAGTCCAACAAGGATCAAAGTCAAGTCCCACAGGGGAAACAGTCCAATCCCACAGGGGTCACAGTCCAGTCCCACAGCAGTACCAGTCCAGTCCCACAGGGATCACAGTCCAGTCCCACAGGGGTCACAGTCCAGTCCCACAGGGATCACAGTCATGTCCCACACGGATCACAGACCAGTCGCACAGGGTTCACAGTCCTGTCCCACACGGAGCACAGTCCGGTCGCACAGGGATCTCAGATCACTCATGCAGGGATCATGCTGCAGTCCCAAAGGGATAACAGTCCAGTCCCACAGGGAACATAGTCCAGTCCCACAGGGATCACCGCCGAATCCCCCAGGGATCACTGTCCAGTCCCACAGGGGTCGCAGTCAAGTCCCACAGGGCCATTGTCCAGCCCCCAAGGTTTCAAAGACCATGCCAACTGGGTTCACAATCCAGTCCCACAGGGGTCACTGTCCAGTCCCACAGCGGTCACAGTCCAGTCCCACAGGGATTATAGTCCAGTCCCACAGGACTCACAGTCCATCCAACAGGGATCACAGTCCTGTCCCACAGGCGTCACAGTCCTCTCCCACAGGCATCACAGTCCTGTCCCAGAGGTATCAGCGTCCTGTCCCAAAGGTATCACAGTCCAGTCCAACAAGGATCACAGTCCAGTCCCACAACGTCATAGTCCAGTCGCACAGGGTAAACAGTCCAGTCCCACATGTAGCACAGTCCAGTCCAACAAAGATCTCAGTCCAGACCCACAACTTCACAGTCAAGTCCCACAGGGTTCACAGTCCAGTCGCACAGGGTTCACAGTCCTGTCCCACATGGATCACAGTCCGGTCGCACAGGGATCTCAGATCACTGCTGCAGAGATCATGGTGCAGTCCCAAAGGGATAACAGTCAGTCCCACATTGGCTTGAGTCCAGTCCCACAGGGATCACAGTCCAGTCCCACAGGGTTCACTGCCCAGTCCCACAGGGGTCACTGTCCAGTCCCACAGGGATTGTAGTCCAGTCCCACAGGGATAACCGTCCAATCCCACAGGCATCAAAGCCCTGTCCCTCAGGGACCAAAGTCCACTCCCACAGGGAGCGAAGTCCAGTCGAACAGGGTCACAGTCCAGTCACAGGGATCAAAATCCAGTCCCACAGTGGTCACAGTCCAGTCCCACAGGGGTCACAGTTCAGTCCCACAGCGGTCACAGTCCAGTCCCACAGGGGTTACATCCAGTCCCACAGGGATCACAGTCCAGTCGCTCAACGGTCAGAGTACATTCCCACAAATCCCACAGGGTTAACACTCCAGTCCGACAAGGATCACAGACCAGTCCCACAGGGGTCACAGACAGTCCAGCCCATCAGGTATCACAGTCCAGTCCCACAGGGATCAGAGTCCAGTCCTGTCGGGGTCACAGTCCAGCCAATCAGGGATCAGAGACCAGTCCCACGGGGATCAATGTCCAGTCCCACAGGGATCACAGTCCAGTCCCACAGGGGTTACAGTCCAGTCCCAAAGGAGTTACAATCCAGTCCCACAGAGATCGCTGTCTAGTCCCATAGGGATCGCACTCAAGTCCCACAGGGATCACAGTCCAGTCCAACAGGGATCACAGTCCAGTCCAGCAGGGGTCACAGTCGATTCCCAGAGGTATCACCGTCCTGCCCGAAAAGGATCACAGTCCAGTCCCACAGGGGTCACAGTCCAGTCCCACAGGGGCCACAGTCCAGTCCCACAGTGGTCACAGTCCAGTATCACAGTGGTCACAGTCCAGTCCCACAGGGGCCAATGTCCAGTCCCACAGGGTCACTGTCTTGCCCCACAGGGATCACAGTCTTGTCGCAGGGGAAACAGTCCAGTCCCACAGGGGTCACAGTCCAGTCCCACAGGGGTCATAGTTCAGTCCCACAGTGATAACAGTCCAGTCCCACAGCGATCACAGTCCAGTCCCACAGGGGTCACAGCCCTGTCCCACACGTATCACAGACCAGTCGCACAGGGTTCACAGTCCTGTCGCACACGGATCACAGTCCGATCGCACAGGGATCTCACATCACTCCTGCAGGGATCATGGTGCAGTCCCAAAGGGATAATAGTCCAGTCCCACAGGGATCATAGTCCAGTCCCACAGGGATCACCGTCCAATCCCACAGGGATCACAGTCCAGTCACACAGGAATCGCAGTCAAGTCCCACAGGACCATTGTCCAGCCACCAAGGATTCAAAGTCCATGCCAACTGGATTCGTAGTCCAGTCCCACAGGGGTCACATTCCAGTCCCACAGGGTTCACAGTCCAGTCCCACAGGGGTCACAGCCCAGGCCCACAGGGATCACCTTCCAGTCCCACAGGAATCACCTTCCAGTCCAACAGGGTTCACAGTCCAGTCCCACACGGGTCACAGTCCAGTTCAACAGGGGTCACAGCCCAGTCCAACAGGGATCGCAGTCCTGTCCCACAGGGGTCACAGTCCTGTCCCACAGGGATCACAGTCCAGTCCAACAGGGATCACAGTCCAGTATAACAGGGGTTACAGTCCAGTCCGCGAGATATCACCGTCCTGTCCCACACGGATCACAGTCCAGTCCCACAGGGGTTACAATCCAGTCCCACAGGGGTTACAGTCCCGTCCCAGAGGTATCACCGTCCTGTCCCACAGGTATCACAGTCCAGTCCAACAGGGATCACAGTCCAGTCCAGCAGGGGTCACAGTCGATTCCCAGAGGTATCACCGTCCTGCCCGAAAAGGATCACAGTCCAGTCCCACAGGGGTCACAGCCCAGTCCCACAAGGGCCACAGTCCAGTCCCACAGTGGTCACAGTCCAGTATCACAGTGGTCACAGTCCAGTCGAACAGGGGTCAATGTCCAGTCCCACAGGGTCACTGTCTTGCCCCACAGGGATCACAGTCTAGTCGCAGGGGAAACAGTCCAGTCCCACAGGGGTCACAGTCCAGTCCCACAGGGGTCATAGTTCAGTCCCACAGTGATAACAGTCCAGTCCCACAGCGATCACAGTCCAGTCCCACAGGGGTCACAGCCCTGTCCCACACGTATCACAGACCAGTCGCACAGGGTTCACAGTCCTGTCGCACACGGATCACAGTCCGATCGCACAGGGATCTCACATCACTCCTGCAGGGATCATGGTGCAGTCCCAAAGGGATAATAGTCCAGTCCCAAAGGGATCATAGTCCAGTCCCACAGGGATCACCGTCCAATCCCACAGGGATCACAGTCCAGTCACACAGGAATCGCAGTCAAGTCCCACAGGGCCATTGTCCAGCCACCAAGGATTCAAAGTCCATGCCAACTGGATTCATAGTCCAGTCCCACAGGGGTCACATTCCAGTCCCACAGGGTTCACAGTCCAGTCCCACAGGGGTCACAGCCCAGGCCCACAGGGATCACCTTCCAGTCCCACAGGAATCACCTTCCAGTCCAACAGGGTTCACAGTCCAGTCCCACACGGGTCACAGTCCAGTTCAACAGGGGTCACAGCCCAGTCCAACAGGGATCGCAGTCCTGTCCCACAGGGGTCACAGTCCTGTCCCACAGGGATCACAGTCCAGTCCAACAGGGATCACAGTCCAGTATAACAGGGTTAACAGTCCAGTCCGCGAGATATCACCGTCCTGTCCCACAGGGATCACAGTCCAGTCCCACAGGGGTTACAACCCAGTCCCACAGGGGTTACAGTCCCGTCCCAGAGGTATCACCGTCCTGTCCCACAGGTATCACAGTCCAGTGCAACAATGATCACAGTCCAGTCCCACAACGTCACAGTCCAGTCCCACAACGTCACAGTCCAGTCCCACAGTTATCACAGTCCTGCCCAACAAGGTTCACAACCAGTCCCACAACGTCACAGTCCAGTCCTACAGGGGAAACAGTCCAGTCCCACAGGTATCACAGTCCAGTCCAACAAGGATCACAGTCAAGTCCCACAGGGGAAACAGTCCAATCCCACAGGGGTCACAGTCCAGTCCCACAGGGGTACCAGTCCAGTCCCACAGGGATCACAGTCCAGTCCCACAGGGGTCACAGTCCAGTCCCACAGGGATCACAGTCATGTCCCACACGGATCACAGACCAGTCGCACAGGGTTCACAGTCCTGTCCCACAGGGGTCACAGTCCAGTCCCACAGGGATTATAGTCCAGTCCCACAGGGATTATAGTCCAGACCCACAGGGGTCACAGTCCATCAAACAGGGATCACAGTCCTGTCCCACAAGGGTCACAGTCCTCTCCCACAGGCATCACAGTCCTTTCCCAGAGGTATCAGCGTCCTGTCCCAAAGGTATCACAGTCCACTCCAACAAGGATCACAGTCCAGTCCAACAACGTCATAGTCCAGTCGCACAGGGTAAACAGTCCAGTCCCACATGTAGCACAGTCCAGTCCAACAAGGATCTCAGTCCAGTCCCACAACTTCACAGTCAAGTCCCACAGGGGTCACAGTCCAGTCGCACAGGGTTCACAGTCCTGTCCCACATGGATCACAGTCCGGTCGCACAGGGATCTCAGATCACTGCTGCAGGGATCATGGTGCAGTCCCAAAGGGATAACAGTCCAGTCCCACAGAGGCTTGAGTCCAGTCCCACAGGGATCATAGTCCAGTCCCACAGGGATCATAGTCCAGTCCCACAGGGATCATCGTCCAATCCCACAGGGATCACAGTCCAGTTCACAGGGATCGCAGTCAAGTCCCACAGGGCCATTGTCCAGCCCCCAAGCGTTCAAAGTCCATGCCCACTGGGTTCACAGTCCAGTCCCACAGGGGTCACTGTCCAGTCCCACAGCGGTCACTGTCCAGTCCCACAGGGATTATAGTCCAGTCCCACAGGGATCACCGTCCAGTCCCACAGGCATCACAGCCCTGTCCCTCAGGGACCAAAGTCCATTCCACAGGGATCGAAGTCCAGTCGAACAGGGTCACAGTCCAGAACTACAGGGTTCAAAATCCAGTCCCACAGTGGTCACAGTCCAGTCCCACAGGGGTCACAGTCCAGTCCCACAGGGGTCACAGTCCAGTCCCACAGGGGTTAAGTCCAGTCCCATAGGGATTATAGTCCAGTCCCACAGGGATTATAGTCCAGACCCACAGGGGTCACAGTCCATCAAACAGGGATCACAGTCCTGTCCCACAGGGGTCACAGTCCTCTCCCACAGGCATCACAGTCCTGTCCCAGAGGTATCAGCGTCCTGTCCCAAAGGTATCACAGTCCACTCCAACAAGGATCACAGTCCAGTCCCACAACGTCATAGTCCAGTCGCACAGGGTAAACAGTCCAGTCCCACATGTAGCATAGTCCAGTCCAACAAGGATCTCAGTCCAGTCCCACAACTTCACAGTCAAGTCCCACAGGGGTCACAGTCCAGTCGCACAGGGTTCACAGTCCTGTCCCACATGGATCACAGTCCGGTCGCACAGGGATCTCAGATCACTGCTGCAGGGATCATGGTGCAGTCCCAAAGGGATAACAGTCCAGTCCCACAGAGGCTTGAGTCCAGTCCCACAGGGATCATAGTCCAGTCCCACAGGGATCATAGTCCAGTCCCACAGGGATCATCGTCCAATCCCACAGGGATCACAGTCCAGTTCACAGGGATCGCAGTCAAGTCCCACAGGGCCATTGTCCAGCCCCCAAGCGTTCAAAGTCCATGCCCACTGGGTTCACAGTCCAGTCCCACAGGGGTCACTGTCCAGTCCCACAGGGGTCACTGTCCAGTCCCACAGGGATTATAGTCCAGTCCCACAGGGATCACCGTCCAGTCCCACAGGCATCACAGCCCTGTCCCTCAGGGACCAAAGTCCACTCCCACAGGGATCGAAGTCCAGTCGAACAGGGTCACAGTCCAGAACTACAGGGTTCAAAATCCAGTCCCACAGTGGTCACAGTCCAGTCCCACAGGGGTCACAGTCCAGTCCCACAGGGGTCACAGTCCAGTCCCACAGGGGTTACATCCAGTCCCACAGGGATCACAGTCCAGTCGCACAGGGGTCAGAGTCCATTCCCAGAAATCCCACAGGGTTCACACTCCAGTCCGACAAGGATCACAATCCAGTCCCACAGGGGACACAGTCCAGTCCCGAAGGGATCACAGTCCAGTCCGCAAGGGATCACAGTCCAGTCCCAGAAGGGGTCACAGTCCAGCCCATCTGGGATCACAGTCCAGTACGATAGGGATCACAGTACCGTCCCACAGGGATCACAGACCAGTCCCACAGGTGTCACAGACAGTCCGGCCCATCAGGGATCACAGTCCAGTCCCACAGGGATCACATTCCAGTCCTGCAGTGGTCACAGTCCAGCCCATCAGGGATCAGAGACCAGTCCCACGGGGATCACAGTCCAGTCCCACAGGGATCGCAGTCCAGTCCCACAGGGGTTATTGTCCAGTCCCACAGGAGTTAGAATCCAGTCCCACAGGGATCGCTGTCCAGTCCCACAGGGATCGCTGGCTAGTCCCATAGGGATCGCAGTCAAGTCCCACAGGGATCACAGTCCAGTCCAACAGGGATCACAGTCCAGTCCAGCAGGGGTCACAGTCGATTCCCAGAGGTATCACCGTCCTGTCCGAAAAGGATCACAGTCCAGTCCCACAGGGGTCACAGTCCAGTCCCACAGGGGCCACAGTCCAGTCCCACAGTGGTCACAGTCCAGTCCCACAGTGGTCACAGTCCAGTCCCACAGGGGTCAATGTCCAGTCCCACAGGGTCACTGTCTTGCCCCACAGGGATCACAGTCTAGTCGCAGGGGAAACAGTCCAGTTCCACAAGGATCACAGTCCAGTCGCATAGATTTCACATTCCAGTCCCACAAGGGTCACAGTCCAGTCGCAATGGGGTCACAGTCTAGTCTCACGGTGATCAATGTCCAGTCCCACAGGGATCACAGTTGTGTCCCACTGGGATCACAGTCCAGTCGCACAGCGGTCACATTCCAGTCCCACAGGGGTCACAGTCCAGTTCCACAGGGATCACAGTGGTGTCCGACGTGGATCACAGTCCAATCCAACAGGGATCACAGTACTGAGCCACGGGTATCAATTTACAGTCCCGCAATGATCACAGTCCAGTCGCACTGATTTTTCAGTCCAGGTCCACAGCGCTCACAGTACTAGCCTACATGGGGCACAGTCCAGTCCCAAAGGGGTCAAGTCCAGTCCCTCAGGGGTCACAGTCCAGTCCCTCAGGGGTCACAATCCAGCGCATCAGGGATCAAAGTCCAGTCCCACAGGGGTCACAGTCCAGTCCCACAGGGGTCACAGTCCAGTCAGACAAGAATCACATTCCATCCCACAGGATTCACATTGCAGTCCCACAGTGGTCACAGTCCAGTCCCACAGGTGTCACAGTCCTGTCACACAGAGATCAGAGTCCAGTCCCACAGGGAACACCGTCCTTAACCACAGGGCTCAAGGTCCAGTACAGCAGGAGTCAGAGTGCAGTCCCGCCGGTGTCACAGTCGAGTCCCGCGGGGGTCACAGTCGAGTCCCACAGGGATCACAGTCCCGTCCCACAGGGGGCACAGTGCAGTCCCACAGGCGTCACAGTGCAGTCCCACTTGCGTCACAGTGCAGTCCCAGAAGGGGTCACAGTTCAGATTCACAGGGATCACAGTTCAGTCCCACAGGAATCACAGTTCAGTCCCACAGGGGTCACAGTGCAGTCCCACTTGCGTCACAGTGCAGTCCCAAAAGGGGTCACAGTTCAGACTCACAGGGATCACAGTCCAGTCCAACAGGGATCACAGTTCAGTCCACAGGGGTCACAGTCCTGTCCCACAGGTATCACAGTCCAGTCCAACAGGGATCACAGTCCAGTCCCACAGGGTTTACAGTCCAGTCCCAGAGGTATCAGCGTCCTGTCCCACAGGGATCACAGTCCAGTCCCACAGGGGTTACAATCCAGTCCCACATGGGTGACAGTCCCGTCCAAGAGGGGTCACAGTCCAGTCCCACAGGGGTCACAGTCCTGTTCCACGCGGATCACAGTCCAGTCCAAAAAGGATCACAGTCCAGTCCCACAACGTCACAGACCTGTCTCACAGGGGAAACAGTCCAGTCCCACAGGTATCACAGTCCAGTCCCACAGGGGTCACAGTCCAGTACCACAGAGGTCACAGTCCAGTCCAACAGGTGTCACAGTCCAGTCCCACAGGGGTCACAGTCCTGTCCCACACGGATCACAGTCCAGTCGCACAGGGTTCACAGTCCTGTCCCACAAGGATAACAGTCCGGTCGCACAGGGAATTTAGATCACTCCTGCTGGGATCAGACTGCAGTCCGAAAGGGATAACAGTCCAGTCCCACAGAGGCTGCAGTCCAGTTTCACAGGGATCACTGTCCAATCCCACAGGGATCACAGTCCAGTCCTACAGGGATCGCAGTCAAGTCCCACAGGGCCATTGTCCAGCCCCCAAGTGTTCAAAGTCAATGCCAACTGGGTTCACAGTCCAGTCCCACAGGGGTCACATTCCAGTCCCACAGGGGTCAAAGTCCAGTCCTACAGGGGTCACAGTCCAGTCCTACAGGGGTCACAGTCCAGTCCAAAAAGTATCACAATCCAGTAGCACAACGTCACAGTCCAGTCCCACAGGGGAAAACGTCCAGTCCCACAGGTATCACAGTCCAGTCCAACAAGGATCACAGTCCAGTCCCACAACGTCACAGTCAAGACCCAATGGGGAAACAGTCCAGACCCACAGGGGTCACAGTCCAGTCCCACAGGGGTCACAATCCAGTCCCACAGGGTTCATAGTCCAGTCCCACAGCGATAACAGTCCAGTACCACAGGGATCACAGTCCAGTCCCACAGGGGTCACAGTCCTGTCGCACACGGATCACAGTCCGATCGCACAGGGATCTCACATCACTCCTGCAGGGATCACAGTCAGTCACACAGGGATCGCAGTCAAGTCCCACAGGGCCATTGTCCAGCCCCCAAGGGTTCAAAGTCCATGCCAACTGGATTCACAGTCCAGTCCCACAGGGGTCACAGCCCAGGCCCAAAGGTATCACCTTCCAGTCCCACAGGATTCACCTTCCAGTCCAACAGGGTTCACAGTCCAGTCCCACAGGGGTCACAGTCCAGTACAACAGGGGTCACAGTCAAGTCCAACAGGAATCGCAGTCCTGTCCCACAGGGGCCATAGTCCTGTCCCACAGGGATCACAGTCCAGTCCAACAGGGATCACAGTCCAGTATCACAGGGGTGACAGTCCAGTCGCAGAGATATCAACATCCTGTCCCACAGGGATCACAGTCCAGTCCCACAGGGGTTACAATCCAGTCCCACAGGCTTTACAGTCCCGTCCCAGAGGTATCACCGTCCTGTCCCACAGGTATCACAGTCCAGTCCAACAAGGATCACAGTCCAGTCCCACAACGTCACAGTCCAGTCCCCCAACGTCACAGTCCAGTCACAGAGGTAGCACAGACCAGCCCAACACGGTTCACAACCAGTCCCACAAGGTCGCAGTCCAGCCCTACAGGGGAAACAGTCTAGTCCCACAGGTATCACAGTCCAGTCCAACAAGGATCACAGTCCAGTCCCACAACGTCAGAGTCAAGTCCCACAGGGGAAACAGTCCAATCCATCAGGTTTCACAGTCCAGTCCCACAGGCATCACAGTCCTGTCCCTCAGGGACCAAAGTCCACTCCCACAGGGATCGCAGTCCAGTCGCACAGGTTCACAGTCCAGTCCCACAGGGATCAAAATCCAGTCACACAGGGGTCACATTCCAGTCCCACAGGGGTCACAGTCCAGTCCCACAGGGGTCACAGTCCAGGCCCACAGGAGTTACATCCAGTCCCACAGGGATCACAGACCAGTCGCACAGGGGTCACAGTCCAGTCCCACAAATCCCACAGGGTTCACACTCCAGTCCTAGAAGCAGCACAATCCAGTCCCACAGGGGTCACAGTCTAGTCCCGAAGGGATCACAGTCCAGTCCGACAGGGATCAAAGTCCAGTCCCAGAAGGGGTCACAGTCCAGCCCATCTGGGATCACAGTCCAGTCCGACAGGGATCACAGTACAGTCCCACAGGGAACACAGACCAGTCCCACAGGGGTCACAAAAAGTCAAGCCGATCAAGGATCAGAGACCAGACCCACGGGGATCACAGTCCAGTCCCACAGGGATCACAGTCCAGTCCCACAGGGGTTACAGTCCAGTCCCACGGGGTTTACAATCCAGTCCCACAGGGATCGCTGTCCAGTCCCACAGGGATCGCTGTCCAGTCCCACAGGGATCAATGTCCAGTCCCACAGGGATCAATGTCCAGTCCCACAGGGTTACTGTCTTTTTCCCACAGGGATCACAGTCTAGTCACAGGGGAAACAGTCCAGTTCCACAAGGATCACAGTCTAGTCGCACAGATTTCACAGTCCAGTCCCACACGGGTTACGTCCAGTCGCACACGTGTCACATTCCAGTCCCACAGGGTCACAGTCCAGTCGCAATGGGGTCACAGTCTAGTCTCACGGGGATCAATGTCCAGTCCCACAGGGATCACAGTTGTGTCCCACAGGGATCACAGTCCAGTCGCACGGGGGTCACATTCCTGTCCCACAGAGGTCACAGTCCAGTCCCACAGGGATCACAGTGCTGTCCGACGTGGATCACAGTCCAATCCAACAGGGATCATAGTACTGAGCCACGGATATCAATTTCCAGTCCCACAATGATCACAGTCCAGTCGCACAGAGTTCTCAGTCCAGGTCCACAGAGCTCACAGTACGAGCCCACATGGGGCACAGTCCTGTCCCACAGGGGTCAAGTCCAGTCCCAATGGGTTCACAGTCCAGTCCCTCAGGGGTCACAGTCCAGCGCATCAGGGATCAGAGTCCAGTCCCACAGGGGTCACAGTCCAGTCTCACAGGGGTCACACACAGTCCAGTCACACAAGAATCACATTCCATCCCACAGGCTTCACATTGCAGTCCCATAGGGGTCACAGTCCAGTCCCACAGGGGTCACAGTCCTGTCCCACAGGGATCAGAGTCAAATCCCACAGGGAACACCGTCCTTAACCACAGGGCTCAAGGTCCAGTATAGCAGGAGTCAGAGTGCAGTCCCGCAGGGGTCACAGTCGTGTCCCGCGGGGGTCACAGTCGTGTCCCACAGGGATCACAGTCCTGTCCCACAAGGTTCACAGTGCAGTCCTACAGGGGTCACGGTGCGGTCCCACTTGGGTCACAGTGCAGTCCCAAAAGGAGTCACAGTTCAGACTTACAGGCATCACAGTCCAGTCCAACAGGGATCACAGTTCAGTCCCACAGGTGTCACAGTCCTGTCCCACAGGGATCACAGTCCAGTCCAACAGGGATCACAGTCCAGTCCCACAGGGGTTACAGTCCAATCCCAGAGGTATTACCGTCCTGTCCCACAGGGATCACAGTCCAGTCCCACTGGGGTTACAATCCAGTCCAACAGGGGTTACAGTCCCGTCCCAGAGGTATCACAGTCCTGTCCCACAGGTTTCACAGTCCAGTCCAACAAGGATCACAGTCCAGTCCCACAACGACACAGACCAGTCCAACAGGGGAAATAGTCCAGTCCCACAGGGGTCACAGTCCAGTCCCACAGGGGTCACAGTCCAGTACCACAGGGGTCATAGTCCAGTCCAACAGGGGTCACAGTCCAGTGCCACAGGGGTCACAGTCCTGTCCCACAGGATCACAGTCCAGTCCCACAGGGATCGCAGTCAAGTCCCACAGGGGTCACAGTCCTGACCCACAAAGGACACCGTCCAATTCCACAGGGATCGCATTCCAGTCACACAGGGGTACAGTCCAGTCCCAGACGTATCACCGTACTGTACAACAAGGATCACAGTCCAGTCGCACAGGGGTCACAGTCCAGTCCCTCAGGGGTCACAGTCTAGTCACAAGGGAATCAGTCCAGTCTCACAAGGATCAGAGTCCAGTCCCAAATGGATCACAGTTCATTCCACAGGGGTCAAAGTCCAGTCCCACAAAGGACAGAATCCAGTCCCACAGAGATCGCAGTCCAGTCCCACTGGGATCACAATCCTGCTCACAGGGGTCAGAGTCCAGTGCCACATGGGTCAGAGTCCAGTGCCACAGGGGTCGCAGTGCAGTCCCACAGGGGTCACATTGCTGACACGCAGGGGTCCCAGTCCTATCCAAAAGGGATCACAGTCCTATCCTACAGGGATCACACTACTGTGCCACGGGGATCAATGTCCAGTCCCACAGGGATCACAGTCAAGTCCCACACGGTCAGAGTCCAGCCCACAGGGATCAAAGTCCAGTCCCACAGGGTATACAGTCCAGTCCCACAGGGTATACGGTCCAGTCCCACAAGGATCACAGTCCAGTCCCACAGGGTTCACAGATCACTCCTAAGGGGATCACAGTCCAGTCCCACAGGGATCAAAGTTCCGTCCCACAGGTTCAGTGTCCAGTCCCACAGGGAATACAGTCCAGTCCCACAAGAATCACAGTCCTGTCCCACAGGGATCAGAGATCACTCCTGCAGGGATCACAGTCCAGTCCCACATGGATCACCGTTCAGTACCACAGGGATCACAGTCCAGTTCCACAGGGGTCACAGTCCAGTCGCACAGGGATCACCATCCAGTCCCACAGGGATCACATCCAGTCCCACAGGGTTCACTGTCCAGTCCCACGGGGATCGCAGTCAAGTCCCACAGGGATCACAATCCTGAACTGCAGGTCACTTTCCAGCCCCAAAGGCTTCACAGTCCAGGCCCACTGGTTCACATTAATCTCCCACAGGGGTCACAGTCCAGTCCCACAGGAATCACAGTCCAGTCCCACGGGGATCACAGTACAGTCCCACAGGGGTCACAGTCCAGTACCACAGGGATCGCAGTCCAGTCCCACAGGGATCACAGTCCTGTCCCATAGAGATCACAGTCCTGTCCCACAGAGATCACAGTCCAGTCCCACAGGGATCAAAGTCCAGTCCCACAGGGATCACAGTCCAGTCCCACAGGGATCACAGTCCTGTCCCACAGGGGTCGCAGTCCTGTCCCACAGGGATCACAGTTCTGTCCCACAGGGATCACAGTCCAGTCCCACAGGGATCACAGTCCTGTCCCACAGGGGTCACAGTCCAGTCCCACAGGGATCACAGTCTAGTGTCACGGGGATCACAGTCCAGTACCACAGGGACCAAAGTCTAGTCTCACGGGGATCAATGTCCAGTCCCACAGGGATCATAGTCATGTTCCACAGGGATCACAGTCCAGTCATACAGGGACCACAGTCTAGTCCCACAGGGGTCACAGTCCAGTCCCACAGGGATATCAGACCAATCCCACATGGATCACAGGCCGATCCAACAGGATCACGGTCCTGTGCCACAGGGATCAATGTCCAGCCCACAAGGATCACTGTCCCGTCGCACAGGGTTCACAGACCAGGCCAACAGGTATCACAGTCCAGTCCCACAGGGGTCACAGTCCAGTCCCACACGGGTTACGTCCAGTCCCACACGGTTCATATTACAGTCCCAATGCGATCACAGTCCAGTCCCACAGGGGTCACAGTCCAGTCCCACAGGGGTCACAGTCCAGCCCCAGAGGGTTCGCAGTCCAGTCCAACAGGGATCACAGTCCAGTCCCACAGGGATCACAGTCCAGTCCCACAGGGATCACTGTCCAGTCCCACAGGAGTCACAGTCAAGTCCCACAGGGATCACAGTCCAGTCCAACAGGGATCACATTCCAAACCCACAGGGGTCATAGTCCTTTCCCACAGTGGTCACAGTCTAGTCACACAGGAGACACAGTCCAGTCGCACAGTGGTCAGAGTCCAGTCGCACATTGGTCACAGTCCAGTCGCACAGGGTTCACAGTCCAGTCCCACAGGGGTCACAGTCCAGTGCCACAGGGGACACAGTCCAGTCCCACAGGGATTACAGTTCAGTCCCACAGGGGTCACAGTCCAATCCCACAGGGATCACAGTCCAGTCCCACAGTGGACACAGTCCTGTCCCACAGGGGTCACAGTCCAGTCCCACAGGGGTCACAGTCCAGTCCCACAGGGATCACAGTCCAGTCCTACAGGGATCACAGTCCAGTCCCACAGCGGTCAGTAACTTTTAACATTGTTTTTGACAATTTAAGAGTATCTAAGGGTTAAGTCATGGCAGGAGAGCTCGGTCATGTGATATGCTCCTCCTGTACCATGTGGGAACTCAGGGACACTTCCGGTGTCCCTGAAGACTACGTGTGCGGTAAGTGTATCCGCCTCCAACTACTGACTGACCGCGTTGCGGAATTGGAGCTGAGGGTGTATTCACTCTGGAGCATCCACGATGCTGAGAATGACGTGAGTAGCACTTGTAGCGAGTGATCCACAGCCAGATAGGGAATGGAAGACAAGCAGGAATCTGAGCTATCCTGCGATTCCTACTCTGACTAGCACGTGGCACTGGTAGCAATCCCGAGATTGCTACTTTTGAGGTCCTACTTTTTAATTTAGGTCCTAGTTCCTTAAATTCGTTCCGTAGGACCTCATCTCTTTTTTTTTTTTACCTCTGTCGTTGGTACCAATGTGCACCACGACAACTGGCTGTCTCGCTCCCTTTTTAGAATGTCCTGCACCCGCTCCGAGACATCCTTGACCCTTGCACCAGGGAGGCAACATACCATCCTGGAGTCTCGGTTGCGGAATTGGAGCTGAGGGTGTATTCACTCTGGAGCATCCACGATGCTGAGAATGACGTGAGTAGCACTTGTAGCGAGTGATCCACAGCCAGATAGGGAATGGAAGACCAGCAGGAAGAGTATGAAAGGTAGGTTGTGCAGGGGCCCACTGTGGTCATCCCCTGCAAAACATATACATTGCTTTGAGTGCTGTTGAGCGGGATGACTCATCAGGGGAGGGCAGCAGCAGCCAAGTTCATGGCACCGTGGCTCGCTCTGCTGCACAGGAGGGCAGGAAAAAGAGTGGGAGAGCGATAGTGATAGGGGATTCAATTGTGAGGGGAATAGATAGACGTTTCTGCGGCCGCAACCGAGACTCCAGGATGGTATGTTGCCGCCCTGGTGCAAGGGTCAAGGATGTCTCGGAGCGGGTGCAGGACATTCTAAAAAGGGAGAGAGACAGCCAGTTGTCGTGGTGCACATTGGTACCAACGACAGAGGTAAAAAAAAAAGAGATGAGGTCCTACGGAACGAATTTAAGGAACTAGGACCTAAATTAAAAAGTAGGACCTCAAAAGTAGCAATCTCGGGATTGCTACCAGTGCCACGTGCTAGTCAGAGTAGGAATCGCAGGATAGCTCAGATGAATACGTGGCTTGAGCAGTGGTGCAGCAGGGAGGAATTCAAATTCCTGGGTCATTGAAACCGGTTCTGGGGGATGTGGGACCAGTACAAGCCGGACGGTCTGCACCTGGACAGACCGGAACCAATGTCCTAGGGGGAATGTTTGCTAGTGCTGTTAGGGAGGAGTTAAACTAATATGGCAGGGGGATGGGAACCAATGCAGGGAGACAGAGGGAAACAAAAAGGAGACAAAAGCAAAAGACAGAAAGGAGATGAGGAAAAGTGGAGGGCAGAGAAACCCAAGAAAAAGAATAATAAGGACCACAGTACAGCAAAATTCTAAAAGGACAAACGGTGTTAAAAAAAACAAGCCTGAAGGCTTTGTGTCTTAATGCAAGGAGTATCCGTAATAAGTTGGATGAATTAACTGTGCAAATAGATGTTAACAAATATGATATGATTGGGATTACGGAGACGTGGCTCCAGGATGATCAAGGCTGGGAACTCAACATCCAGGGGTATTCAACATTCAGGAAGGATAGAATAAAAGGAAAAGGAGGTGGGGTAGCATTGCTGATTAAAGAGGAGATTAATCTAATAGTTAGGAAAGACATTAGCTTGGATGATTTGGAATCTATATGGGTAGAGCTGCAGAACACCAAAGGGCAAAAAACGTTAGTGGGAGTTGTGTACAGACCTGCAAACAGTAGTAGTGATGTTGGGGAGGGCATCAAACAGGAAATTAGGGGTGCATGCAATAAAGGAGCAGCAGTTATAATGTGTGACTTTAATATGCACATAGATTCGTCAAACCAAACTGGAAGCAATACGGTGGAGGAGGATTTCCTGGAGCGCATAAGGGATGGTTTTCTAGACCAATATGTCGAGGAACCAAATAGGGGGGAGGCCATCTTAGACTGGGTGTTGTGTAATGAGAGAGGATTAATTAGCAATCCCGTTGTGCGAGGCCCCTTGGGGAAGAGTGACCATACTATGTTGAAATTCTGCATTAGGTTGGAGAATGAAACAGTTAATTCAGAGACTATGGTCCAGAAGGTAAAGAAGGCTAACTTTGAAGGTATGAGGAATGCATTGGCTAGGATAGATTGGCGAATGATATTAAGGGGTTGACTGTGGATGGGAAATGGCAGACATTTAGAAACCGCATGGATGAACTACAACAATTGTACATTCCTGTCTGGCGTAAAAATAAAAAAAGGCAAGGTGGCTCAACCGTGGCTATCAAGGGAAATCAGGGATAGTATTAAAGCCAAGGAAGTGGCATACAAATTGTCCAGAAATAGCAGCGAACCCGGGGACTGGGAGAAATTTAGAACTCAGCAGAGGAGGACAAAGGGTTTGAGTAGGGCAGGGAAAAAGGATACGAGAAGAAGCTTACAGGGAACATTAAGGCGGATTTCAAAAGTTTCTATAGATATGTAAAGAGAAAAAGGTTAGTAATGACAAACGTAGGTCCCCTGCAGTCAGAATCCGGGCAAGTCATAACGGGGAACAAAGAAATGGCAGACCAATTGAACAAGTACTTTGGTTCGGTATTCATCAAGGATGACACAAACAACCTTCCGGATATAAAAGCGGTCAAAGGGTCTAGTAAGGAGGAGGAACTGAGGGAAATCCTTATTAGTCGGGAAATTGTGCTGGGGAAATTGATGCGATTGAAGGCCGATAAATCTCCAGGGCCTGATGGACTGCATCCCAGCGTACTTAAGGAGGTGACCTTGGAAATAGTGGATGCATTGACAGTCATTTTCCAACATTCCATTGACTCTGGGTCAGTTCATATCGAGTGGAGGGTAGCCAATGTAACCCCACTTTTTAAAAAAGGAGGGAGAGAGAAAACAGGAATTATAGACCGGTCAGCCTGACATCGGTAGTGGGTAAAATGATGGAATCAATTAATAAGGATGTCATAGCAGCGCATTTGGAAAGAGGTGACATGATAGGTTCAAGTCAGCATGGATTTGTGAAAGGGAAATCATGCTTGACAAATCTTGTGGAATTGTTTGAGGCTGTTTCCAGTAGAGTGGACAAGGGAGAACCAGTTGATGTGGTATATTTGGACTTTCAGAAGGCTTTCGACAAGGTCCCACACAAGAGATTAATGTGCAAAGTTAAAGCACATTGGATTTGGGTTAGTGTGCTGACGTGGATTGAGAACTGGTTGTCAGACAGGAAGCAAAGAGTCGGAGTAAATGGGTACTTTTCGGAATGGCAGGCAGTGACTAGTGGGGTACCGCAAGGTTCTGTGCTCGGGCCCCAGCTGTTTGCACTGTACATTAATGATCTAGACGAAGGGATTAAATGTAGTATCTCCCAATTTGCGGATGACACTAAGTTGGGTGGCAGTGTGAGCTGCGAGGAGGATGCTATGAGGCTGCAGAGCGACATGGACAGGTTAGGTGAGTGGGCAAATGCATGTCAGGTGCAGTATAATGTGGATAAATGTGAGGTTATCCACTTTGGTGGTAAAAACAGAGAGACAGACTATTATCTGAAAGGTGACAGATTCGGAAAAGGGGATGTGCAACGAGACCTGGGTGTCATGGTACATCAGTCATTGAAGGTTGGCATGCAAGTACAGCAGGCGGTTAAGAAAGCAAATGGCATGTTGGCCTTCATAGCGAGGGGATTTGAGTACAGGGGCAGGGAGGTGTTGCTACAGTTGTACAGCGCATTGGTGAGGCCACACCTGTAGTATTGTGTACAGTTTTTTCTCCTAACCTGAGGAAGGACATTCTTGCTATAGAGGGAGTGCAGCGAAGGTTCACCAGACTCATTCCCGGGATGGCAGGACTGACCTATCAAGGAAGACTGGATCAACTGGGCTTGTATTCACTGGAGTTCAGAAGAATGAGAGGGGACCTCATGGAGACATTTAAGACAGGTTAGATGCAGGAAGAATGTTCCCAATGTTGGGGAAGTCCAGAACCAGGGGTCACATTCTAAGGATTAGGGGTAAGCCATTTAGGACCGGGATGAGGAGGGACTTCTTCACCCAGAGAGTGGTGAACCTGTAGCAAGTAGTTGAGGCCAATTCACTAAATATATTCAAAAAGGAGTTAGATATAGTTCTTACTACTAGGGTGATCAAGGGGTATGGCGAGAAAGCAGGAATGGGGTAATGAAGTTGCATGATCAGCCATGAACTCATTGAATGGCCGAATGGCCTACTCCTGCACCTATTTTCCATGTTTCTATGTTTCTCTCTCTCTCTATGTCTCTTTCTCTGTCTCTCTCTCTGTCTATCTCTCCCTATCTCTATCCCTCTCTCTGTATCACTCTCTCTCTCTGACTCTCTTTGTCTCTGTCCCTCTCTCTGTCTCTCTCTCTCTCAATGAACGTCTCTGTCTCCCTTTCTCGCTCGCTCAATCTGACTCTATCTGTCTCTCTCTCTCTCTCTCTTCCTCTCTGTCTCTCTCTCTCAGTCTCTCTCTCCCTGTCTCGGTTTCTCTCCCTTTCTGTCTCTCTCTGTCTCTATGTCTCTATGTCTGTCACTTTCTCTGTCTATCACTCCCTCTCTCTCTCTCTGTCTCTCTGAATCTCTCCCAGAACCACAGTGACAATGCACTCACCGATCTTCAGTCATCCATTTTTCATTTGTTAATGGTCGCCTTTTTATGTTAGCACTGGGAGATTGATTACAGAGACCAACTACTATCTAATTTAACGTTATCTGCTTAAAGGTGTACCTGCCCTGGGATTGTTTGATGGGACAGTGTAGAGGGAGCTTTACTCTGTGTCTTAACCTGTGCTGTACCTGCCCTGGGAGTCTTTGATGTGACAGTGCAGAGGGAGGTTTATTCTGTATCTGACCCCTTGCTGTATCTCCCCTGGGAGAGTTTTATGGGACAGTGTAGAGGGAGGTTTATTCTGTATCTAACCCGTGCTGTACCTGCCCTGGGACAGTTTGATGTGAGGATATCTTCGCAGGGCAGGAAATGGAGAAGCAAGTTTTGTTGTTCGAATAAGGTATAAAATTGATTGTGTCGCCCCCTCACAGATACATAGGATTGAAGCTGTTCACCATCAATGCCCTGAACGAATAAAATAATGTGACCAACTTCAAACGCTTCAAACACATGACGGACCCAGAGACTGGGAGCTATACACAAAGACCCGAGCCCAGGCAGGTAAACCAGGTTTGCTCACAGATCACCCAGACACGTGTCCTGGTGAAAAATGGTCACCACGCATCTCATGTAAAATGGGTGCTCAATTTCACCAAAACTAATCCGACTGCCCCGCTCTGTCCCCATAGTCCTGCATCAATCCCCAAACTAATCCCACTGCCCCGCTCTTTCCCCATAGTCCTGTATCAATCTCCAAACTAATCCCACTGCTCCGCTCTCTCCCCATAGCCCTGTATCAATCCCAAACTAATCCCACTGCACCGCTCTCTCCCCATAGACCTGTGTCAATCCCCAAACTAATCCCACTGCCCCGCTCTCTCCCCATAGCCCTGTATCAATCCCAAACTAATCCCACTGCCCCGCTTTCTCCCCATAGACCTGTATCAATCCCCAAACTAATCCCACTGCCCCGCTCTCTCTCCATAGCCCTGTATCAATCCCCAAACTAATCCCACTGCCCTGCTCTCTCTCCATAGCCATGTATCCATCCCCAAACTAATCCCACTACCCGATTCTTTCCCCAGAGCGCAGTATCAATCCCCAAACTAATCCCACTGCCCCGCTCTCTCCCCATAGCACTGTATCAATCCCCAAACTAATCCCACTGCCCCGCTCTCTCTCCATAGCCCTGTATCAATTCCCAAACTAATCCCACTGCCCCGTTCTCTCCACATAGCCCTGCACCAATCCCAAACTCGCTCTCTCTCTGGCTCTCTCTCTCACTCTAACGCTCTCTCGCTCTGTGTCTCTCTCTCTCTCTATCTATCTATCTCTATCTCTGTCTCGCTCTCTGTCACGCTCTCTCGCTCTGGCTCTCTCTCTCTCTGTCGCCCTCTGTCTTTCTTTATCTCACTCTCTGTCTGTTGCTCTCTCTCTACTTCTCCCTCTGTCTCTCTCTCTCTCGCTCTCTCTCTCTCTCTCTGTCTCACTCGATCTGTCTGTCTCCCTCCCTCTCTCTATGTCTCTCTCTCTCTGTCTCTCTCTCTGTCTCTCTCTCTGTCTCTCACGCTCTGTCTGTCTCACTCTCTTTCTCTCTGTGTGTCTCTCTCTCTACCTCGCTGGCTTTCTGTGTCTTCCTCTCTCTCTCTCTCACTCTCTCTCTCTACTTCTCTCTCTGTTTCACTCTCTCTCTGTCTCTCCCTCGTTCTCCCTCTCTCCCTCTCTGTCTCTCTTTCTCCCTCTCTGTCTGTCGTGTTCTGTCTCACTCTCTCTCTCTCTTTCTCTCTCCCTGTCTCTCTGTATCTCTCTGTCTTTCTACCCCTCTCTCTCGCTCTCTCCGTCTCTGTTTCTCTCTCGTTCTATCTTTCCCTCTCTCTCTGTCTCCCTCTCCCTCTTCCTCTGCCTCTCTCTCTCTCTGTATCTCTCCCTGTCTTTATCTCTGCCTTTCCCTCTCTCTCTCTATCAATCTCTGTCTCTCTCTGACTATCTCTCCATGTTTCTCTCTCTCTGTCACCGTCTCTTTCTCTCTCTCTCTATCTCTCAATCTCTCTCTCTCTCTGTTTCTCTCTCTCTCTGTCTATTTCTGTCTCTCTGTCTTTCTCTCTATTTCTCTCATTCTCTCCCTCTCTCTCGCTCGCTGTCTCTCTCTCTCTATCTAGCTATCTCTATCTCTCTCTCTCTCTGTCTCTCTGTCTCGCTGTCTTTCTTTCTCTCGGTCTCTCCCTCTCTCTCTGTCTCTGTCTCTCTATCTGTCTCTACCTCTCCCTCTCTGTGTGTCTCTCTTTCGCTCTCTCTCACTCTCTCTCTCATTCTCTCTCTCTCTCTCTCTCTGTCTCGCTCTCTGTCTCTCTCTCTGTCGCTCTCTCACCATCTCTCTGTCTGTCTGTCTCCCTCTTTCTTTCTCTCTCTCTCGCTCACTGTTTCTCTCTATCTATCTATCTGTCTCTATCACTCTCTCTCTCTGTCAATCTATTTCGCTGTCTTTCTCTCTGTCTCTCTCTCTCTCTGTGTCTTGTCTCACTCTCTTTCTCTCATTCTCTCTCTCACTCTCTCTCACTCTGTCTTTCTTTCTCTCTCTCTTCCTCTCTCTCTCTGTCTCGCTCGCTGTCTCTCTCTCGCTCTCTCTCTCTGACTATCTGTATCTCTCCCTGTCTTTATCTCCGTCCTTCCCCCTCTCTCTATCAATCTCTCTCTCTCTATCAATCCCTGTCTCTCTCAGTGATTCTCTCTCTCTGTCTCTCTCTGTCTCTCTTTCTCTCTCTGTCACCCTCTCTTTCTGACTCTCTCTGTCTCTCTCTCTGTCACCCTCTCTATCAGTTTCTCTCTCTTTGTCTCTCGCTCTCTCTGTATCTCTCCTTGTATTTCCCTCTCTCTCTGTCAATCTCTCTCTCTATCAATCTCTCTTTTTATCACTCTCTCTCTCTCTCTGACACCCTCTCTCTCACTCTCGCTCTCTCCGTGTTTCTCTCTCTCTGTCTCTATTTCTGTGTGTCTCCCTCTCTGTCTCTATATCTGTCTCTCTATCTCTCTGTCTTTCTCTCTCTGTCTCTCATTCTTTGTCTCTCTCCCTCTCTCTCTCTCTCTCGCTCTCTCTCTCACACTGTCTCTCTTCCTCTGTCTCGCTCTCTGTCTCTCTCTCTCTGTCTCTCTCTCTCACCACCTCGCTGTCTGTCTGCCTGTCTCAATCTAGCTGTCTCTCTCTCTCTCTCTCTCTCCCTCTCTCTCTCTCTCTATCTGTCTCGCTGTCTTTCTCGTTCTCTGTCTCTCTCTCTCTCTGTGTCTTGTCTCTCTCTTTCTCACTCGCTCTCACTCTGTCTCTCTCGCAAACTCTCTCTGTCTCTCTCTCGCTCTCTGTCTCTGTCTATCTGTATCTCTCCCTGTCTTTATCTCTGTCCTTCCCTCTCTCTCTATCAATCTCTCACTCTGCCTCTCTCTCTCTCTTTCTCTCTGACGCTGTCTGTCTCCCTCTCTCTCTCTCTCTCTGTATCACTCCCTGTCGTTCCCTCTCTCTCTATCAATCTCTCTCTCTATCAATCTATCTCTCTATCAATCCCTGTCTCTCTCTGTCATTCTCTCACTCTGTCTATCTCTCTATCTGTCTCTCTTTCTCGCTCTCTCTCTCTCTCTCTCTGTCATTCTCTCTTTCTCTCTCTCTCTCATTCTCTCTCTCTTTCTCTGTTTCTCTGTCTCTCTCTCTGTCTCTCTCTGTCTCACTCTGTCTCTCTCACTGTCTCTCTCTCTCTCTGTCTCTCTCTCTGTCGCACTCTGTCTCTCTCTGTCTCACTCTGTCTCTCTCTCTCTGTGTCTCTCTATCTGTCTCTTTCTCTCTGTCCCTATCTCTGTCTCACTCTGTCTCTCTCTCTCTCACTCTGTCTCGCTCTGTCTCACTCTGTCTCTCTCTCTCTCTCTGTCTCTCTCTCTCTCTGTCTCACTCTGTCTCTCTCTCTCTGTCTGTGTCTCTCTCTCTGTGTGTCTCTCTCTGTGTGTCTCTCTCTATGTCTCTCTCTCTCTGTCTCTCTCTCTATCCCTCTCGTTCTATCATTCTCTCTCACCCTGTGTCTCTGAGTTTCTCTCTCTGTCGCTCAGTCTCTCTCTCCTGTCTCTTTTCATCTCTTTCGCTCTCTCTGTCCCTCCCTCTGTTCACCTCTCTCTCTCTCTCTCTCTCTCCCTCTCTCTCTCTCTCGCTGTATCTCTCTCTCACTATCCCTGTCTCTATCGCTGTCTCTCTCTCTGTCTCTCTCTCTCTCTCTCTCTCTCTCTCTCTCTCTCTCTCTCTCTCTCTCTCTCTCTGTCTCTCTCTCTGTCTCTCTGACTCTCTCTCCTGTCTCTTTTCATATATTTCGCTCTCTCTGTCTCTACCTCCCTCTCTGTCCCTCCCTTTGTTCCCCGTCTCTCTCTCTCTCGCTGTATCTCTCTCTCTCACTCTTTCTGTCTCTCTCTCTCTCTCTCTCACTCTGTCTCTCTCTCTCCCTATCTCTCTCTATCCCTGTCTCTCTCTGTCTGTCTCTCTCTCCCTTTCTCTGACACTGTCCGCCTCTCTCTCTCTCTCTGTCACAATCAGTCTCTCTGCACTCGCTCTGTCTCTCTCTCTCTGTCTCGTTCTCTCTCGCTCTGACTCTTTCTCTCTGTCTCTCTCTTTCTCTCTGCCTCTCTCTGTCTGTCTCTCTCTATCTTTCGCTGTTTGTCTCTCTCTATGTCTCTTTGTCTGTCTCTCTCTGTATGTCTCTTCCTCTCTCTCTCGAACCCTCTTTCTGTCTCTCTCTCTCTCTGATTCTCCCTGTCTTTCTCTCTCTCTGACTCATTCTGGCTCTCTCTCTCTCTCGGACTCTCTCTGTCTCTCTCTCTCTCTCTCTCACTCTCTCTGTATCTCTCTGACTCTCCCTCTCTGTCTCTCTCTCTCTATCTGTATCTCTCTGACTATCTCTTTCTGACTCTCGCTCTCTCCCTCTCTCTCCCTGTCTGTCTCTCTCTCTCTCTCCCTCTCTGTCTCTCTCTCTCTCTGTCTCTCCCTCCCTGTCTCCGTGTCTCTGCCTCTCTGTCTCTCTCTGTCTGTATGTCTGTCTCTTTCTCTGTATATCTCTCCCTCTCTCTCTCTTTGTCTCTCTGAAGCTCTCCCAGAACCACAGTGACAATGCACACACCGATCTTCAGTCATCCATTTTACTTTTGTTAATGGTCGCCATTTTATGTTAACACTGGGAGATTGATTACAGAGATCGACTACTCTCTAATTTAACGTTAGCTGCTTAAAGATGTACCGGCCCTGGGAGTGTTTGATGGGATAGTGTAGAGGGAGCTTTACTCTGTATCTAACCCCGTGCTGTACCTGCCCTGGGAGTGTTTGATGGGACAGTGTAGAGGGAGCTTTACTCTGTATCTAACCCCCTGTACCTGCCCTGGGAGTGTTTGATGGGACAGTGTAGAGGGATCTTTACTCTTTTTCTAACCCCCTGTACCTGCCCTGGGAGTGTTTGATGGGACAGTGTAGAGGGAGCTTTCCTCTGTATCTAACCCCGTGCTGTACCTGCCCTTGGAGTGTTTGATTGGAGGATATCTTCGCAGGGCAGGAAATGGATAAGCAAGTTTTGTTGGTTTGAATTAGGTGTAAATTCGTTTCTGTCGCCCCCTCACAGACATACAGGATTGACGCTGTTTCTGTTCAATGCCCTGAAAGAATGAAATGATGTGTCCAACTTCAAACTCTTCAAACACATGAAGGACCCTGAGACTGGGACCAATACACAAAGCCCCGAGCCCAGGCAGGTAAACCAGGTTTGCTCACATATCACCCAGACACGTGTCCTGGTGAAAAATGGTCACCACGCATCTCATGTAAAATGGGTGCTCCATTTCACCCAAACTAATCCCACTGTCCCGCTCTCTCCCCATAGTCCTGTAACAATCCCCAAACTAATCCCACTGCCCCGCTCTCTCCCGATAGCCCTGTATCAATCTCCAAACTAATCCCACTGCCCCGCTCTCTCCCCATAATCCTGCATCAATCCCCAAACTAATCCCACGACCCCGCTCTCTCCCCATAGCCCTGTATCAATCCTCAAACTAATCCCACTGCCCCGCTCTCTCCCCATAGTCCTGTATCAATCCCCAAACTAATCCCACTGCCCCGCTTACTCCCCATAGCCCTGTATCCATCACCAAACTAAACCCACTGCCCCGCTCTCTCCCCATAGTTCTGTATCAATCCCAAACTAGCGCTCTCTCTGTCTCTCTCTCTCACTCTATCGCTCTCTCGCTCTCTGTTACTCTCTCTCACTCTCCCTCCCTCTGTGTTTCTCTGTCTAGCTCCCCATCGCTCTCTCTCTCCATCTCTGTTTCTCTCTCGCTCTATCTTTCCCTCTCTCTCTGTCTTTCTGTCTCTCTCTCTCTCCTTCTTCCTCTGCCTCCCTCTATCTCTCCGTATCTCTCCCTGTCTTTATCTCTGTCTTTTCCTCTCTCTCTCTATCAATCACTGTCTCTCTCTCACTCTCTCTCTGTGTTTCTCTCTCTCTGTCTCTATTTCTGTGTTTCTCTCTCTCTGTCTCTATTTCTGTTCTCTATCTCTCTGTCTTTCTCTCTCTGTCTCTCATTCTCTGTCTCTCTCCCTCTCTCTCTGGCTCGCTCTCTCTCTCACTAACTCTCTCTCTCTCTGTCTCGCTCTCTGTCTCTCTATCTCTGTCTCTCTCTTTCAACATTTCTTTGTCTGTCTGCCTGTCTCCCTCTCTCCTCTCTCTCTTGCTCTTTGTCTCTCTCTCTATCTATATATCTTGCTGTCTCTCTCTCTCTCATTTTTATCTGTCTCGCTGTCTTTCTCTCTCTGTCTCTCTCTCTCTGTCTCACTCTCTCTCTGTGTCTTGTCTCTCTCTTTCTCACTCTCTCTCTCACTCAATCTTTCTTTCGCTCTCAATGTCTCTGTGTCTCTCCCTTTCTCTCTGTCTCTGTCTCTCTATCTGTCTCTCATCTCCCGCTTTGTCCCTCTCTCTCGCTCTCTCTGTCTCTCTGTCTCTCTCTCGCTCTCTCTCTCTGTCTATCTGTATCTCTCCCTGTCTTTATCTCCGTCCTTCCCTCTCTTTCTATCAATCTCTCGCTCTGTCTCTGTCTCCCTCTCTCTGGCTCTCTCACTCTCTCTCTCTTTCTCTCGCAGTCTGTCTCTCTCTCTCTGTATCTCTCCCTGTCTTTATCTCTGATTTTCCCTCTCTCTCTATCAATTCTCTCTCTCTTTCAATCTCTCTGTCTCTATCAATCCCTGTCTCTCTCTGTCATTCTCTCACTCTGTCTCACTCTCTCTGTCTTTCTATCTGTCTCTCTTTCTCGCTCTCTCTCTTTCTCTGTCACCCTGTCTTTATCTCTGTCTTTCCCTCTCTCGCTATCAATCTCTTCCTCTCTGTGTCATTCTCACTTTGTCTCTCTCTCTGTCTCTCTCTCTCTCTCTCTCTCTCTCTTTCTCTCTCTCTCTCTCTCGCTCTCTCTCTCTGTCACCCTCTCTTTCTCTCTCTCTCTCTCTCACTCTCTCTGTGTTTCTCTCTCTCCCTTTCTCTATTTCTGTCTATCTATCTCTCTGTCGCTCTCTCTCTCTCTCCCCCTCTCTCTGTCTCGTTCTCTCTCTCTCCCTCTCTCTTGTCTCTCTCTCTATTTGTATTTCTTGCTGTCTTTATCTCCGTCTTTCCCTCTCTATGAATCTCTATTTCTGACTGTCTGTCTCTCTCTCTGTCTCTATCACTCTATCTCTCTCTGTCTCTCTCACTCTGTCAGTCTCTCTTTCTCTCTCTGCCTTTGTCTCTGTCTCCATATCTCAATTTCTCTCTGCCTCTCTTTCTCTCTATCTCTCTATCTGTCTGTCTCTCTCTGTCTGTCTCACTCTGCCTCTTTCTCTCTCTCTCACTGCCTCTGTCTCTCTCACCCTCTCTCTCTGTGTCTCTCTCGATCGCACTCCATCTCTCCCTCTCTCTCTGTTTCTCTCTCTCTCTGTGTCTCTCTACAACTCTGCCTCTATCACTCTGTCTCTGTCTCTCTCTCTCCCGCTCTGTTTCACTCGCTCTGTATTTTTCACTGTCTCTCCCTCTGCCTCTCCCTCTCTGTCTCTCACTCTCTCCACAATCTCTATCTCTGCCTGTCTGCTTAACTCTGACTCTCTCTCTCTCTCTCTCTCTCTCTCTCTCTCTCTCTCTCTCTCTCTCTCTCTCTCTCTCTCTCTCTCTCTCTCCCTCGCTGTCTCTCTATCTCTCTCTGTTTCTGTCTCGCTCCATCTCTCTGTCTCCCTATCTCTCTGTCTGTTTTTCTCTCTCCCTCTCTCTCTCCCTGTGTATATCTCTCTCTCTCGCTATCTGTCTCTGTCTCACTCACTCTCTCGCTCTCTCTGACTCTGTCTCTCTCTCTCTCTGTCTTTCTCTCGCTGTCTTTCTCTCTCTCTCTCTCAGTCTATCTCTCTCTCTCTCTCTCTCTCTCAGTCTCTCTCACTTTCTCGCTCTCCCTCTCGCTCTCCCTCTCGCTCTCTGTCTCGCTCTGTCTCTCTCGGTGTCCCTCTCTCTGTATCTCTCTCCCTATCTATATATCTCTGTCTCTACCTCTCTATATGTCTTTATCTCTCTCTCTCGCTCTCTATCTCTCTCTATCTCTGTCTGTTTCTTTCCCCCTCTCTCTCTCTATGTCTCTCTCTCTATCTCTGTCTTTCTCTGTTTTCCCCTCACTCTCTCTCTGTCTCTGTCTCTCTCTCTTTCACCCTCTCTCCAAGTCTCTCTCTGTCTCTGTCGCTGTCTCTCTCTCTCTATCTCTATCTCTCTCTCTAACTGTCTTTCTCTTTCTTTCCCTCTCTCTCTCTCTCTATCTCTGTCTCTCTCTCCGTCTTTCCCTCTCTGTCACTCTCTCCCTCTGACTCTGTCTATGTCTCTCTCTCTATCTTTGTCTTTCTCTGTTTTCCCCTCACCCTCTCTCTGTCTCTGTCTCTGTCTCTGTCTCTCTCTCTTTCACCCTCTCTCCAAGTCTCTCTCTGTCTCTGTCGCTGTCTCTCTCTCTCTATCTCTCTCTCTCTCTCTAACTGTCTTTCTCTTTCTTTCCCTCTCTCTCTCTCTCTGTCTCTGTTTCTCTCTCCGTCTTTCCCTCTCTGTCACTCTCTCCCTCTGGCTCTGTCTCTGTCTCTCTCCCTGTATCTCTCCATGTTTTTATCTCCATCTTCACTCTCTCCTATCAATCTCTCTCTGCCTCTGTCTCTCTCTCTCTCTTTCTGTTTGTCTCTCTCTATCTGTCTCTCTCACTCGCTGTATCTCCCTAAAAACTCTGCCTCTTTCAATCTGTCTCTCTCTCTCTCTCTGTGTCTATCAGTCTCTCTCTGTTTTTCTCTCTCTGACTCTCTCAGTCTCTCTCTCTCTCTCTGTCTGTCTTTCTCTCTCTCTATCTTACTCTATCTATCTCGCTCTGTATTTTTCACTGTCTCTCTCTCTCTGCCTCTCTCTCTCTGTCTCTCACTCTCTCTCTCACTCTCTATCTCTCTCTATCTGCTTATCTCTGACTCTGTCGCTCTCTCTCTGTCTCTCAGTCTCTCTCTGTCTCTCTCTGTTTTTGTCTCTCTCTATCTCTCTGATTCCCTATCATTCTCTCTGTTTTTCTCTCTCTCTGTCTCTCCCTGTTTATCTCTCTCTCTCTCGCTATCTATCTCTGCCTCGCTCTCTCTCTTGCTCTCTCTGTCGCTCTCTCTGTCTCTAACTCTCTCTCTCTCGCTCTCTCTGTCTATCAGTCTCTCTCTCTGTGTTTCTCTTTCTGACTCAGTCTCTCTCTCTCTCCCTCTCTCTCTCTGTCTCGCTCGCTGTCTCTCGGTCTCCCTCTCTCTCTCTGTATCTCTCTCCCTCTCTGTATATCTCTGTCTCTCTATATATCTCTCTATCTGTCTTTATCTCTGTCTCGCTATCTCTCGCTCTCACTCTCTGTCTGTTTCTTTCCCTCTCTCTCTATATATCTGTCTCTCTCTCTCTATCTCTGTCTTTCTCTGTTTTCACCTCACTCTCTCTCTGTCTCTGTCTCTGTCTCTCTCTCTTTCACCCTCTCTCCCAGTTTCTGTCTCTCTCGCTGTCTCTCTCTCTCTCTCTCTCTCTCTCTCTGTCTCTCTCTCTCTCTCCGTTTCTGTTTCTCTCTCCATCTTTCCTTCTCTGTCTCTCTCTCCCTCTGGCTCTGTCGCTGTCTCTCTCTCTGTATCTCTCTATGTCTTTATCTCTATCTTTCCCTCTATCGTTTCAATCTCTCTCTCTCTCTCTCTCTCTCTCTCTCTCTCTCTCTCTCTCTCTCTCAGTCTCTCTCTCTCTCTTTCTAGCTCTCCCTCTCGCTCTCCCTCTCGTTCTCTGTCTCGCTCTGTCTCTCTCGGTGTCCCTCTCTCTGTATCTCTCTCCCTATCTATATAGCTCTGTCTCTATCTCTCTATCTGTCTCTATCTCTCTCTCTCGCTCGCTCTATCTCTCTCTATCTCTGTCTGTTTCTTTCCCCCTCTCTCTCTCTATGTCTCTCTCTCTATCTCTGTCTTTCTCTGTTTTCCACTCACTCTCTCTCTGTCTCTGGCTCTGTCTCTCACTCTTTCACCCTCCCTCCAATTCTCTCTCGGTCTCTGTCGCTGTCTCTCTCTCTCTCTCTCTCTCTCTCTCTCTCTCTCTCTCTCTCTCTCTCTCTCTCTCTCTCTAAAACTGTCTTTCTCTCTCTTTCCCTCTCTCTCTCTCTCTGTCTCTGTTTCTCTCTCCGTCTTTCCCTCTGTGTCACTCTCTCCCTCTGGCTCTGTCTCTGTCTCTCTCCCTGTATCTCCCCGTGTCTTTATCTCCATCTGTCCCTCTCTCCTATCAATTTCTCTCTGCCTCTGTCTCTCTCTCTCTCTTTCTGTTTGTCTCTCTCTACCTGTCTCTCTCTGTCTATCTCTCTCTCTGTATCTCCCGAAAAACTCTGCCTCTTTCACTCTGTCTCTCTCTCTCTCTGTCTATCAGTCTCTCTCTGTTTTTCTCTCTCTGACTCTCTCAGTCTCTCTCTCTCTCTCTCTCTCTCTCTCTCTTTCTCTCTCTCTACCTTACTCTAACTATCTCGCTCTGTATTTTTCATTGTCTCTCTCTCTCTGCCTCTCTCTCTCTGTCTCTCACTCTCTCTCTCACTCTCTATCTCTCTCTATCTTCTTATCTCTGACTCTGTCGCTCTCGCTCTGTCTCTCATTCTCTCTCTGTCTCTCTCTGGTTATGTCTCTCTCTATCTCTCTGATTCCCTATCATTTTCTCTGTTTTTCTCTCTCTCTGTCTCTCCCTGTTTATCTCTCTCTCTCTCGCTATCTATCTCAGACTCACTCTCTCTCTAGCTCTCTCTCTCTATCTCATTCTATCTCTCTCCCTCTCTCTCTCTGTCTCGCTCGCTGTCTCTCGGTCTCCCTTTCTCTCTCTGTATCTCTCTCCCTCTCTGTATATCTCTGTCTCTCTCTATCTGTCTTTATCTCTGTCTCTCTATCTCTCCCTCTCACTCTCTGTTTCTTTCCCTCTCTCTCTCTATCTCTGTCTCTCTCTCTCTATCTCTGTCTTTCCCTGTTTTCACCTCTCTCTCTCTCTGTCTCTGTCTCTATCTCTCTCTCTTTCACCCTCTCTCCCAGTTTCTGTCTCTGTCGCTGTCTCTCTCTCTCTATCTCTCTCACTGTCTTTATCTGTCTTTCCCTCTCTCTCACTCTCTCTCTCTGTCTGTCTCTCTCTTTCTCTCTCCGTTTCTGTTTCTCTCTCCATCTTTCCCTCTCTGTCTCTCGCTCCCTCTGGCTCTGTCTCTGTCTCTCTCTCTGTATCTCTCTATGTCTTTATCTCTGTCTTTGCCTCTCTCCTTTCAATCTCTCTCTCTCTCTGTCTCTGTCTCTCTCTCTCTCTCTCTCTCTCGTTCTGTCTTTCCCCCTCACTCTCTGTCTATATCTCTCTCTGTCTTTCTCTCTGTCTCTCTCTCTGTCATCTGTATCTCGCTCTCTCTGTCTCTCTCTCTCGCTCTGTATTTTTATCTGTCTCTCTCTCTCTCTCTCTTTCACTCTCCCCCTGTCTCTCTCTCTCTCTCGCTCTGTCTCTCTCTGTCTCTCTCTCTCGCTCTGTATTTTTCTCTGTCTCTCTCGCTCTCTCATCTTCTCTCTCTGAGTCTCTCTCTATCTCACTCCGTCTCTCCCTCTCCCTCTGTCTCGCTCTCTCTCTGTATCTCTCTGTCATTCTGTCTCTCTGTCTCTCTCTGTCTGCCTGCCTATCTCTGTCTCTCTCTTTCTGTCTGTCGATCTCTCTCTGTCTATCTCTCTTGTCTCTCTGTTTCTGTTTCTCTCTCCATCTTTCCCTCTCTCTCTGTCTCTCTCTCACTCTCGCTCTGTCTCTCTCTCTCTCTCTTTCTCTCTCTCTCTCTGTGTTTCCCTGTCACTGACTCTCTCTATCTGTCTTTCCCTGCCTCTCGCTATCTCTCTCACTGTCTCTCTCTGTCTCTCTCTGCCTTTCTCTCCGTCTCTCCCTCTCTCTGTATCTCTCTATAATTATGTCTCTCTCACTCGCTCTGTCTGGCTGCCTATCCCTTTCTCTCTCTCTCTCTGTCTCTTTCACTTTCTCTCTCTCTGTGTGTCTCTGTTGCAGCCATGAACTCATTTAATGGTGGTGCAGGCTCGAAGGGCCGAATGGCCTACTCATGCATCTATTTTCTATGTATCTGTGTTTCACTCTCTCTCTGTCTCTCTCTCTCTCTCACAATCTGTCTCTCTGTCTTTCGCTCTCGCTCTTTATTTTTCTCTGTCTCTCCCTCTCTCTCTCGCTCACTGTCACTCTCTTTCTCAGTCTTCCCTCTATCCCTCTCTCTCTCTCCCTCCCTCTCTCTCTCTGTATGTCTCTCTCTCTCTCTCTCTCTCTCTGTGTCTCTGAGTTTCTCTCTCTGTCTCTCTGTCTCTCTCTCCTCTCTTTTTCCATCTCTTTCTCTCTCTCACTCTCTCTCTCTCTGTCCTTCTCTCTGTTCCCCTCTCTGTCTCTCTCTATCACTGTCTCTCTCGCTCACTGTCACTCTCTTTCTCAGTCTCTCTCTCTCTCTCTGTCTCTCCCTCTGTCTCTCTCTCTCTCTGTCTCTCTATCTCTGTCTCTGTCTCTCTCTCTCTCTGTCTTTATCTCTGTCTATATCTCTCCCTCTATCACCCTCTCTCTCACCCTCCATCCCTCTCTCTCTCTGTTTCTCTCTGTCTGTCTGTCCCTCTCTGTGTCTCTGTCTCTCTCCTGTCTCTTTCCATCTCTTTCTCTCTCTCGCTCTCTCTCTCTCTGTCCCTCTCTCTCTCTCTGTCTCTCTCACCAATCTCTCTCTATCCCTCTCTCTCTCTGTCTGCCTCGCTCTCCCTCTCTCTGACACTCTCTGTCTCTCTCTCTCTCTGTCACATTCACTCTCTCTGTCTCTCTCTCTGTCTCGTTATCTCGTTCTGTCTCTCTGTCTCGTTCTCTCTGTCTCTATCTCTCGCTCTGTCTCTCTCTCTCTCTCTGTCTCTCTCTCTATCTCTCTCTCTCTCCCTCTCTCTTTCGCTATCCCTTTCTCTGTCTATCACTGTCCCTCTCTCTGTCCCTCTCTCTGTATGTCTCTCTCTCTGTCTCTCTCTGTCACTCTCCCTCTCTCTCTCCTGTCTCTTTCCATCTCTCTCTCGCTCTATCTCCCTCTCTCTCTCTCTCTCTCTCGCTGTCTGACTGCCTCTTCCTCTATCTCTCTCTCTCTCTGTTTCTATCTGTCTCTCGCTCTCTCTCTCTCTATCTCTGTCTCTCTCTCACTCTATCTCTCTCTCTCTTTCTCTGTCTCTCTCTTTCTCTGTCTCTCTATCTTTCTGCCTGTCTCTCTCTCTCTCCCTCTGTCTCTCTCTCTCTCTCTTTCTCAGTCTGTCTCTGTCTCTCTCATTCTGTCTGTCACTCTTTCTCTCTCTGCCTCTGTCTCTGTCTCTCACTATCTCTCTCTCTCTGTCTCTCCTGTCTATTTCCATCTCTCTCTCTCTTTCTGTCTCTCCCTCTGTCTCTCTCTCTCCCTCTCTCTTTCGCTATCCCTTTCTCTGTCTATCCCTGTCCCTATCTCTATCCCTCTCTCTGTGTGTCTCTCTCTCTGTCTCTCTCTGTCACTCTCCCTCTCTCTCTCCTGTCTCTTTCCATCTCTCTCTCGCTCTATCTCCCTCTCTCTCTCTCTCTCTCCCTCTCTGTCTGCCTGCCTCTTCCTCTATCTCTCTTTCTCTCTGTTTCTATCTGTCTCTCGCTCTCTCTCTCTCTATCTCTGTCTCTCTCTCACTCTATCTCTCTCTCTCTTTCTCTGTCTCTCTCTTTCTCTGTCCCTCTATCTTTCTGTCTGTCTCTCTCTCTCTCCCTCTCTCTCTCTCTCTCTCTCTTTCTCACTCTGTCTCTGTCTCTCTCATTCTGTCTGTCAATCTTTCTCTCTCTGCCTCTGTCTCTGTCTATCTCTATCTCTCTTTCTCTGTCTCTCTCGCTCTCTCTTTCGTTTCTCTCGCTCTGTCTGTCTCTCTCTCTGCCTCTATCTCTCTCTCTTTCTGCCTTTGCCTTTCTCACCCTCTCTCTCTGAGTCTCTCTCTATCACTCTACGTCTCTCCCTCTCTCTCCGTATCTCTCTAAAAACTCTGCCTCTATTTCTCTGTCTCTCTCTCTCTGCCTCTCTCTCTCTGTCTGTCTCGCTCTCTTTCACTCCCTCTCTCTCTCCATCTGCTTATCTCTGACTCTCTCTCTCTCACTCTCTCTCGCTGCCTCTCTCTGTTTCTGTCTCTATCTATCTCTCTGTCTCCCTATCTCTCTGTCTCTTTATCTCTCTCTCTCTCTCTCTCCCTGTGTATCTCTCTCCCTCTCGCTATCTGTCTGTGTCTCGCTCTCTCTCGCGCGCTCTCTGACTCTCTGTCCCTCTCTCTCTCTCTCTCGGTCTCTATCTCGCTCTCTCTCTCTCTCTCTCTCTCTCTGTCTATCAGTCTCTCTTTTCTCTCTCTCTCTCTCTCTCTCTGTCTTTCTCTCTCTCTATCTCACTCGATCTATATCTATCTCTCTCTCTCTGTCTTTCTGTCTCTCTCCCTCTCGCTCTCTGTCTCGCTCTCTGTCTCTCTTGGTCTCTCTCGTTCTCCCTTTCTCTGTATCACTCCCCCTATCTATATATCTCTGTCTCTCCCTCTCTCTATCTGTCTCTCTCTCACTCTCGCTCTGTCTCTCTCTCTCTCTCTTTCTCTCTCTCTCTGTGTTTCCCTGTCACTGACTCTCTCTATCTGTCTTTCCCTCCCTCTCGCTATCTCTCTCACTGTCTCTCTCTGTGTTTCCCTCTCTCTGACTCTCTCTCTGTCTCTCTCTGCCTTTCTCTCCGTCTTTCCCTCTCTCTGTATCTCTCTATAATTATGTCTCTCTCTCTCGCTCTGTCTGGCTGCCTATCCCTGTCTCTCTCTCTCTCTGTCTCTCTCCCTTTCTCTCTCTCTGTCTGTCTCTGTTACAGCCATGAACTCATTTAATGGTGGTGCAGGCTCGAAGGGTCGAACGGCTTACTCCTGTATCTATTTTGTTTGTTTCTGTGTTTCACTCTTTCTCTGTCTATCTCTCTCTCTCTATTTCTCACAATCTGTCTCTCGGTCTCTCTCTCTCGCTCTTTATTTTTCTCTGTCTCTCCCTCTCTCTCTCGCTCACTGTCACTCTCTTTCTCACTCTTCTCTCTATCCCTCTCTTCCTCTATCCCTCTCTCTCTCTCCCTCCCTCTCTCTCTCTGTCTGTATCTCTCTCTCTCTCTCTCTCTCTGTCTCTGAGTTTCTCTCTCTGTCTCTCTCTCCTCTCATTTTCCATCTCTTTCTCTCTCTCACTCTCTCTCTCTCTGTCCTTCTCTCTGTTCCCCTCTCTGTCTCTCTCTATCACTGTCTCTCTCGCTCACTGTCACTCTCTTTCTCAGTCTCTCTCTCTCTCTCTGTCTCTCCCTCTGTCTCTCTCTCTCTCTGTCTCTCTATCTCTGTCTCTGTATCTGTCTCTCTCTGTCTCTATCTCTGTCTATCTCTCTCCCTCTATCATTCTCTCTGTCACCCTCCATCCCTCTCTCTCTCTGTTTCTCTCTGTCTGTCTGTCCCTCTCTGTGTCTTTGTCTCTCGCTATCTCTGTCTCTCTCCTGTTTCTTTCCATCTCTTTCACTCTCTCGCGCTCTCTCTCTCTCTCTCTGTCCCTCTCTCTCTCTCTGCCTCTCTCACCAATCTCTCTCTATCCCTCTCTCTCTCTGTCTGCCTCGCTCTCCCTCTGTCACATTCACTCTATCTGTCTCTCACTCTGTCTTGTTATCTCTCTCTGTCTCTCCCTCTATCTCTCTCTCTCTGTCTCTCCTGTCTATTTCCATCTCTCTCTCTCTTTCTGCCTCTCCCTTTGTCTCTGTCTCTCTCCCTCTCTCTTTCGCTATCCCTTTCTCTCTCTATCCCTGTCCCTCTCTCTGTGTGTCTCACTCTCTGTCTCTCTCTGTCTCTCTCCCTCTCTCTCTCCTGTCTCTTTCCATCTCTCTCTCTCTCTCTCTCTCTCTCTCTCTCTCTCTCTCTCTCTTTCTGTCTGACTGCCTCTTCCTCTCTCTCTATCTGTTTCTATCTGTCTCTCGCTCTCTCTCTCTCTATCTCTGTCTCTCTCTCTCTATCTCTCTCTCTCTTTCTCTATCTCTCTTTCTCTGTCTCTCTCTCTTTCTATCTGTCCCTCTCTCTCTCCCTCTGTCTCTCTCCCTCTCTCTCTTTCTCACTCTGTCTCTGTCTCTCTCATTCTTTCTGTCTCTCTTTCTCTCTCTGCCTCTGTCTCTGTCTCTCTCTATCTCTCTTTCTCTGTCTCTCTCCCTCTCTCTTTCTGTTTCTCTCGCTCTGTCTGTCTGTCTCTCTCTCTGCCTCTATCTCTCTCTCTTTCTGCCTCTGTCTCTCTCACCCTCTCTCTCTGAGTCTCTCTCTATCATTCTACATCTCTCCCTCTCTCTCCGTCTCTCTCTCTGTATCTCTCTAAAAACTCTGCCTCTATTACTCTGTCTCTCTTTCTCTCTCTCTTTCACTCTCTCCCTGTCTCTCTCTCTCTCGCTCTGTCTCTCTCTGTCTCTCTCTCTCGCTCTGTATTTTTCTCTGTCTCTCTCGCTCTCTCATCTTCTCTCTCTGAGTCTCTCTCTATCTCGCTCCGTCTCTCCCTCTCCCTCTGTCTCGCTCTCTCTCTGTATCTCTCTGTCATTCTGTCTCTCTGTCTCTCTCTGTCTGCCTGCCTATCTCTGTCTCTCTCTTTCTGTCTGTCGATCTCTCTCTGTCTCTCTCTCTTGTCTCTGTTTATGTTTCTCTCTCCATCTTTCCCTCTCTCTCTGTCTCTCTCTCACTCTCGCTCTGTCTCTCTCTCTCTCTCTTTCTCTCTCTCTCTCTGTGTTTCCCTGTCAC